>NC_134268.1:117114015-117440265 GCF_031893055.1 Leptodactylus fuscus
CTTGTGATTGTAGTTGGGGGGTATTTTAATAGTGATCCAATTCCTGGAGGAAGTTTGTGATTTGTGCCCTCCAAGGAAGCTCATGTAAGGGTTGGAGGGTTTCCAAGGCAAAAACCCAAATCCAGATAGGAAATTACCGGTTTCCAGGTTCCACTCACTTTGAGCAGTGTGTTCAGCATTTTTTGTGACAATGAGCAGTTGAGCTCCTCTTTACTTCTGCAGGTTTGGGCTGACACTAGCGGATATTAGCCCAATGTTTTTAATGGTATCAGCTATTAAAGGGAATCATATACTGTATATTTCTGCTCTAGCTTCAGAGGACAGCAGCAGCTTGTACATAAATTTACAGTATTTATTGTGCGCCTTTAAGGGTTAAATTGACAGTGTAAATGTCCATATTAAGAGGCCAAAATCTATGAATAGTGTAACCTCAGACATTGCTCCTTTTATGGTTACGAAATATATCGGGACATTCAGTGATAAGAATAAAAACCGTCAGAATTACTGCGTAAATATATTAAACAGAGGAAAAATATTTCACAAATGATACACTAAAATATTTTACTTAGAGGACCTTTCATGGGTTTGGGCACAGGCAGTTCTATATATTGCTGGAAAGCCGACAGTGCACTGAATTCAGCGCACTGTCGGCTTCCCCTATCTGTGCCCCGGGTAAAGCGCTTTCAATTCTGGTACCATAGCTCTTTACAGTCTGTCAGGAACATCCTTCTTCACAGCGGCGCCTATAGCGCTGTACAGTGTGAGCGGGAAGGATTGCCCCCTCCTTCTGCTCACAGTGCTCGTCCATAGACGAGTATTATCAGGAGGGGAGGGGGCGATCCTCCTCGCTCACACAGTACAGCGCTATAGGCGGTGCTGTGAAGAAGGACATTGCTGACTGACTGTCAGGAACGCCCTGCTGACTGTAAAGAGCTACGGTACCGCTAGCTCTTTACCCAGGGCACAGATTGGGAAAGCCAACAGCGCGCTGAATTCAGTGCACCATCGGCTTTCCAGCAGTATATAAAACTGTATGTGCCCCAAACCATGAAAGGTCCTCTTTAACCACTTCCGGACCGCCCATAGACTATATACGTCCGGAAGGTGGTTGCCTAGTTCTGCCAGGACGTACCTGTACGCCCAGCAGAACTTGCTCTACTGCGCCTCCCCCATCGTACTGAGCTCTGAGGTCCCGCTGTCAATAGACAGTGGAGACCTCAGAGCTTCACCCAGGGACCACTCTGTGTGGTCTCCAGGTACGTGATCCCTGTGACACACCGTCACAGAGATCACAACGACAGTCGGCACATCAGCAGATTGCTCCGCTGTGCCTCCAGCCCCCTCCTGTACTTTGCTATGAGGTCCTGCTGTCTATTGACAGTGGAAACCTCATAGCTTTGCCCAGAGACCAGCCTGTGTGGTTTCTGGGCATACAATCGCTGTGCCAGCGATCAGATCGTATGGTGCATGAGCAGAATATACTCCACTGAACAGCGGAGACTTCAGAGCTTATCCGGAGACCAGCCTGTGTGGGTGTGTGATCGCTGTGACAGCCAGTGACAGCGATCACAAGGAAGTTTGTCACAGAGACAAACTTCACTGGCTGAACATTGATCTCCCTCTCCTTTAGCTTATCAGAGAGGGAGATCAGCACTTCTGCCTCCACCCCCAGCAATGCACTGTGGTCAGCTGTCAGAAGATCACAGATCACAGAGCTTTGCCCAGAGACCACCCTGATAGGGCATAGTGGTCTCTGGGGCATGTGAGCACTGTGACAGCCTGCCACACTGCTCACATAAAGTAATAAAAGTATATAAAGTGGCTACCAATCTCCCTCTCCTCAGATCCTGACAGAGAGGGCGATTGGTAAATAAAAATCACTACACATACACACACTCCCCCCACCATTTAGTGCCCCCCCACTCTATTCTATCTATCTATCTATGCTTTTTTATCGATCTCTCTATTTTTATACATAAATTCATATTTTTTGTGACCCATAAATAAAGATTATTATTACACTTTGAGGTTAAAGCCCCACGGGCCGTATACACAGCACTGAAGCGCTGTGGGAAGAATCGCTGCGTGAACGCATGGTGGTTCTTCCTGCAACGATTTGAAGAGAAAGTTCAGAGTTTTCCTCTGCGGACTTTCTCTTCCCATTATATCTACGGGAAAGCAGATATATTCCTTACATATAATTGACATGCTGCGATTTCCAAAGCCGCAACAGCCGCGCTGCGATCTTTTCCGCAAAGTGGGCATGGGATTCGCATGAATCCCATCCACTTTGCCAGCACTGTACAACGCCGCCAACACTGTGCAACGCCCTGGCCTCAGGGTGCAGAAACACAGCGGTTCGCACACCATTCATTGCAGGCTCTTCTGTAGGCCCAAATAATGGATAAAATACTCAAATGTGGTATTAATACAAACAGCAGAAATAAGAAAATATATTTTAGACATTTACACATTTTTTACCCTTTTCCCTCTATTTTTTTCTAAAAGGTTAAATTTTTAAATCACTTATTTTGTTATAAAACGTGAAAGCCCATTATGTTCCGAGAAAAAGGAGACCAAATACATATAGGTTGGCAAAGTAATAGAAAAACAATTTGCAGTTAAACTGGAACATGGCTAAAACCTGAAACTGTGCCTGGTCTGGAAGGGGGGTAAAGGATCTGGTATGGAAGTGGTTAAAGCAAGACTGAGTAAAACCCCAAATCACCTTGAAATTCTCCAATAAGTGATATGTGGTGTGCTGTTACATAGCCCTAACAAGTACTGCTTGTTAGGTCTATGTTTTCCTGCAGTTTGTCAGATAAGGTCAGTATAAATGGCGCTACAGCTCTGACAGAGAAGAGATGAAGTAAAGGGATTAATAAACAAAAAGCAATGATTTATCACATGCTGGAAGACATCACAAAAGCTACATATAGCATGATAGTGACCGTACAACATTTTATCGTGTGTTGCTGTTTCAGCCTGTTCGCATAGATGCAAGCCACTTGCTATTATGCCAATAGGCAAAAAGAGCAACAAATGCTAAGAATACTGACAAATCACAGAGATGTGTGAAAATTTGTAGGGAATTATATACAGTGTTTAAATGTATTTTATGGAGATTTTAAGTGATAGACCAACACAAAGTAGCAGATATTGTGAAGTGGAAGGAAAATGATGCATGGTTTTAAAAATTACCAAATAAAAATATGAAAAGTGTGATGTGCAAAAGTATTCAGTCCCCCTATATCAATACATTATACAGCCACTTTTTGCTACAGTTACAGCTGCAAGTCTTTTGGGATATATCTTTTGCGCATCTAGAGACTGAGATTATTGCCCATTCTTCTTTACAAAATAGCACAGGCTCAGCCAGATTGGATGGAGAGCGTCTGTGATCAGCGAGAAATTGCTGATCATGTCTTGCCACAGATGCTCAATGGGATTTAAGTCTAGACTTTGACTGGGCCATTCTAACACTTGAATATTCTTTGATCTAAACCATTCCACTGTAGCTCTGGCTGAATGTTTAGGGTCATTGTCTTGCTGTGAATCTCCTTCCAAGTCTCAAGTCTTTTGTAGCCTCTAACAGGTTTTCTTCCAGGATTGCCCTTTATTTATCTTCATCTATCTTCCAATCAACTCTGACCAGCTTCCTTGTCCCTGCTGAAGCAAAGCCTCCCCACAGCAAGATGCTGCCACTACCATGTTTCACAGTGGGGATGGTGTGTTCAGGGGGATGAGCAGTGTTACCTTTTCAGCACACATAGTACATAGTGCATTTAGGCCAAAAAGCTCAACTGTGGACTCATCTGACCAGACCACCTTCTTCCACATATTTGCTTTGTTTCCTGTATAGCTTGTGGCAAACTGCAAACAGCACTTATGTCTTTTGTTTTCTTCTTGCTACTCTTCTATAAAGGCCAGATTTGTAGAGTCCACGACTTTATGTTATCCTGTGGACACATTCCTCCACCTAAGCTGTGGATTTCTGCAGCTCCTCCAGAGTGACCATGGGCCTCTTGGCGGCTTCTCTGACTAGTGCTCTCCTTGTTCAATCTGTTAGTTTAGATGAATGGCCATGTCTCAGTAGGCTTGCAGTTGCAGAAGAAGACTTTTTCCATTTTCATATGATGGAGTGGACAGTGTTTCTTGGGATATGATTTTATAACCTAATTCTGCTTAAACTTCTCCACATCTTCATCTTTGACCTGTCTGGTGAGTTCCTTGGTCTTCATGATGCTGTTTGTTCACCAGTGTTCTCTAACAAACCACTGAGGCCTTCACAGAATAGGTGTATTTATACTGAGACTAAATTACACACAGCTAGACTCTATTAAGTAACTTCTGAAGGCAATCACACTGGATTTTACTTTGGGATATCAGAGTACAGGGGGCTGAATACTTTTGCACATCACACTTTTCAGATTTGTATTTGATTAAAATTTTGAAAACCATGCATCATTTCTGTTCTTCACAACTCTATGTTGGTCTATCACTCAGTGGCGGATCCAGACTTTGCGGGGCCCTGGGCAATTGACTGTGGTGGGGCCCTACTTACAAAACCCCGACATGTAGGTTTTTTCTGTCCGCTTGAAAAGTCGGACATCTTTAGGACAGGCACGGAGTGTAAAACAATGCACCCGATGTCCATTTAAAGGGGCTCTATCGGCAAAATTATGCTAATAGAGCCCCACATATGCGTGAATAGCCTTTTTCAGGCACCGTAAATGTTATATTAACTCCCGGGCCCGTTTTTAAATAAAAGCATAAAAACATATATGCAAATCTTACCGAACGTGCATCGGGGGCGGTGATGCATGATGCCGCGTTATCTTCGGGCACGCCTGCCTCTTCTGTCTTCTTCGAGCGACGCCCTCTGGTCCCGTCTCTTCCGCCGGCTTCCTCTTGGTCTTCCGGCTTGAGGTCTTCAAATCTCGTACCTGCGTAGTAGCGCTTCCTTCCGGAGCGCTACTGCGCAGGCTCACTCGCCATTTTACTTAATGGCAGTTCGCAAGCGTGCAGTACTCTCGTGTAGTTCTACGGGGACTGGCAAGTGAGCCTGCGCAGTAGTGCTCTGGAGAGAAGCGCTAATACGCAGGCGTGGGATTTGAACACAAGAAGACGGAAGAAGACACGGAACCAGAGGGCGTCACTACAAGAAGACAGAAGAGGTAGGCGTGCCCGAAGATGACGTAGCATCGTGCATCCCCGCTCATGGTGCACGTTCAGGTACGATTAGCATATATGTTTTAATGCTTTTATTTAAAAATGGAACCGGGGTTTAATATAACATTTACGGTGTCTGAATAGCCTTTTTAAAGGCTATTCACGCATATGTGGGGCTCTATCAGCATAATTTTGCTGATAGAGCCCCTTTAAATGAATGCATAATGTCACAGACACAGGTAGTGTCCGCTGCTAATGTCCGTGCAAGATTTTGAACGACATTAGCAGCGGACACTGACGGTAGTGTGAACGCTCCCTAAGATACTCCATGTGCCTCATATTAATAGCAATTCACCCTATCATGTCCTTCACATTAACCCCCTGTGTGCCTCACATAAGAGTTACTGATATATGAGAGACAAGGAGGTAATAATGAAGTATCTTCATGATTAGAACCCCATATATCTCACACATCAGTAACCCTTATGGTGAAGTACACAGGGGGTTAATGTGAGGGACATGATGGGGTTAGTTGCTATTAATATGAGGCACATGGAGTTACCAAAACTAAATGAATAACTCCAAATGCCTGACATTAATAGGTATAGTAACCCCATACCTCCCAACTTTTGAAGAACTGAAAGAGGGACAAAATGTGCGGCGCCCCACCCACTTTTGTGTTGACTCCGCCCACTCGTTAATTTTTCATGTGTCCGCACACAGTATAATCCTACAGTCACCCGTAAATTATATGTTCCCCCTCTATCTCTCCCCCAGTTTCATATACACCCTTCATCTGCCCCCTGTTTCATGTCCCCTCCATCTCTGCCCCCAGATTCATGTCCCCACATCTCTGCCCCCAGTTTCATGTCCCCTCCATCTCTGCCCCCAGATTCATGTCTCTCCATCTCTGCCCTCAGATTCATGTCCCCCCCATCTCTGCCCCCAGATTCATGTCCCCTCCATCTTTGCCCCCAGATTCATGTCCCTCCATCTCTGCCCCCAGATTCATGTCTCCACATCTCTGCCCCCAGATTCATGTCCCCACATCTCTGCCCCCAGTGTCATGCTGTCCCCTCCTTCATCTGCCCCCAGTGTCATGCCGTCCTCTCCATCTCTGCCCCCAGTGTCATGCCGTCCTCTCCATCTCTGCCCCCAGTGTCATGCTGTCCCCTCCTTCATCTGCCCCCAGTGTCATGCCGTCCTCTCCATCTCTGCCCCCAGTGTCATGTCGTCCTCTCCATCTCTGCCCCCAGTGTCATGCTGTCCCCTCCTTCATCTGCCCCCAGTGTCATGTCGTCCTCTCCATCTCTGCCCCCAGTGTCATGCCGTCCTCTCCTTCATCTGCCCCCAGATTCACGTTCCACCTCCACATTAAACTTACCTTCTCCTCCGCTCCCTCGCCGCTCTCTGCACGCCTCTCTCGCTGACACATATGCGGCTGAAGCAAGGAGCTGACAGGTCAGCTCCTCGCTTCGCCGCTGCGCACCTCTCTCGCTGACACATGCGGCTGAAGGAAGGAGCTGACACAGGTCAGCTCCTCGCTTCGCCGCTGCGTCTCTCTCTCGCTGGCACATATGCAGCTGAAGCGAGGACCTGACCTGTGTCAGCTCCTCGCTTCGCCGCTGCCACTGGCGATTATCGCGTCTACAAGCCAGTAGCCGGCGGCAGCGGCGAAGCGAGGAGCTGACCTGTGTCAGCTCCTTGCTTCAGCCGCAAATGTGTTCAACTCAGATCTGCGTCCAGAGGACATACCTCCCTCCAATCGGGACTGCGGGACATGTCACCCAAATCGTGAATGTCCCGCGGAAATCGGGACGGTTGGGAGGTATGTAACCCCCCACCCCCTTCCAGCCTATACCTGTGTGTTCTTTCTTTACTTTCACTTTACTGAAGCTTCCTCTTCTCCCTCTCATGTGTGCAAGATGCAGGATGGCAGGGTCCATCTTCTGTATAGCGATAAGCTCCGCCTCCTGGGCTCTCCTCACCTTCTCATTGGTTGACAGGGCAGCCAGAGAAGGGGGGTGAGGAGGAGCTTCCTGAGAGTGCTGAGTGGAGCATCCTCTATCAGTAGCTGCAGCTCCCTGCGCTGGCTGCTCTCTGTTAGCCGCTGCTGCAGGTACACATATACTTCACACATAGGGAAAGTATATGTGTGAAGCACACTGTGTACCTGCAGCATCGGCTAACAGAGAGCAGCCAGCGCAGGGAGCTGCAGCTACTGATAGAGGACCGACAGGAGGCCCCTGCAAGTGCTGGGGCCCTCAGCAATTGCCCTGCCGACCAACCAGACCTGCGTTTTTGTTAGGTCCGGGCCCTGCCACGGGGTCCTGCTGGGCGCGGGGCCCAGGGCGGTTTCCCGGCTTGCCTGACCCTGGATCTGTCCCAGCTATCACTTAAAATCTCAATACAGTTAAGTTTGTGGTTGTAAGGTGACAAAGTGTGAAAAAGTTCAAGGGGTATGAATACTTTTGCAAGCCATATCATAAGGGCATACAAAGGCAATAGCATAAAAAGAACACTTATAGTGTGTAAATGTAACCATATATAACACCAGCAAAGTAAGTGCAAGGGATTAAAATTTAGAGATCACCAACATCCATAATCACATCTAGTACAACATATAGAGCATACTGTATACAAAGAATAGCAATACCCAAACAGGAGGGCTCCTGCCAATCAGATGTTGCAAGCTCAGAAGATCCCAGTGTATCTATGTGGGCTGCATATCCAGAGTGAAGGCATCAACAGTCCTAGGTCAAAGGGTAAGTTTGTGCAAGTACATAATGCAGTGGTGAATCAGAACATAGGTCCTGTATGAATGGCCACTAGGGGCACATATTTTCCCTGCTTGGCCCTTTGTAATAGGAGACAATGCAGTGGATGGCACTGAGTGGGCACAATATTTGTAACATCTAGGAAACACAAAAGTGGATTTTTGAAATATGGATGATCAACTTAATATCAACACACCCTTTAAGTTGTTATTATTCCTAGACATTCACATATCTGTATGGTCTGAAGGGGAACTTGTAGGTAGCCATTGAACTCAATGGCTACCTACATTTTACACGTGTAAAATGTACGGAATACACAGCGCGTAGACAGAATACATGGAGTGTAAACTCCGTGTTAAGGGGCCCTTAGTTTGATTTACGATGAACCAACTGGAACTAATTCCTGCTTGAGATGGGAGAGCGGCCTTCTGTCTCTCATAAAGCACAGAATCCCAAGAGGCCATTAGCTGAGACTCAGGCGTAACTGCTCCATATTGGATGAGTTTAGGATTCAAGCTTGAGGTCACAGGGACAGACCTGGCCTCAAGGCTATCTGGGCCATGTTATTAGGAAAGCCTTCCAACAAGCCCTGGCTTGCAAGCATACTCAGATACTGACCCCTAAGACATGTACACAAGCGGTCCCACCACAGACCAGGCTAATAGTTACGCATGACAATGCAGTCATACAGATATGACATATTCCAGGAGACACAAACATTCAACAGAACAATACTGACACCGAATTTCAATTTGAGGTCAAAGAGTTTATAAACTGCTACTCCATAAGGCAATTTGTGTATGTATGTTGTAATATGTTGCTAAAACCATCGGTGACCTTTGGACATAGGATGACCGTGGACACTATTTATATTATGACTTGAGTCCACATCTATGTAACACTCACTTATGTATGGTTCAATCCATGCCGGACTCTTTGCTATTCAGCCCTCTGAATTTAATCCTATTTCCCCTTGGTATACTGTGTAGAAATCTCTGCTATCACATCATTATGGGCCACTATTGGGGGACCAGTTGCAGGATCTTTTATGCAGATAGGGTTTGGTTTTGAAACTAGAGGTTTCCTAGCATATATGCAACGTACTGATGGTCCACTATTGGTGCACCAACTACATTCTGTGAATCCACTGAGGTTTCCTTTTATACGTAACTTTCATGCCTGTTAAAATGCATTTGTAATTTCATTTTTATGTTAATTTGGCCTTATGAAATATTTTGGTATTTTGTTAGCGCCGGCCAAAGGTCTGTTTACTGCTTATGATGTTTTTACAGCTTACTTAGTAACAGGACGCCTATTTCCTAGAAGTAAATCAGGAATTCCAATGTTTGCAATAGTGGGAGGTAACTGACTGATGGAATATGCCGAGTAGCTCTCCATGGTTGCAATGTCAGATGGTGTCCTTCACCATCTCCTGTTGTGTGCTCTGCTTAGAGTTCCTACTTGTGACACATACTCCTACTTCTTTTACTACACTGTAAGGCTGTATTCACACAGAGTAACGCCAGGCGTTTTTTGTGTGCTTTTTGCACATAGCGCCGCGTTAACGCCGGTCAACGCCACCGCAAAATAGCGCCGCGTATACGCGGCGTTATGTGCAAAAAGCACACGAAAAACGCCTGGCGTTACTCTGTGTGAATACAGCCTAAGAGTATGAATAAGAGTGAATAAACTGGCACTCCACTGGGCATATCATACATACATGACTCTCGCTACTTGGGAAAGTTGGGTCCTGATAAGCTGGCCCACCTCTCAGAAATAACATTGGTCACTCTTCATGCCCCCAGTCTTAAGTGGAAAACTAGGACATTTGTAGACAAGAGATTATATGTAAATAGATTGTTTCTCTTGCTTGATTTTTTTATGCTTCCTGAAATATGCCATGTTGGGATAACAGTATGGACCTTTTTAAGGGACTTTAGATAGGTCCGGGCATCTTGGATCTGTGTGTATAGGGTTAGGTTTCAACTGGGGCGCAGCTATTTAGAGAAGCCTCTCTCAGATAGTAGTCCTAGAATTCCCTGTTAAACCTAATAAATAGGGCCTTACAGGAATAGTATGCCGCTATAATATTTAGTTTTTCTGTACAATCATACCGGACCTGTGTTCTGATTCACAGATGCATTTTGAGAGTGCACGGGACCTACCCTTTGACCCATGCCAGTTCTTGTCTTCAGTCTAGTTAAGTGGCCAAATACAGACACATTAGGATCTTCTAACCTTGGCATGTCTGACTGACAAGACCCCAGCTACATGGGTACTGCTAGCCTTTGTGTATACTCCATATGTTATATGAAATTATGCATTTCTGGATCTGAATGATCTCTATTAGAGATGAGCGAACAGTGTTCTATCGAACTCATGTTCGATCGGATATTAGGCTGTTCGGCATGTTCGAATCGAATCGAACACCGCGTGGTAAAGTGCGCCATTACTCGATTCCCCTCCCACCTTCCCTGGCGCCTTTTTTGCTCCAATAACAGCGCAGGGTAGGTGGGACAGGAACTACGACACCGGTGACGTTGAGAAAAGTAGGCAAAACCCATTGGCTGCCGAAAACATGTGACCTCTAATTTAAAAGAACAGCGCCGCCCAGGTTCGCGTCATTCTGAGCTGGCGATTCACCGAGGACGGAGGTTTCCGTCCAGCTAGCTAGGGCTTAGATTCTGGGTAGGCAGGGACAGGCTAGATAGGAAGGAGAAGACAACCACAACAGCTCTTGTAAGAGCTAAATTCCAGGGAGAAGCTTGTCAGTGTAACGTGGCACTGACGGGCTCAATCGCCGCAACCCAGCTTTCCCAGGATCCTGAATGGAATACACTGTCAGTGTATTCCCGTATACCCGATATATACCCCCGATACCCGTTCCAACGGTGTGCCCCCCCACCTTCACCCCAGAAATACCCTGCAAGTCCCCTAGCAATAGGATTGGGGCTATATACACCCACTATTTTTGCTACTGCCGTATGGTGCCATTGTCTCACTGGGAATTCAAAGAATATATTGGGCTTACATATAACTTCAATTCCAGGGAGAAGCTTGTCAGTGTAACGTGGCACTGACGGGCTCAATCGCCGCAACCCAGCTTTCCCAGGATCCTGAATGGAATACACTGTCAGTGTATTCCCGTATACCCGATATATACCCCCGATACCCATTCCAACGGTGTGCCCCCCCACCTTCACCCCAGAAATACCCTGCAAGTCCCCTAGCAATAGGATTGGGGCTATATACACCCACTATTTTTGCTACTGCCATATGGTGCCATTGTCTCACTGGGAATTCAAAGAATATATTGGGCTTACATATAACTTCAATTCCAGGGAGAAGCTTATCAGTGTAACGTGGCACTGACGGGCTCAATCGCCGCAACCCAGCTTTCCCAGGATCCTGAATGGAATACACTGTCAGTGTATTCCCGTATACCCGATATATACCCCCGATACCCGTTCCAACGGTGTGCCCCCCCACCTTCACCCCAGAAATACCCTGCAAGTCCCCTAGCAATAGAATTGGGGCTATATACACCCACTATTTTTGCTACTGCCATATAGTGCCAGTTTCTGACTGGTAATTCAAAGAATATATTGGGGTTATAAATACCCTCATTTCTTGCTACTGGTATATAGTGCCATTGTCTGACTGGGAATTCAAAGAATATATTGGGGTTACGTGCACCCACAATTTTTACTACTGGTATACAGTGCCATTGTCTGACTGGGAATTCAAAGAATATATTGGGAATACAAATACCCTCATTTCTTGCTACTGCCATATAGTGCCAGTTTCTGACTGGTAATTCAAAGAATATATTGGGGTTACGTGCACCCACAATTTTTACTACTGGTATACAGTGCCATTGTCTGACTGGGAATTCAAAGAATATATTGGGAATACAAATACCCTCATTTCTTGCTACTGCCATATAGTGCCAGTTTCTGACTGGTAATTCAAAGAATATATTGGGGTTACGTGCACCCACAATTTTTACTACTGGTATACAGTGCCATTGTCTGACTGGGAATTCAAAGAATATATTGGGAATACAAATACCCTCATTTCTTGCTACTGCCATATAGTGCCAGTTTCTGACTGGTAATTCAAAGAATATATTGGGGTTACGTGCACCCACAATTTTTACTACTGGTATACAGTGCCATTGTCTGACTGGGAATTCAAAGAATATATTGGGGTTATAAATACCCTCATTTCTTGCTACTGCCATATAGTGCCAGTTTCTGACTGGTAATTCAAAGAATATATTGGGGTTACGTGCACCCACAATTTTTACTACTGGTATACAGTGCCATTGTCTGACTGGGAATTCAAAGAATATATTGGGAATACAAATACCCTCATTTCTTGCTACTGCCATATAGTGCCAGTTTCTGACTGGTAATTCAAAGAATATATTGGGGTTACGTGCACCCACAATTTTTACTACTGGTATACAGTGCCATTGTCTGACTGGGAATTCAAAGAATATATTGGGGTTATAAATACCCTCATTTCTTGCTACTGCCATATAGTGCCAGTTTCTGACTGGTAATTCAAAGAATATATTGGGGTTACGTGCACCCACAATTTTTACTACTGGTATACAGTGCCATTGTCTGACTGGGAATTCAAAGAATATATTGGGGTTATAAATACCCTCATTTCTTGCTACTGCCATATAGTGCCAGTTTCTGACTGGTAATTCAAAGAATATATTGGGGTTACGTGCACCCACAATTTTTACTACTGGTATACAGTGCCATTGTCTGACTGGGAATTCAAAGAATATATTGGGGTTATAAATACCCTCATTTCTTGCTACTGCCATATAGTGCCAGTTTCTGACTGGTAATTCAAAGAATATATTGGGGTTACGTGCACCCACAATTTTTACTACTGGTATACAGTGCCATTGTCTGACTGGGAATTCAAAGAATATATTGGGGTTATAAATACCCTCATTTCTTGCTACTGCCATATAGTGCCAGTTTCTGACTGGTAATTCAAAGAATATATTGGGGTTACGTGCACCCACAATTTTTACTACTGGTATACAGTGCCATTGTCTGACTGGGAATTCAAAGAATATATTGGGGTTATAAATACCCTCATTTCTTGCTACTGCCATATAGTGCCAGTTTCTGACTGGTAATTCAAAGAATATATTGGGGTTACGTGCACCCACAATTTTTACTACTGGTATACAGTGCCATTGTCTGACTGGGAATTCAAAGAATATATTGGGAATACAAATACCCTCATTTCTTGCTACTGCCATATAGTGCCAGTTTCTGACTGGTAATTCAAAGAATATATTGGGGTTACGTGCACCCACAATTTTTACTACTGGTATACAGTGCCATTGTCTGACTGGGAATTCAAAGAATATATTGGGGTTATAAATACCCTCATTTCTTGCTACTGCCATATAGTGCCAGTTTCTGACTGGTAATTCAAAGAATATATTGGGGTTACGTGCACCCACAATTTTTACTACTGGTATACAGTGCCATTGTCTGACTGGGAATTCAAAGAATATATTGGGGTTATAAATACCCTCATTTCTTGCTACTGCCATATAGTGCCAGTTTCTGACTGGTAATTCAAAGAATATATTGGGGTTACGTGCACCCACAATTTTTACTACTGGTATACAGTGCCATTGTCTGACTGGGAATTCAAAGAATTTATTGGGAATACAAATACCCTCATTTCTTGCTACTGCCATATAGTGCCAGTTTCTGACTGGTAATTCAAAGAATATATTGGGGTTACGTGCACCCACAATTTTTACTACTGGTATACAGTGCCATTGTCTGACTGGGAATTCAAAGAATATATTGGGGTTATAAATACCCTCATTTCTTGCTACTGCCATATAGTGCCAGTTTCTGACTGGTAATTCAAAGAATATATTGGGGTTACGTGCACCCACAATTTTTACTACTGGTATACAGTGCCATTGTCTGACTGGGAATTCAAAGAATATATTGGGGTTATAAATACCCTCATTTCTTGCTACTGCCATATAGTGCCAGTTTCTGACTGGTAATTCAAAGAATATATTGGGGTTACGTGCACCCACAATTTTTACTACTGGTATACAGTGCCATTGTCTGACTGGGAATTCAAAGAATATATTGGGAATACAAATACCCTCATTTCTTGCTACTGCCATATAGTGCCAGTTTCTGACTGGTAATTCAAAGAATATATTGGGGTTACGTGCACCCACAATTTTTACTACTGGTATACAGTGCCATTGTCTGACTGGGAATTCAAAGAATATATTGGGGTTATAAATACCCTCATTTCTTGCTACTGCCATATAGTGCCAGTTTCTGACTGGTAATTCAAAGAATATATTGGGGTTACGTGCACCCACAATTTTTACTACTGGTATACAGTGCCAATTTCTAACTAGGAATTCAAAATGCGCAAGGCTCCCGGAAAGGGACGTGGACGAGGCCGTGGGCGAGGTCGGGGGAATGGTTCTGGGGAGCAAGGTAGCAGTGAAGCCACAGGGCGTCCCGTGCCTACTCCTGTGGGGCAGCAAGCATTGCGCCACTCCACAGTGCCAGGGTTGCTTGCCACATTAACTAAACTGCAGGGTACAAACCTTAGTAGGCCCGAGAACCAGGAACAGGTCTTGCAATGGCGGTCAGAGAACGCTTACAGCACATTGTCCAGCAGCCAGTCAGACTCTGCCTCCTCTCCTCCTATTACCCAACAGTCTTGTCTTCCTTCCTCCCAAAATTCCGAAGCTTTACAGAACAATAACCCAAACTGTCCCTGCTCCCCACAGCTGTTCTCCGCTCCTTTCATTGTCCCTCAACCTGCCTCTCCACGTCACGATTCCACGAACCTAACAGAGGAGCATCTGTGTCCAGATGCTCAAACACTAGAGTCTCCTCCATCTCCGTTCGATTTGGTGGTGGATGACCAGCAACCCACCCTCATCGACGATGATGTGACGCAGTTGCCGTCAGGGCATCCAGTTGACCGGCGCATTGTGCGGGAGGAGGAGATGAGACAGGAGTTGGAAGAGGAAGTGGTGGATGATGAGGACACTGACCCGACCTGGACAGGGGGGATGTCAAGCGGGGAAAGTAGTGTGGATGTTGAGGCAGGTGCAGCACCAAAAAGGGTAGCTAGAGGCAGAGGCAGAGGTCAGCAGCTTAGGCGAAGCCAGGCCACACCCGGAATCTCCCAAGATGTTCCAGTTCGTACCCAGCCCCGAAAAACTCCCACCTCGAGGGCACGTTTCTCGAAGGTGTGGAGTTTTTTCAAGGAATGCGCCGAGGACAGATATAGTGTTGTCTGCACAATTTGCCTCTCGAAATTGATTAGGGGCTCTGAGAAGAGCAACCTGTCCACCACTTCAATGCGCCGTCATTTGGAATCCAAGCACTGGAATCAGTGGCAGGCAGCAACGGCAGGACAAAGGCCGCCTGCCGTTCACGCCACTGCCACATCCTCTGCCTCTGCCACTGCCACTGCTGACTGTGCTGGCGATGCACTCCAGAGGACGAGCCAGGACACCACTTCATCTGCCTCCGCCACTTTGTTGACTTCTCCCTCATCCTCCCCTGTTCCTGTCTTATCTCCTTCTCCTGCACCATCAAAGGCACCATCAGGCGCTTCTTTACAACAACCCACCATCTCTCAGACATTGGAGCGGCGGCAGAAATACACTGCTAACCACCCACACGCGCAAGCCTTGAACGCCAACATCGCTAAACTGCTGGCCCAGGAGATGTTGGCGTTCCGGCTTGTTGAAACTCCCGCCTTCCTGGACCTGATGGCAACTGCGGCACCTCGCTATGCCGTCCCTAGCCGTCACTACTTCTCCCGGTGTGCCGTCCCCACCTTGCACCAGCACGTGTCACTCAACATCAGGCGGGCCCTTAGTTCCGCGCTTTGCACAAAGGTCCACTTGACCACCGACGCGTGGACAAGTGCATGCGGACAGGGACGCTACATTTCACTGACGGCACACTGGGTGAATGTAGTTGAGGCTGGGACTGCTTCCCAAACTGGCCCGGTGTACCTCGTCTCCCCGCCTAACATTCCTGGCAGGGACACGAGAAGAACACCCCCCTCCTCCTCCTCCTCTACCGCCTCCTCCTCCGCCACCGCCTCCTCCTCCGCCTCCTCCTCCGCTGTTAGATTGACCCCAGCTACGAGTTGGAAACGTTGCAGCACTGGCGTTGGTAGACGTCAGCAGGCTGTGCTGAAGCTGATCAGCTTGGGGGACAGACAGCACACTGCCTCCGAGGTGAGGGATGCCCTCCTCGATGAGACGGCAATATGGTTTAAGCCGCTGCACCTGGGCCCAGGCATGGTCGTTTGTGATAACGGCCAGAACCTGGTAGCAGCTCTGGAGCTTGCCGGACTCCAACATGTTCCATGCCTGGCCCACGTCTTCAACCTAGTGGTGCAACGTTTCCTAAAGAGCTACCCCAATGTTCCAGAGCTACTGGTGAAAGTGCGGCGCATGTGCGCCCACTTTCGCAAGTCGACAGTAGCCGCTGCTAGCTTAAAATCTCTCCAGCAACGCCTGCATGTGCCACAACACCGGCTTTTGTGCGACGTCCCCACACGCTGGAACTCAACGTTTCAGATGTTGAATAGAGTGGTTGAGCAGCAGAGACCTTTGATGGAATACCAGCTACAAAACCCTAGGGTGCCACAAAGTCAGCTGCCTCAGTTTCACATCCATGAGTGGCCATGGATGAGAGACCTTTGTGACATCCTACGGGTCTTTGAGGAGTCCACAAGGAGGGTGAGCTCTGAGGATGCGATGGTGAGCCTTACAATCCCGCTCTTGTGTGTTCTGAGAGAATCCCTGATTGACATCAGGGATAACTCAGATCACACAGAGGAGTTAGGGATAGCATCCGATCCGTCACAGCTGGAGATTAGGTCCACACATCTGTCCGCTTCACTGCGTTTAATGGAGGAGGAGGAGGAGGAAGAAGAGTTGTCCGATGATGTGATGGTGATACAGGAGGCTTCCGGGCAACTTCGAATCGTCCCATTGTTGCAACGCGGATGGGTAGACATGGAGGATGAGGAGGAAATGGAGATTGAACTTTCCGGTGGGGCCAGAGGAGTCATGCCAACTAACACTGTGGCAGACATGGCTGAGTTCATGTTGGGGTGCTTTACAACCGACAAGCGTATTGTCAAAATCATGGAGGACAACCAGTACTGGATCTTTGCTATCCTTGACCCCCGGTATAAAAACAACATCTCGTCTTTTATTCCGGTAGAGGGGAGGGCCAATCGCATCAATGCTTGCCACAGGCAATTGGTGCAGAATATGATGGAGATGTTTCCAGCATGTGACGTTGGCGGCAGGGAGGGCAGTTCCTCCAGTAGGCAACCAAGTTCTCACCGGTCCACACAAACGAGGGGCACACTGTCTAAGGTCTGGGACACCTTGATGGCACCCCCTCGCCAAAGTGCCGCCACGGAGGGTCCTAGTGTCACCAGGCGTGAGAAGTATAGGCGCATGTTGCGGGAATACCTTTCCGACCACAGCCCTGTCCTCTCCGACCCCTCTGCGCCCTACACGTATTGGGTGTCGAAGTTGGACCTGTGGCTTGAACTTGCCCTATATGCCTTGGAGGTGCTGTCCTGTCCTGCCGCCAGCGTCCTATCTGAGAGGGTGTTCAGTGCAGCCGGTGGCATCATCACTGACCAGCGCACCCGTCTGTCAGCTGAGAGTGCCGACCGGCTCACTTTGATAAAAATGAACCACCACTGGGTAGAGCCGTCATTTTTGTGCCCACCTGTGTAAAGCACCCCAACATGAAACTCCATGTCTGTACTCAACCTCTCCAATTCCTCCGCATCCTCATACTCATCCACCATAAGCGTTGCACAATTCTGCTAATACTAGGCTCCCTCCACCCTGATTTCCCCCAACTCTGCTGGTTAGAGGCTCCCTCCACCCTGATTTCCACCAACTCTGCTGGTTAGAGGCTCCCTCCACCATGAATTGGTCCAAACTGGGCTGTTTAGCGGCTCCCTCCACCATGAATTGGTCCAAACTGGGGTTTTTAGAGGCTCCCTCCACCATGAATTGGTCCAAATTGGGTTTTTAGAGGCTCCCTCCACCATGAATTGGTCCAAACTGGGGGTTTTTAGAGGCTCCCTCCACCATGAATTGGTCCAAAATGGGTTTTTTAGAGGCTCCCACCACCATGAATTGGTCCAAACTGGGCTGGTTAGAGGCTCCCTCCACCACGAATTTCCCAAAACTTGGCTGTTTAGAGGCTCCCTCCACCATTAATTGGTCCAAACTGGGCTGGTTAGAGGCTCCCTCCACCATGAATTTGCCCAAACTGGGCTGTTTAGAGGCTCCCTCCACCATGAATTTCCCAAAACTTGGCTGTTTAGAGGCTCCCTCCACCATTAATTGGTCCAAACTGGGCTGTTTAGAGGCTCCCTCCACCATGAATTGGTCCAAACTGGGCTGTTTAGAGGCTCCCTCCACCATGAATTTGCCCAAACTGGGCTGGTTAGAGGCTCCCTCCACCATGAATTGGTCCAAACTGGGCTGGTTAGAGGCTCCCTCCACCATTAATTGGTCCAAACTGGGCTGTTTAGAGGCTCCCTCCACCATGAATTTGCCCAAACTGGGCTGGTTAGAGGCTCCCTCCACCATGAATTGGTCCAAACTGGGCTGGTTAGAGGCTCCCTCCACCATGAATTTCCCAAAACTTGGCTGTTTAGAGGCTCCCTCCACCATTAATTGGTCCAAACTGGGCTGGTTAGAGGCTCCCTCCACCATGAATTTCCCAAAACTTGGCTGTTTAGAGGCTCCCTCCACCATTAATTGGTCCAAACTGGGCTGGTTAGAGGCTCCCTCCACCATGAATTTGCCCAAACTGGGCTGTTTAGAGGCTCCCTCCACCATGAATTTCCCAAAACTTGGCTGTTTAGAGGCTCCCTCCACCATTAATTGGTCCAAACTGGGCTGTTTAGAGGCTCCCTCCACCATGAATTGGTCCAAACTGGGCTGTTTAGAGGCTCCCTCCACCATGAATTTGCCCAAACTGGGCTGTTTAGAGGCTCCCTCCACCATGAATTTGCCCAAACTGGGCTGGTTAGAGGCTCCCTCCACCATGAATTTCCCAAAACTTGGCTGTTTAGAGGCTCCCTCCACCATTAATTGGTCCAAACTGGGCTGGTTAGAGGCTCCCTCCACCATGAATTTGCCCAAACTGGGCTGGTTAGAGGCTCCCTCCACCATGAATTGGTCCAAACGGGTTTTTAGGGGCTCCCTCCACCATGAATTTCCCAAAACTTGGCTGTTTAGAGGCTCCCTCCACCATTAATTGGTCCAAACTGGGCTGGTTAGAGGCTCCCTCCACCATGAATTTGCCCAAACTGGGCTGTTTAGAGGCTCCCTCCACCATGAATTGGTCCAAACTGGGATTTTTAGAGGCTCCCTCCACCATGAATTGGTCCAAACTGGGCTGTTTAGAGGCTCCCTCCACCATGAATTTGCCCAAACTGGGCTGTTTAGAGGCTCCCTCCACCATGAATTTGCCCAAACTGGGCTGGTTAGAGGCTCCCTCCACCATGAATTGGTCCAAACTGGGTTTTTTAGAGGCTCCCTCCACCATGAATTTGCCCAAACTGGGCTGGTTAGAGGCTCCCTCCACCATGAATTGGTCCAAACTGGGCTGGTTAGAGGCTCCCTCCACCATAAATTGGTCCAAACTGGGCTGTTTAGAGGCTCCCTCCACCATGAATTTGCCCAAACTGGGCTGGTTAGAGGCTCCCTCCACCATGAATTGGTCCAAACTGGGCTGGTTAGAGGCTCTCTCCACCATGAATTTCCCAAAACTTGGCTGTTTAGAGGCTCCCTCCACCATTAATTGGTCCAAACTGGGCTGGTTAGAGGCTCCCTCCACCATGAATTTGCCCAAACTGGGCTGTTTAGAGGCTCCCTCCACCATGAATTGGTCCAAACTGGGGTTTTTTTAGAGGCTCCCTCCACCATGAATTGGTCCAAACTGGGCTGTTTAGAGGCTCCCTCCACCATGAATTTGCCCAAACTGGGCTGTTTAGAGGCTCCCTCCACCATGAATTTGCCCAAACTGGGCTGGTTAGAGGCTCCCTCCACCATGAATTGGTCCAAACTGGGTTTTTTAGAGGCTCCCTCCACCATGAATTTGCCCAAACTGGGCTGGTTAGAGGCTCCCTCCACCATGAATTGGTCCAAACTGGGCTGGTTAGAGGCTCCCTCCACCATAAATTGGTCCAAACTGGGCTGTTTAGAGGCTCCCTCCACCATGAATTTGCCCAAACTGGGCTGGTTAGAGGCTCCCTCCACCATGAATTGGTCCAAACTGGGCTGGTTAGAGGCTCTCTCCACCATGAATTTCCCAAAACTTGGCTGTTTAGAGGCTCCCTCCACCATTAATTGGTCCAAACTGGGCTGGTTAGAGGCTCCCTCCACCATGAATTTGCCCAAACTGGGCTGTTTAGAGGCTCCCTCCACCATGAATTGGTCCAAACTGGGGTTTTTTTAGAGGCTCCCTCCACCATGAATTGGTCCAAACTGGGCTGTTTAGAGGCTCCCTCCACCATGAATTTGCCCAAACTGGGCTGTTTAGAGGCTCCCTCCACCATGAATTTGCCCAAACTGGGCTGGTTAGAGGCTCCCTCCACCATGAATTGGTCCAAACTGGGTTTTTTAGAGGCTCCCTCCACCATGAATTTGCCCAAACTGGGCTGGTTAGAGGCTCCCTCCACCATGAATTTGCCCAAACTGGGCTGTTTAGAGGCTCCCTCCACCATGAATTGGTCCAAACTGGGTTTTTTAGAGGCTCCCTCCACCATGAATTGGTCCAAACTGGGCTGGTTAGAGGCTCCCTCCACCATGAATTTCCCAAAACTTGGCTGTTTAGAGGCTCCCTCCACCATTAATTGGTCCAAACTGGGCTGGTTAGAGGCTCCCTCCACCATGAATTTGCCCAAACTGGGCTGTTTAGAGGCTCCCTCCACCATGAATTGGTCCAAACTGGGTTTTTTAGAGGCTCCCTCCACCATGAATTGGTCCAAACTGGGCTGGTTAGAGGCTCCCTCCACCATGACTTTCCCAAAACTTGGCTGTTTAGAGGCTCCCTCCACCATTAATTGGTCCAAACTGGGCTGGTTAGAGGCTCCCTCCACCATGAATTTGCCCAAACTGGGCTGTTTAGAGGCTCCCTCCACCATGAATTTCCCAAAACTTGGCTGTTTAGAGGCTCCCTCCACCATTAATTGGTCCAAACTGGGCTGTTTAGAGGCTCCCTCCACCATGAATTGGTCCAAACTGGGCTGTTTAGAGGCTCCCTCCACCATGAATTTGCCCAAACTGGGCTGGTTAGAGGCACCCTCCACCATGAATTTCCCAAAACTTGGCTGTTTAGAGGCTCCCTCCACCATTAATTGGTCCAAACTGGGCTGGTTAGAGGCTCCCTCCACCATGAATTTGCCCAAACTGGGCTGTTTAGAGGCTCCCTCCACCATGAATTGGTCCAAACTGGGGTTTTTAGGGTCTCCCTCCACCATGAATTTCCCAAAACTTGGCTGTTTAGAGGCTCCCTCCACCATTAATTGGTCCAAACTGGGCTGGTTAGAGGCTCCCTCCACCATGAATTTGCCCAAACTGGGCTGTTTAGAAGCTCCCTCCACCATGAATTGGTCCAAACTGGGTTTTTTAGAGGCTCCCTCCACCATGAATTGGTCCAAACTGGGCTGTTTAGAGGCTCCCTCCACCATGAATTTGCCCAAACTGGGCTGTTTAGAGGCTCCCTCCACCATGAATTTGCCCAAACTGGTCTGGTTAGAGGCTCCCTCCACCATGAATTGGTCCAAACTGGGTTTTTTAGAGGCTCCCTCCACCATGAATTTGCCCAAACTGGGCTGGTTAGAGGCTCCCTCCACCATGAATTGGTCCAAACTGGGCTGGTTAGAGGCTCCCTCCAACATTAATTGGTCCAAACTGGGCTGTTTAGAGGCTCCCTCCACCATGAATTTGCCCAAACTGGGCTGTTTAGAGGCTCCCTCCACCATGAATTTGCCCAAACTGGGCTGGTTAGAGGCTCCCTCCACCATGAATTGGTCCAAACTGGGTTTTTTAGAGGCTCCCTCCACCATGAATTTGCCCAAACTGGGCTGTTTAGAGGCTCCCTCCACCATGAATTGGTCCAAACTGGGTTTTTTAGAGGCTCCCTCCACCATGAATTGGTCCAAACTGGGCTGGTTAGAGGCTCCCTCCACCATGAATTTCCCAAAACTTGGCTGTTTAGAGGCTCCCTCCACCATTAATTGGTCCAAACTGGGCTGGTTAGAGGCTCCCTCCACCATGAATTTGCCCAAACTGGGCTGTTTAGAGGCTCCCTCCACCATGAATTGGTCCAAACTGGGTTTTTTAGAGGCTCCCTCCACCATGAATTGGTCCAAACTGGGCTGTTTAGAGGCTCCCTCCACCATGAATTTGCCCAAACTGGGCTGTTTAGAGGCTCCCTCCACCATGAATTTGCCCAAACTGGGCTGGTTAGAGGCTCCCTCCACCATGAATTGGTCCAAACTGGGTTTTTTAGAGGCTCCCTCCACCATGAATTTGCCCAAACTGGGCTGGTTAGAGGCTCCCTCCACCATGAATTGGTCCAAACTGGGCTGGTTAGAGGCTCCCTCCACCATAAATTGGTCCAAACTGGGCTGTTTAGAGGCTCCCTCCACCATGAATTTGCCCAAACTGGGCTGGTTAGAGGCTCCCTCCACCATGAATTGGTCCAAACTGGGCTGGTTAGAGGCTCTCTCCACCATGAATTTCCCAAAACTTGGCTGTTTAGAGGCTCCCTCCACCATTAATTGGTCCAAACTGGGCTGGTTAGAGGCTCCCTCCACCATGAATTTGCCCAAACTGGGCTGTTTAGAGGCTCCCTCCACCATGAATTGGTCCAAACTGGGTTTTTTAGAGGCTCCCTCCACCATGAATTGGTCCAAACTGGGCTGTTTAGAGGCTCCCTCCACCATGAATTTGCCCAAACTGGGCTGTTTAGAGGCTCCCTCCACCATGAATTTGCCCAAACTGGGCTGGTTAGAGGCTCCCTCCACCATGAATTGGTCCAAACTGGGTTTTTTAGAGGCTCCCTCCACCATGAATTTGCCCAAACTGGGCTGGTTAGAGGCTCCCTCCACCATGAATTGGTCCAAACTGGGCTGGTTAGAGGCTCCCTCCACCATTAATTGGTCCAAACTGGGCTGTTTAGAGGCTCCCTCCACCATGAATTTGCCCAAACTGGGCTGTTTAGAGGCTCCCTCCACCATGAATTTGCCCAAACTGGGCTGGTTAGAGGCTCCCTCCACCATGAATTGGTCCAAACTGGGTTTTTTAGAGGCTCCCTCCACCATGAATTTGCCCAAACTGGGCTGGTTAGAGGCTCCCTCCACCATGAATTTGCCCAAACTGGGCTGTTTAGAGGCTCCCTCCACCATGAATTGGTCCAAACTGGGTTTTTTAGAGGCTCCCTCCACCATGAATTGGTCCAAACTGGGCTGGTTAGAGGCTCCCTCCACCATGAATTTCCCAAAACTTGGCTGTTTAGAGGCTCCCTCCACCATTAATTGGTCCAAACTGGGCTGGTTAGAGGCTCCCTCCACCATGAATTTGCCCAAACTGGGCTGTTTAGAGGCTCCCTCCACCATTAATTGGTCCAAACTGGGCTGTTTAGAGGCTCCCTCCACCATGAATTGGTCCAAACTGGGCTGGTTAGAGGCTCCCTCCACCATTAATTGGTCCAAACTGGGCTGTTTAGAGGCTCCCTCCACCATGAATTTGCCCAAACTGGGCTGGTTAGAGGCTCCCTCCACCATGAATTGGTCCAAACTGGGCTGGTTAGAGGCTCCCTCCACCATGAATTTCCCAAAACTTGGCTGTTTAGAGGCTCCCTCCACTATTAATTGGTCCAAACTGGGCTGGTTAGAGGCTCCCTCCACCATGAATTTGCCCAAACTGGGCTGTTTAGAGGCTCCCTCCACCATGAATTGGTCCAAACTGGGTTTTTTAGAGGCTCCCTCCACCATGAATTGGTCCAAACTGGGCTGGTTAGAGGCTCCCTCCACCATGAATTTCCCAAAACTTGGCTGTTTAGAGGCTCCCTCCACCATTAATTGGTCCAAACTGGGCTGTTTAGAGGCTCCCTCCACCATGAATTTGCCCAAACTGGGCTGGTTAGAGGCTCCCTCCACCATGAATTGGTCCAAACTGGGCTGGTTAGAGGCTCCCTCCACCATGAATTTCCCAAAACTTGGCTGTTTAGAGGCTCCCTCCACTATTAATTGGTCCAAACTGGGCTGGTTAGAGGCTCCCTCCACCATGAATTTGCCCAAACTGGGCTGTTTAGAGGCTCCCTCCACCATAAATTGGTCCAAACTGGGTTTTTTAGAGGCTCCCTCCACCATGAATTGGTCCAAACTGGGCTGGTTAGAGGCTCCCTCCACCATGAATTTCCCAAAACTTGGCTGTTTAGAGGCTCCCTCCACCATTAATTGGTCCAAACTGGGCTGGTTAGAGGCTCCCTCCACCATGAATTTGCCCAAACTGGGCTGTTTAGAGGCTCCCTCCACCATGAATTGGTCCAAACTGGGGTTTTTTAGAGGCTCCCTCCACCATGAATTGGTCCAAACTGGGCTGGTTAGAGGCTCTCTCCACCATGAATTTCCCAAAACTTGGCTGTTTAGAGGCTCCCTCCACCATTAATTGGTCCAAACTGGGCTGGTTAGAGGCTCCCTCCACCATGAATTTCCCAAAACTTGGCTGTTTAGAGGCGCCCTCCACCATTAATTGGTCCAAACTGGGCTGGTTAGAGGCTCCCTCCACCATGAATTTGCCCAAACTGGGCTGTTTAGAGGCTCCCTCCACCATGAATTTCCCAAAACTTGGCTGTTTAGAGGCTCCCTCCACCATTAATTGGTTCAAACTGGGCTGTTTAGAGGCTCCCTCCACCATGAATTGGTCCAAACTGAGCTGTTTAGAGGCTCCCTCCACCATGAATTTGCCCAAACTGGGCTGTTTAGAGGCTCCCTCCACCATGAATTTGCCCAAACTGGGCTGGTTAGAGGCTCCCTCCACCATGAATTTCCCAAAACTTGGCTGTTTAGAGGCTCCCTCCACCATTAATTGGTCCAAACTGGGCTGGTTAGAGGCTCCCTCCACCATGAATTTGCCCAAACTGGGCTGTTTAGAGGCTCCCTCCACCATGAATTGGTCCAAACGGGTTTTTAGGGGCTCCCTCCACCATGAATTTCCCAAAACTTGGCTGTTTAGAGGCTCCCTCCACCATTAATTGGTCCAAACTGGGCTGGTTAGAGGCTCCCTCCACCATGAATTTGCCCAAACTGGGCTGTTTAGAGGCTCCCTCCACCATGAATTGGTCCAAACTGGGTTTTTTAGAGGCTCCCTCCACCATGAATTGGTCCAAACTGGGCTGTTTAGAGGCTCCCTCCACCATGAATTTGCCCAAACTGGGCTGTTTAGAGGCTCCCTCCACCATGAATTTGCCCAAACTGGGCTGGTTAGAGGCTCCCTCCACCATGAATTGGTCCAAACTGGGTTTTTTAGAGGCTCCCTCCACCATGAATTTGCCCAAACTGGGCTGGTTAGAGGCTCCCTCCACCATGAATTGGTCCAAACTGGGCTGGTTAGAGGCTCCCTCCACCATAAATTGGTCCAAACTGGGCTGTTTAGAGGCTCCCTCCACCATGAATTTGCCCAAACTGGGCTGGTTAGAGGCTCCCTCCACCATGAATTGGTCCAAACTGGGCTGGTTAGAGGCTCTCTCCACCATGAATTTCCCAAAACTTGGCTGTTTAGAGGCTCCCTCCACCATTAATTGGTCCAAACTGGGCTGGATAGAGGCTCCCTCCACCATGAATTTGCCCAAACTGGGCTGTTTAGAGGCTCCCTCCACCATGAATTGGTCCAAACTGGGTTTTTTAGAGGCTCCCTCCACCATGAATTGGTCCAAACTGGGCTGTTTAGAGGCTCCCTCCACCATGAATTTGCCCAAACTGGGCTGTTTAGAGGCTCCCTCCACCATGAATTTGCCCAAACTGGGCTGGTTAGAGGCTCCCTCCACCATGAATTGGTCCAAACTGGGTTTTTTAGAGGCTCCCTCCACCATGAATTTGCCCAAACTGGGCTGGTTAGAGGCTCCCTCCACCATGAATTTGCCCAAACTGGGCTGTTTAGAGGCTCCCTCCACCATGAATTGGTCCAAACTGGGTTTTTTAGAGGCTCCCTCCACCATGAATTGGTCCAAACTGGGCTGGTTAGAGGCTCCCTCCACCATGAATTTCCCAAAACTTGGCTGTTTAGAGGCTCCCTTCACCATTAATTGGTCCAAACTGGGCTGGTTAGAGGCTCCCTCCACCATGAATTTGCCCAAACTGGGCTGTTTAGAGGCTCCCTCCACCATGAATTGGTCCAAACTGGGTTTTTTAGAGGCTCCCTCCACCATGAATTGGTCCAAACTGGGCTGGTTAGAGGCTCCCTCCACCATGAATTTCCCAAAACTTGGCTGTTTAGAGGCTCCCTCCACCATTAATTGGTCCAAACTGGGCTGGTTAGAGGCTCCCTCCACCATGAATTTGCCCAAACTGGGCTGTTTAGAGGCTCCCTCCACCATGAATTTCCCAAAACTTGGCAGTTTAGAGGCTCCCTCCACCATTAATTGGTCCAAACTGGGCTGTTTAGAGGCTCCCTCCACCATGAATTGGTCCAAACTGGGCTGTTTAGAGGCTCCCTCCACCATGAATTTGCCCAAACTGGGCTGGTTAGAGGCTCCCTCCACCATGAATTTCCCAAAACTTGGCTGTTTAGAGGCTCCCTCCACCATTAATTGGTCCAAACTGGGCTGGTTAGAGGCTCCCTCCACCATGAATTTGCCCAAACTGGGCTGTTTAGAGGCTCCCTCCACCATGAATTGGTCCAAACTGGGGTTTTTAGGGGCTCCCTCCACCATGAATTTCCCAAAACTTGGCTGTTTAGAGGCTCCCTCCACCATTAATTGGTCCAAACTGGGCTGGTTAGAGGCTCCCTCCACCATGAATTTGCCCAAACTGGGCTGTTTAGAAGCTCCCTCCACCATGAATTGGTCCAAACTGGGTTTTTTAGAGGCTCCCTCCACCATGAATTGGTCCAAACTGGGCTGTTTAGAGGCTCCCTCCACCATGAATTTGCCCAAACTGGGCTGTTTAGAGGCTCCCTCCACCATGAATTTGCCCAAACTGGGCTGGTTAGAGGCTCCCTCCACCATGAATTGGTCCAAACTGGGTTTTTTAGAGGCTCCCTCCACCATGAATTTGCCCAAACTGGGCTGGTTAGAGGCTCCCTCCACCATGAATTGGTCCAAACTGGGCTGGTTAGAGGCTCCCTCCACCATTAATTGGTCCAAACTGGGCTGTTTAGAGGCTCCCTCCACCATGAATTTGCCCAAACTGGGCTGTTTAGAGGCTCCCTCCACCATGAATTTGCCCAAACTGGGCTGGTTAGAGGCTCCCTCCACCATGAATTGGTCCAAACTGGGTTTTTTAGAGGCTCCCTCCACCATGAATTTGCCCAAACTGGGCTGTTTAGAGGCTCCCTCCACCATGAATTGGTCCAAACTGGGTTTTTTAGAGGCTCCCTCCACCATGAATTGGTCCAAACTGGGCTGGTTAGAGGCTCCCTCCACCATGAATTTCCCAAAACTTGGCTGTTTAGAGGCTCCCTCCACCATTAATTGGTCCAAACTGGGCTGGTTAGAGGCTCCCTCCACCATGAATTTGCCCAAACTGGGCTGTTTAGAGGCTCCCTCCACCATGAATTGGTCCAAACTGGGGTTTTTTAGAGGCTCCCTCCACCATAAATTGGTCCAAACTGGGCTGGTTAGAGGCTCTCTCCACCATGAATTTGCCCAAACTGGGCTGGTTAGAGGCTCCCTCCACCATGAATTGGTCCAAACTGGGTTTTTTAGAGGCTCCCTCCACCATGAATTTGCCCAAACTGGGCTGGTTAGAGGCTCCCTCCACCATGAATTGGTCCAAACTGGGCTGGTTAGAGGCTCCCTCCACCATTAATTGGTCCAAACTGGGCTGTTTAGAGGCTCCCTCCACCATGAATTTGCCCAAACTGGGCTGGTTAGAGGCTCCCTCCACCATGAATTGGTCCAAACTGGGCTGGTTAGAGGCTCCCTCCACCATGAATTTCCCAAAACTTGGCTGTTTAGAGGCTCCCTCCACTATTAATTGGTCCAAACTGGGCTGGTTAGAGGCTCCCTCCACCATGAATTTGCCCAAACTGGGCTGTTTAGAGGCTCCCTCCACCATGAATTGGTCCGAACTGGGTTTTTTAGAGGCTCCCTCCACCATGAATTGGTCCAAACTGGGCTGGTTAGAGGCTCCCTCCACCATGAATTTCCCAAAACTTGGCTGTTTAGAGGCTCCCTCCACCATTAATTGGTCCAAACTGGGCTGGTTAGAGGCTCCCTCCACCATGAATTTGCCCAAACTGGGCTGTTTAGAGGCTCCCTCCACCATGAATTGGTCCAAACTGGGGTTTTTTAGAGGCTCCCTCCACCATGAATTGGTCCAAACTGGGCTGGTTAGAGGCTCTCTCCACCATGAATTTCCCAAAACTTGGCTGTTTAGAGGCTCCCTCCACCATTAATTGGTCCAAACTGGGCTGGTTAGAGGCTCCCTCCACCATGAATTTCCCAAAACTTGGCTGTTTAGAGGCTCCCTCCACCATTAATTGGTCCAAACTGGGCTGGTTAGAGGCTCCCTCCACCATGAATTTGCCCAAACTGGGCTGTTTAGAGGCTCCCTCCACCATGAATTTCCCAAAACTTGGCTGTTTAGAGGCTCCCTCCACCATTAATTGGTCCAAACTGGGCTGGTTAGAGGCTCCCTCCACCATGAATTTGCCCAAACTGGGCTGTTTAGAGGCTCCCTCCACCATGAATTGGTCCAAACTGGGTTTTTTAGAGGCTCCCTCCACCATGAATTGGTCCAAACTGGGCTGTTTAGAGGCTCCCTCCACCATGAATTTGCCCAAACTGGGCTGTTTAGAGGCTCCCTCCACCATGAATTTGCCCAAACTGGGCTGGTTAGAGGCTCCCTCCACCATGAATTGGTCCAAACTGGGTTTTTTAGAGGCTCCCTCCACCATGAATTTGCCCAAACTGGGCTGGTTAGAGGCTCCCTCCACCATGAATTGGTCCAAACTGGGCTAGTTAGAGGCTCCCTCCACCATAAATTGGTCCAAACTGGGCTGTTTAGAGGCTCCCTCCACCATGAATTTGCCCAAACTGGGCTGGTTAGAGGCTCCCTCCACCATGAATTGGTCCAAACTGGGCTGGTTAGAGGTTCTCTCCACCATGAATTTCCCAAAACTTGGCTGTTTAGAGGCTCCCTCCACCATGAATTGGTCCAAACTGGGCTGGTTAGAGGCTCCCTCCACCATGAATTTGCCCAAACTGGGCTGTTTAGAGGCTCCCTCCACCATGAATTGGTCCAAACTGGGTTTTTTAGAGGCTCCCTCCACCATGAATTGGTCCAAACTGGGCTGTTTAGAGGCTCCCTCCACCATGAATTTGCCCAAACTGGGCTGTTTAGAGGCTCCCTCCACCATGAATTTGCCCAAACTGGGCTGGTTAGAGGCTCCCTCCACCATGAATTGGTCCAAACTGGGTTTTTTAGAGGCTCCCTCCACCATGAATTTGCCCAAACTGGGCTGGTTAGAGGCTCCCTCCACCATGAATTTGCCCAAACTGGGCTGTTTAGAGGCTCCCTCCACCATGAATTGGTCCAAACTGGGTTTTTTAGAGGCTCCCTCCACCATGAATTGGTCCAAACTGGGCTGGTTAGAGGCTCTCTCCACCATGAATTTCCCAAAACTTGGCTGTTTAGAGGCTCCCTCCACCATTAATTGGTCCAAACTGGGCTGGTTAGAGGCTCCCTCCACCATGAATTTGCCCAAACTGGGCTGTTTAGAGGCTCCCTCCACCATGAGTTTCCCAAAACTTGGCTGTTTAGAGGCTCCCTCCACCATGAATTGGTCCAAACTGGGCTGTTTAGAGGCTCCCTCCACCATGAATTGGTCCAAACTGGGCTGTTTAGAGGCTCCCTCCACCATGAATTTGCCCAAACTGGGCTGGTTAGAGGCTCCCTCCACCATGAATTTCCCAAAACTTGGCTGTTTAGAGGCTCCCTCCACCATTAATTGGTCCAAACTGGGCTGGTTAGAGGCTCCCTCCACCATGAATTTGCCCAAACTGGGCTGTTTAGAGGCTCCCTCCACTATGAATTGGTCCAAACTGGGGTTTTTAGGGGCTCCCTCCACCATGAATTTCCCAAAACTTGGCTGTTTAGAGGCTCCCTCCACCATGAATTTGCCCAAACTGGGCTGTTTAGAAGCTCCCTCCACCATGAATTGGTCCAAACTGGGTTTTTTAGAGGCTCCCTCCACCATGAATTGGTCCAAACTGGGCTGTTTAGAGGCTCCCTCCACCATGAATTTGCCCAAACTGGGCTGTTTAGAGGCTCCCTCCACCATGAATTTGCCCAAACTGGGCTGGTTAGAGGCTCCCTCCACCATGAATTGGTCCAAACTGGGTTTTTTAGAGGCTCCCTCCACCATGAATTTGCCCAAACTGGGCTGGTTAGAGGCTCCCTCCACCATGAATTGGTCCAAACTGGGCTGGTTAGAGGCTCCCTCCACCATTAATTGGTCCAAACTGGGCTGTTTAGAGGCTCCCTCCACCATGAATTTGCCCAAACTGGGCTGGTTAGAGGCTCCCTCCACCATGAATTGGTCCAAACTGGGCTGGTTAGAGGCTCCCTCCACCATGAATTTCCCAAAACTTGGCTGTTTAGAGGCTCCCTCCACCATTAATTGGTCCAAACTGGGCTGGTTAGAGGCTCCCTCCACCATGAATTTGCCCAAACTGGGCTGTTTAGAGGCTCCCTCCACCATGAATTGGTCCAAACTGGGTTTTTTAGAGGCTCCCTCCACCATGAATTGGTCCAAACTGGGCTGTTTAGAGGCTCCCTCCACCATGAATTTGCCCAAACTGGGCTGGTTAGAGGCTCCCTCCACCATGAATTGGTCCAAACTGGGTTTTTTAGAGGCTCTCTCCACCATGAATTTGCCCAAACTGGGCTGGTTAGAGGCTCCCTCCACCATGAATTGGTCCAAACTGGGGTTTTTAGAGGCTCCCTCCACCATGAATTTGCCCAAACTGGGGTGTTTAGAGGCTCCCTCCACCATGAATTTGCCCAAACTCTGCTGGTTAGAGGCTCAATCCACCCTGATTTTCAAAACAAATGTTGGTGCCAACCTCAACTTACTACAAGGGCCAAATTCACTGCTGGTGACAAGCTCTCCTCACTGCAAGTGCCAAATACACATGTTTCAAGGTGTTTTCCTACTGTCAGAGAGGTGGTATTGAGTGTGTAAAGTGTGTAGTTGTTAGGCAGTGATGTTGGGGTAATAGAGGGTCTTTGGTGTGTTAGATGCCCCCAGACATGCTTCCCCTGCTGTCCCAGTGTCATTCCAGAGGTGTTGGCATCATTTCCTGGGTTGTCTTAGTGGACTTGGTGACCCTCCAGACACGGATTTGGGTTTCCCCCTTAACGAGTATATGTTCCCCATAGACTATAATGGGGTTCGAAACCCGTTCGAACACACGAACATTGAGCGGCTGTTCGAATCGAATTTCGAACCTCGAACATTTTAGTGTTCGCTCATCTCTAATCTCTATATTTTAATCTCTTGTACGTACTTTATTGATGGTGTTGTCTTAATATGTGCACAATTAAAGCTAAGTTTTATATGCACAATTTTGGATTTACTTCGGAAGAGACTGTGGTTTGGGCTGCTACCAACAACCCTGTGTGATTTCGACCTTAGTGTACACTAAGTAGCAAAAATAAAAACAGTGGAATAGCTTTTTCCCTCTTCCCCATAATAGAATTAATAAGTCAATCAATAATTTATATGGACCTCCAATTGGTTTTGTTAAAAATATGGTACATAACATGAGATATCCCATTCAAAAACCATTTTTATTTTTTTGGAGTTGGAACCTTATCTGCAGTTACAACAGCCTTTACACTTTTGGGAAAAGCTTGCACAAAATTGTAGAGTGTGCCTGTGGGAATTGTGTCCACACTGCCATAAGAAAATTTGTTCACACTACCTTTCGGGTTTTCCGTACTTTAGGGTTTCTGTTTTTCGGGTCCTCATCTGCTTAAAAAGTGAATACCTACAGGCCCCAAAGAATGTAATGGGGTCTGCCGAGTCTATATCTGGTTTCTGCCCAAAATTGGTGAAAAGAAAACGCAAGTGTGACTGTAGCCTTAGACTGGTAGAACTGTATAAGATGTATTTTAAGCAACATAAAGGGAGTCTGTCACCAGAACACTCCCTATTGAACTATAATGAGACATTCTGGAGTGGACATGAATAAATTACTTTTATTACACGGAATGGTGTCTGATATACACTGTCTATCAATAAGTATTGGGACACCTGTAGTAGAATGAATAAATGTTTTTCTATATTCAGTAGTTGGTAGAACCCAGCAGATGCTACAGATGGTATTGAGCGACACAATACTCCTGGATGCCTGGTGATACTCCTGGGGTATGTGAGCCATTGGTTGGGTGCGGTTTCTCTGGCCAGCACTTGTCAGTCTCCATCTCCCAGTTTTGGGGGTCTGCCGACTCAGGGCACATTCCGACAATCAACGTTCACCTTCCACTTTGTAATCACATAGGCCACTGTTGATTTTGAGTAATTCAGTTCACTTGCTATTTCCCTTAAGGATCGACCATTTCTCTCTCGAAATCGGACAACTCTGCACTTTGTGGCATCCTGTATGCGACTAATGTCAATGCTGTTTCCTATTTAACAGAGGAAGGCATGACGTACATCACGACCACAGATATCATCATTTGCATGGGTGTCCAAATACTTTTTTTGGAAGACAGTGTATTGCCTTGTTTTGTTTTTTTTTCCTGAAATGCTAATGGTCTGTTGGTAAGTTCAGAACACCAGGCAGGGGACATGGTGGTTGATAGGTCAGATGTAAGTTTCCCCTTAGCAATGTTTACCTGTTGCCTACGATGATGTCTACCTGAGTATATGATCACACACACAAATTAGTTTAAATGTTTTATTATATTCCCTTTAATTTCTACATAAAATGAATTTCACTCTTCCAGTCATATTGTCAATTGCCATTTAGTAGATGTGTCTCATAACACATTCATATACATCTTTCATTTTTTTACAGTTTTAAAAGTCGATTTTTCCAGCCATATCCCCACACACATTTTAAATATATTCACAAATATTCAAAAATACTGCTGATTATATTTCTAGTCAAGTACCCAGAGAAAAAAAATATTATTAAAAAAAATATTCCATTTTGTATTCTGTGTCCAGAAAGATATTCAGTTCTATACAACCAGAGGGAAGATGAGGCTCCATTGGAAGTAACAATTTATACATATCTAACATCAACATAGAATAAGTAGAGCCAATATACAGGTATGAGTTGTAGGAATTGTCACAGCTGACCTACAGAAAATGTGTCCTGGTGCCCAAAGCAACCAGTCAGGGTTCACTTTGTATTTTCTAAAATGCTATAGAAAAAATGATCGCAGGCTCTGATGTTGATAAATTGGTTTTATACCACACAATTCTGTCCAGTTCAGATGGTTGTGAAGAGGAAAACAATACAAGTAAACTACATATTGCATTGCATTGCTGTGAGAAATATCTACAACCTCCTCTAGATACAATGCCATTCTTATCACATAACTTAAAGTGCTAAACTATTGTAGGACTCCAATGTCTGGATTCAGACACGAGCAACATATAGACGTGCCGTTCATTGTTTTATTAACCAGAACAAAAAAATAAGTTATGGCACTAAATAAGTAGCATATTATAATCTATGAAAAAAGTGACTAAATAATATGCAGACTAGCGGAGTATAAAAATGCTGCCCATAAAATGCTTATGGATGACAAAGGCTTTAGAGAGATGTGGAGAATGAAGAAAAATCTTCTGTATTTTGGGGATAATATTTGTATAATAGTAAGCTGGACATTACAGGGTATGCAGAACAGAAACAGTTAACACCACTGATTTTTACACACATACAATATGGGCCTCTAGTACTGACAAAAAGCAACTAATAAAGGTGATGGCCTTCACCTTCCATCCAAAAATGGTATCCGGATCTGGATTTGGCCTGCACTTGCAGCCGCATCTAAAGCCATGTAGGCTCCTGAGTTTTATAAATGATTTTTAGGCTGAGGCCCATGTTGCAGAAACTCAGATTTTGTTGCGTTTTTTTGAGCCAAAGCCAAGAATGGCTACAGAAGGAATGGAAAATCTATATGAAGATATTATACTTCTACCTTCTGCTCAATCCAGTCCTGGGTTTGGCTCAAAAACTGCAACAAAAAAGCTGTTTCCACAGCCTTAGGGTGTTGTGTTATTAGGTTTTAATTCATTTTTTCAGACTCGTGAGATAATCCAATAAAATGTAAGAACATTTTGTGTAAATCTGTAAATACTTTGAATTATTCCAAAATGATCTTATATGACACATTCTTCTCCACTGTTAACCTAAACGATCCAAAAGTCCAGAAACCTCCCGTTACCATCGTGCGGTATAATGCAGGCGCTCAGGGGACAGTTATAGGCCAAATATGTCTTTACCTCAGTAGAATCTAACTAGGATTTTTCTATGTTTTATGTTACTATCCAGGTCTTGCTAAATTTTTGGGACGATACAGGGACTCTGCATAGATATTTTTGCTGTTGACTGGACAAGTAGGCCTCAACCTATCCATTCCCTAGAAGTACTAGTACTTAACTGTCTGACAGTCTCCTATCTCCCTCCATGTTGGCAAAGTCCAACAGTCTTGCTTATGAGGGAGTCAAGAAACACAGCTGCAGACCAATGGATTGGGCCACCAAGGTGTCATCCAATCTATGGTCTGGGGAGTGTAGATACGTCACAAGGTAATTCTGAGTGACAAGCAGCAGAATTCTGAAACCAACCATAGATAAGAATGGAGAAAATGACAAGATCTACAACTAGTAGCCAATAAGTTAAAGCAAAATAGATACAAAAATGACTCAACTTTTTATACAGATTGATACTGTAAATGTTAACAGCGGAGATACACTTGGTGGTCCAAACAAACAGAAACTTAGGTCAAGCATATTAAAAGTTGGATGTAACCATTACAATGTATCAGCAACTGATGTGTGGTATAAAATCACTTTCTCTCGGTTTTGTGCGGTGACTTGTCGCTGAGTTCATATGTGCTTCTGTAGCTGCTTTCTAAAAATAAATCCTTTTGAGCTGAGAATTGGTTCACGAAATGTAACTAAAATAAGAACCCAGAGCTGAATTTCAGTACTCTTATATAAGTAAACACCGGTCAGATAAAGAACATAATGGGACGGCAGCTTTGTTACCAGTAGAGCCAGACTGTAATGCTTTGGTTGACAAATGGGAACTGTCCAATGAAGCTCAGTGTAGTCACTGTCCAAAAGTCCATCCGGAAGGATCTGCTGACTGCATGTCCATGGTCTGGGAAGATAAATGCATGATATCTGTAAAGCAAGAAGCCTCTGTCAGGCTCGGTCTATAGGAAGCATACCCAGTATGCTAAACCCTGGAGACTTCTGAAACTAGGTTTCCATACAAAGAAAATAAGAATTGTTTGAAGACCGAAGACAAGGAGGGGGCGGTCTTACTACTCCAGCCAATATCCTGCTCATTCACCATCTTCTTTCAGCTCCACAATGTCTGTTAACTCCTCACTCTGAGGCATGTCAGTCATTGCTGAGTCTTCTCCTTCCACCGCTGTTTCTGTCTCATTCTTCTTCTTTTTCTAAGACATCAGATGGAAACACTTAGAAATTAAGTTTACCAGACAAGATTCCGGTTGGAAAATATGGTAATGCCATGAGTCAATGGAACACAAATACATTATCTATAATTAGTCCTAAGGGAACTTTTCGATATTTACTGGATACAAGACTGCCACATGTATACTTTAGAATATATAACAATTTGTGATACAAGGGGATATGGATGCTATTAGCTGCATCTTCCAGGAGTAGATAGAAAGTTTACTACACATAAAAGAATGTAATTCCTTGTACCTGTAATGCCATTAGACTGATAGCCATTATATGAAAAATTATATTTTGTCCTTTATATGTAATTATTTTAGTTCTGATAAGGTTCTAACAGTTGAATGCAATATGGTTTGTATTGGCCATCATGAAGCTAATGTATCCAGGTTATAGGTACCATTAACTCTCAAACAGCAGTTAAGCAAATACTTAGTAAAATAATCTGCAGCGGCATATACTAACAGCATTCCGTAACTGCACCTTTCCTAATGATTAATGGAGAAATACTAGTAATTATATTATGGATCAGGGAGACATAAAATATCTGATTTCATGATTTATGGTTATGAATAGAAGTAAAAGGCCATTACCTGTTTTCGATAAACGTAGCAAGATGCAATAGCCACCATCGTGGATTCTCCAACAAAGCCAGCAAGAAGGGATCCTACTCCTAATGTGGCCCCATGAACCCTGCACACAGTAATATAACAATTACATATAATAAGATAGAAAAGCTAAATATGCTCATACATACATACTGTTATGGTCTGCAAGTTAATTAAAAAAAAAAAAAAAAAAAAGTAATAACCTGCGGAGCCCAACTGGGCTCTGAGCTAGACAGAGACGAGTTCAGAGTGTGTGCTACCAGTGCAAATCAGAAACAGGGCAGCTTGCTGCCAGAGACCTAAGGTGTGATTCTAACTAAGAGGAAATTCTAAGGCCAACTACAGAGCAACAGCACTGGAACCATGCACACAACAATACAGCAATGAGGATCTGGAATGAGGCTAGGGCAGCGGGCTGAGCCACCTGCCTCCTTAAATGGGGAAAGGGCGGTTCCAACAGACCAGCCCAGCTGCCCACACCGGGCGCTCATTGGTTGACACCTTTGTCCGTCAGACAACCAACCACGCCCAGCTGTTGCAAGGAAGTTAATCCCTGCTAAGCAGGGCTCCATCAAGTAGGAAAGCGTGACAGCCGGCAAAACGCAACAACAGAGGAGCGAGCTGCGACCCATCCCCTTGGCCGCAGCTGCCGCACTGTCCTAACACATACATACATGTGCAACCAATGGCAGGATGGAAATGACACCCGCTGCATTGCCGGCAGCCATTTAGGCAGGAAATAGGCAGCATCTCATGAATCAGTACTACCCTCACTGCTATGGTTCATAGTAATATTCAATTTCCCATTGAAATATCTGAATTGTTTCAACTGGTGTAAAAGTACTTAAGAATTGACAAATTTGAGCTAAAAAGTTGACCATACATGAATTAGCTTTGGTGGGTCTCCATTACAATTATCTTGATGATGTTGCTAGTCCCACTGCATAGTCATATGGTCCACCAATTTATGCATGCGGCCAGTATTATGTATCTCAATGGTGCACTATTTCACGGAATGACACTTTTATATAAACTCTGGGTCAAACACCTATTGTGCAGCTCTTCTCTGTTGTGCAGAAGGGTCACCATGAAGAGTCAATATCTATTAATATATAGGATCCTCTAAGTTTGATCCCATCACACTTAGAGTAACCCTCACGGCCAGCATGTATTGGTAAAGGTCAAACAGCAACCATCAGTTTTTCACAGCATTGCCCATTTATATAAGTGGCCTCATGGCTTCAGCTTGTATTCAAGGGAAAGCAGAGCGCTGCAGTATAACCTCAGGACTAAACCCAAAGTTTTGGGTAGAGCCTACATTACACTCTTCCCCCTTTCCCCCTTCTGCTAGGTATACGGCCTGGCTCATCAGAGGTTTTTGCATCTAGTGGCTAAATAAGCAGATTACACAAAGCATGATTGATTTACCAGTGCATACTGTCCGTGAGGGCTACCCTAGGTGTGGTGAGGATCCTATATATTAATAGATGCTGGCTCTTCATGGTGACCCTTGTGCACAACAGGAAAACGCTGCACAATAGGTATTTTGTTGTAACCCATCCTTGCCTAACTGGTGCTTGGAGTTTATCACAATTCCAATAAAACCTATTAAATGTTCTCCCAAAACTTCACAGTCTGAAAAAGTGTTCAGTGCTGAGTGTCCATTGTGTTCCATATCAAATAGTCTTTAGTACTCCACAAACAATGCTCTTTGTTTATCCAGTGAGAGCTCATTTCTGTGACTGCACAGTAGACACGCACATTGAGATTAACCCTCCTGTTCATTGTCCCAATGTCCCAATCTTCTAGAAGACTCTTTAATTGGTTCCTAGTTGTCAATAGAGATTTGTGTATCTTTAAACGCTAAGTCATCACGTATGTTCAGTCTTTCTAACCTGTCACCAAAGGCTTTACATGGATACTGTACAATGCATAAGGAAAAAACAGAACAGATCCAGAGATTTCTACCTAGGGCCGGCCAATTGATCACAAAATAGCAGAAACAAAAGTCAGTTCAACATGAACTTGCTAACATCAATTGTTTCATCCATGTCATCCTGTGTCTCACACTGTCATTGGTTATGGAATATGTCATTAACTCTATGCTATCCAGTCAGGATTGCTGACATGTGATTCTCTAATTCGATAGCATAGAGTTAGTGACATATCTGATATAGATTCTGACATAGAGTCTGCTCACTAATGCAATGCATTACATTGTTAATGCGCCTGCAATAGAACGAATAGAATGACAGGCCGGAGAGCCTTTACATGGCTCCCGGTTGGCATAGCAATGCGATGCAGGCCCCGGAGCTTATTCCGGGTGCCTGCGATTACAGGAAAAATGGCGCCGCCAGGAAAATGGCACCTCTGTCAGCTTTGACCGAGGCGCTGTAGGGGTTAATGCGGCCACCATAGTTAAACACTTGGCATCCACCGTCATAGTATGCCGGATGTTGAGAAGGAGTTAAAGAATTCCTCCAGTTATAAACAAGTTTTCATGAATGAACCGTGCAGGTGAATATAAGACACTTTGTAATACATCTCAGATAGATCCTAACATTTCACTTTAGAATTTGCTTGTATAGTTTAGAACTCACTGTTTCATGCATGATGACAAGCTATCCTGGCCTTGATGCAACAGAACAAGCCCAAACCATGATACTACCACCACTGTGTTTCACAGATGGCATAGGATTTTTATTTTGAAATGCAGTATTTTCCTTTCTTCAAGCATAATCGTTTCTCATTTAATCAAAAACTCTCCATTTTGGTTTTTTTCTGTCTGCAAAACATTGCTCCAATAGCCTTCTAGCTTGGCCATGTGATCTTTATAACTGCAGAGGAGCATTTATGTTCTTTTTGGTGAGCAGCAGGTAACCGCTGTTTTAACAGTCCGCCTCTCTGTCATTTGGGTCCCCGATGGATCTGAACAACAGAGAGCCCAGCGCAGATGTGAACCTAGCCCGATAATGGTCTTGAATTTCCACCATTTGTAGACAATCGGCCCAACTCTGTCTGATTAGCAGGGTTAAAGATGTAGGCTGCTCGGAAGCAATACAGTGAGTACAATTCAGTGGAGACCTGGAGCTAATGGCCAGACTGAACTCTGATCGCAGGCACTGCATGCAGTAATCAAAATAAAAAAACGGGGAAAAAAAGCCCCCTCCAGAGTCGGTAATTCTTCCGATGCATGGTGGCTCCATCACTGTAATGTTGTGGGAGTTGTGCTGTTCCTATGATAGCCAGGAGCCTAATAGAGGTTCCCAGGCCTGCCATAGTATTGCAGCTATTGAAGATGATGCTCAGACATTCACTACCTGACCACTTCCAGTCAGGTCTTGTTTAGCTATGACATTATCTAATGTGCACAGCGGACTGTGAGTTTATCAGAATGCTAACTATATCCTGTACGGTATGTGAGTAACTAACTTCAGAGTACAGCAATAACACGATTCACTGGCAGTATAATGTCATCTATAAGTAAGACATGAAGTATAATTAACCAGGCTTGTTCTATGTAATTAAACATTAACTTTATGTTGTGTAGCTGGTGAAAGGTTACTGAACATTATATATAACATACCGTACAAGCTGTACCGATCTATAAAGTCATGTTTTATCTCTTACAAGATTGCCTATTTTGGGCCTTCAGGGTCAACTGATTTTTTCACATTTCCAACAACACATTCCAAGAGCCTTACCTATTAATCTTTATCACTGAGAACGCAGTTTAGTGACATTTTTTGAAGAATTGTTTTATTAACACCAGATTGCAATATATACAATACTAGAAGGAGGACCCAGCATCGCACGGGTATATTACATTTTATGTTTGTGTAGTGGCTCCATAAGAATTGTCCAATTTTGCACTGTGGTTTGTGTGTATGTCCATAAGCGTCATGTGATTATGTGTATCTCATTTTGGATATCAGTGAAAAACATGGATCAGTTGTTATGGATACCTGGAGTAAAGCTGTATCTAATCCTTCCCTGTGTAGTACTGTGTCTAGACGCAAGTATCTAATCCTTGTTGGTGTGGTACTGTGTGCAGATGCACATATCTAATCCTCCGGCATGTGGTACTGTGTGCAAATACGCGTATCTAATCCTCCCCCGTGTGGTATTGTGTGAAGAGGCGCGTATCTAATCCTCCGGCAAGTGAAACTGTGTGCAGACATGCATATCTAATCTTACAGCATGTGGTACTGTGTGCACACGCGCATATCTAATCCTCTGGCGTGTGGTACTGTGTGCAGACACGCATATCTAATCCTCCCTCGTGTGGTACTGTGTGCTGAGATGCGTATATAATTCTCTGGCGTGTGGTATTGTGTGCAGAGGCATGTGTCTAATCCTCCAGTGTGTGGTATTGTGTGAAGACGCATGTATCTAATCCTCTGGTATGTAGAACTGTGTGCAGATGTGCGTATCTAATCCTCTGGCGTGTGGTACTGTGTGCAGACGTGCGTTTCTAATCCTCTGGTGTATGGATCTGTGTGCAGATGTGCATATCCAATCCTCTGGCGTGTGGTACTGTGTACAGATACGTGTATCTAATCCTCCCCTGTGTGGTACTGTGTGTAGATGCGCGTATCTAAACCTCTGGCGGTGATACTATGTGAAGACATGCGTATCTAATCCTCCGGCGGGTTGAACTGTGTGCAGATGTGCGTATATAATCCTCCCCCGTGTGGTACTTTGTGCAGACACACGTATCTAATCCTTCAGCGTGTGGAACTGTGTGCAGACGCGCATATCTAACCCTCGGTCGTGTGTTACTGTGTGCAGACGCACGTATCTAATCCTCCCGTGGTATTGTGTGGACGCGTGTATCTAATCCTACGGCATGTGATACTGTGTGTATCTAATCCTCTGGCATGTGGTACTGTGTGCAGATGCGCGTATCTAATCCTCCCCCATGTGGTACTGTGTGCTGAGATGCGTATCTAATTCTCTGGCTTGTGGTACTGTGTGCAGACACACATATCTAATCCTCCCCTGTGTGGTATTGTGTGAAGAGGAGCGTATCTAATCCTACGGCGTGTGGAACTGTGTGTAGACGTGCGTATGTAATCCTACGGCATGTGGTACTGTGTGTAGACACGTGTATCTAATCCTATGGCGTGTACAACTATGTGCAGACACACGTATCTAATCCTATGAAGTGTGGAACTGTGTGTAGACGCGCGTATCTAATCCTATGGCATGTAGTACAGTGTGCAGACGTGCATATCTTATGCTCTGTTGTGTGGAACTGTGTGCAGATGCGTTTATCCAATCCTTTGGCATGTGGTACTGTGTGCATACGCATGTATCCAATCCCCCGGCGTGTGGTACTGTGTGCAGACGCGTGTATCTAAACCTTCGGCATGTGAAACCGTGTGCAGATGCACGTATCTAATCCTTCAGTGTGTGGAACTGTGTGCAGATGCATGTATCTAATCCTGTGGCGTGTGATACTGTGTGCTGATCTGTGTATCTAATCCTTTGATGCGTGTATATCAGTTTGGATATCAGTGTTGGATTGTGCATGTGGAGTGACCGTGTGTATTGCAGTTGGAATATGAGTGAAAGACTTGCAGGTTTGTATCGGCTAGGGGGGGGGGGGGGCATTGTGTTTTGAATTCTGTATCTCAGCAACGGTACGTCCGAGCGAGTTGGGGTTTTGTCTTCAAACTTCCTGGATACCTGAAGTATCTCTGTACCAAATTTGGTGAAGCTCGGTACAGTCATTTGGTTTGCATTAGAGAACAGACAGAAATTCATTTTTAGAATATAGAGAGATAATGATTTAAAGTGTAACTAAACTTTCGGACAACTTTTGATTATCTGGCAGTATCTGTATCATTAATACATTTTGTAATATACTTTATTAGCAACTTTTGGATCCTTTCTGTGAAATTCATTTTTTCACCATTTTCCTTATTTCTATATTGAAAGCTGTTTCTTGCCTCTTACATAACTGTATATGGAGTCCGGGCTTGGAGTACGGAGCTGTGTAACATGTACAGAAAATGAGGGTTGGGAAAGGGTCACTTCAATCAGTTATATCTCAGAGACTATAAAACATACAAACTTGCTTTAGGTGTCATATGAAATAAGATATGCTCTTCTATATATTATTTCTAGAGACATCACTGCTTGAAATCAGTCGAGATTATGATATTTTATGCAACTGCATAATGTATAGGATATAAATATCTCAATCCCCAATGTGTTTTCAACCAGTGAAATCTCTGGCAATAATATAGCTAGTGCTGAAAGCCTTATGACATCTCCTCTTTCATATGACACCCAAAGTAAATTTGTATATTTTATAATGTCCGAGATAGAACTGATTGAAGTGATCCACTTCTATCCTCATTTCTCTGCATTTTACACAACCCTATTCCAAGCCCCTACTCCATACACAGTAACATTCAGGGACAGAAGCAAGGGGAAGAATAAAGCGGTGCAGGATTTCACAGTAAGGAGCAAAAATTTGTTAATAAAGAATATTCCAAAAGTTATTATTGACATAAATGTTGGCAGAAAATTAAAAGTTATAGTTATGCTTTAATAAAAATGTGTTTAAAAAGCTTAAAGTTTTCCTACAAATAAAGTATACTGTGTTACCAGTGTGGCATAGGAATGTCAAACATTTCTAATATCTTGACATACATCTATCAACGCCATGTCGTCGTTTGGAAAAGCAACAACTGTTCAGAAACATACCGCCATGCTAACTTTTTTTAAAGCATCACTTTTGTAGCACATATAATAATTCAGTGTCTGATGTTAATATTTTTATAGGGAAAACTGAGAAAACAGCAATATTTCACCTGTTTGTTTTGGTTTTTGGTTTATTAATTTTTCCATGAATTGTTCTAATTGTGCCAGTACCAAATATTAGAAATGAGCGAGTACTGTTCGGATCAGCCGATCCGAACAGCACGCTCGCATAGAAATGAATGGACGTAGCCGGCACGCGGGGGGTTAAGCAGCCGGCGTCAAAGTGGAAGTACCAGGTGCTTCCATTCATTTCAATGCGTGCGTGCTGTTCGGATCGGCTGATCCAAACAGTACTCGCTCATCTCTACAAAATATCTATTTCAATCACAATTTTTTCTTATAAATTTTTTTAAAAATGACATTACTCATCCTAGGGGAGGAAGCAGACTCCTGCTCAAGTCCTAATAGAAATCAGCACTTTCTATTAGGATATGAATAGAATACACTAGGATATGAATTGGACACACTCTCTGGCACTAGTATAATCCAGTACTCAAGGTCATGGTTTACCATGCTGTCATGTGAAGAAGAAACTTACCCTAGATAAGGCAAGATAATAAGACTAGAGATGAGGACGATTATTCTTAAGACAGAGCTTGGTGCCAACACAAATGTCTTCTTGAGTGTCATCAGCCATCCAGTTAAGTGGGCCCGCACGGTAACTGAATGAAGAAAAATCAGAAGAGAATAAAACAATGTAGTGCTTACACAGTGTCTCCTGAATGCAGGTATCACATTTACCACTATTCACACTATTGTTACTAATCTTCCTTGTTTCCATCTGTTATAGGCCATTAGGTGAGTGATTGATACAGACAGAACACGGTCCGTCTGTATTCATTCTAATGTAAAAATAATTGAAGCTTTCTTACTTACTTCTGCAACGTATGAAGACTTAATGGTAGACAAGTTACTATGATAAATAAACTACTGCGGAGAATTCCCCTACCTCCTCCAGGTTTGAGACCCTCTAGTGGCCGTGGGTAGTGTTTCGGGAGTCATCCGGGTTCTCTAACCTATTCTCATGACTCTCCCAACCCCCCCCCCCCTCCCCTGCCAACCTCTGTCCTTTCCTCTTGTTCCCCCCCCTTGATGTCTGTGTGTTCCCGGGTGTCTTTTCGTCTCCCCCTTTCTTTTCTCTTACCCTATTTTTCTCCTCCCTTGCCTGTTTTGAACCTTTATGTACATTTGCACACACATTGTTATGATGTTCGTACCATTGTCTGTATTCTGTACTGTGCACTTACCCTGTTTACTTATGAAAAATGTAATAAAAACTGATTACACCTAACAAAAATAAACTATTAACACTTATTTTTTGAAAGAGCCCTTACTTTGCAGCATTTTTCCTCACCAGTGTAAAGCTTTTACATGGTACTGTACAAACCCTTTCAGTTATTTTCTGAAGTTTCACAGTGATGTCATATGTCAGGACAGCAATAAAGCCAATGACCTGCACACCTCACTAAAGGGGATCACAGCACTTGGAGGCTTACTGTCAGAAGTATGTAAGATGCTTTCACAAGCACCGGAGCACTCTAGTCCTGGAATCTGGGTTAGGGAAGAAGACAGTTTTGTTTTCAGACACCCACTGACATTAAAGGGGTTGTCCATGCTTTTTTAAAAAAAAAAATTATGTGGCCTATGCTTAGGTCAAAAATATCTGATCAGTGTGAACAGACAGCAGACTTCGGCAATGCAATGCAGACTTCAGCTATACAATGCAAGGGCCAGTCACCAGGACTGCATCCGAAATCTATGGGAGCTTAGCTACAGTAACAGGGCCAAGGCACTACGTCACTATATTGCACTGGAAGCAACTCTGACCAGTACTCTATCAGTACTGGGGAGGGCTATAACCCCCCCCCCCCCCCCTTCCTCCAATCAGATATTTATGACTTGAGCTAAGGACAGGCCCTAAATAAACAAAAACCATGGACAACCCCTTTAACGTCTGACATGTCTCTGTGATCTAAAATGACTAGAGGGTAACTGTACTTTTATCAACCTATACCTACACCATGTGTGCCACAGTATGTGCTTAAGAACATGAATAGAATAATAAAGCCACAACAATAAATGGATCTTTGACACGAGTATTATAAAACTGCTACTATTTCGAGAACATCATTTAACTTACCTGGTACAGGGAAGAAGGAAAATATCCTCAAAGGAATCACACAAAGCTCCGCAAATGCAAAATCTACTCCAATTATGTCAACAAGTATCTTCTCTGATACATTTGGAGTCCAGAACATGACAAAACATAGCTGGGGGCAAAAAGATATTTGTAAATTATCCAAATCCTAGCTTTGCAGTAGATTTATAAGACATTTGTTAACCCAAACTGTAAATTAAAGGGGTTGTTTGGTAGATTTTTTTTAAAGAATGGTGTAAACTAAATAAATAAATAATACATAAAAAAAATAAAATAAATAATAATAATAATAATAATAAATAAAATACATAAAATAATGCACGTGTCATCAATCCACCAGCATCCCAAAAATGACAGCTCATGCAATCACTATAATAAGCTTCAGCCCCTGATTGATTCGCAGTATTTGTGGTGAGCCATGAAAGTCCAGGAGACAGGGGCTGGCAGGATCATGAGATATCACTTTTTACTTTTTTAAAGCAGGGTTTAAAAAATATACACCAGACAACCCCTTTAACCTAATACATTTGTAAGCATTCAGTCGAGTCCTAACCTTTGCCTAAGCCATTCTTTTATTCTGTAAACAGCAGAAACTAGCATCAAAGCATTAATGTGAGTCTCCCACCTCCCCAAGCATATTAGCATGGTACTGAGTTCATTACAATAAGAAACAACATACCCCTTGTTATGTATGTTACATTTGAAGATTTGGAGGAAATAACTTTGTAGTCTTGTAAGGCGGTCCTTCAGCTTTCTGTATTTGCCACTCAGACCCATACCATCCCCTGCCTGTGCCACCCCATGCAGCAAATGTTGATACACTCACTGCTATTACATCCCCCATCCCACCCAATCCCTGCTGCCGCTGTAGTAGTGTATTAATGCTGAAAGGCATCACTTGGGAGGTCCACGTGTTTCTGACAGGGTATTTATATACTGCTATACTTTGTGATGCACACTAAGAACTATCATACTTTATGGGGTACAATAGGGATCATCATTATGTTTGGTAAAAGCATTTTCATTTTTATTTGCAGGCACAGATGGAGGAGCATCAAGTGCAATGTAGGCCTACCAGAGGCTCCATAGACTGCAGCCAAGAAACACCAAGTACATGTGCAGGAATTCAAAAAAACAGCGTCATAGCTGAAGGACAGCAAGAAACTGTCAATGATTGTATCAAGGCTGTGATACAAACCTGCAACGGAGCTTTTAGAGCAGGGGTGCCCAATAAGTCGATTGCGATCTACCGGTCAATCGCAATGGACGTATCGGTCGATCGCAGGATGCAGCCAGGGATCCCCGCTGTCTGCTTCTTCACAGTGCAGGCTGAGAGTTATCTCTGGACACTGGCAGGCTGGGGCTGCGGCAGCCCCGCCTGCCAGTGTCCGTAGATGACTCTCAGCCTGCGCTGTGAACAAGCACTTGCAGGCCGCTCTTAGAGATGGAGGGGGCCGGGGTGCTGCTTCTTTACAGACATGCCCCGCTCCGCCTACAGGCCCCCTTCCGGCCCCGCCTACATGCCCTCCCCGGCCCCGCCCACAAGAAGTGGGCAGTCGATCTTAGGGCTTGGTTATTTAAAGAAGTAGCTCACTTGCTGACAAAGTGTGAGCACCCCTGTTTTAGAGGTTCTGGCATAGCCCTATTGTATTTGATCCTTATATTTCTAAAAAAAAACTTCCAAGGAAATGGTGCATTTACTGGACTATCTAATAAGGCCTTGTTCACATCTGCGTCAGTAGTCCGTTTGGGGAATCCCCATGCGGACTGCCCCGAACGGATTATCGACGCAGATGTGAATGAGGCATTAAGGTAAGATGTATAATGTCATAATGTCCCTTACAATGCATTGAGGCTGGTCTGAGATCAAACTTTCTGGTTACAAACTCTCAATAAACACAAAGTGATTCATGCATGCATACATACTGTAGATGAGTCATGATGAACCCATCACATATCGGGGTCTCAAATGAATACTATACATCACATTAGAAGGGCTATTGCATATATGTCACTCTAATACTCTACATGCAAAATATGGATGCAACCAGCTTGGTGTAGTTAGTTTTTTAGTAGCTCTTGTTCTTTCTAATGAACATGCAGTCACATATGTATCATACAGGTTCAGAATGGTAGGGGTTCCTGCAGTCAGTCCCTGATCATCAAAACCCTATGTCCAAATATACCATATTGGACCATATACCAAAGTGGACCATATAAGAGGTCCACTTGGTGACCAAAGTATTTGCCAATGCACCCTAAAATTAGCAAATAGTAACAATAATTCCCAGTGTTGTTGTTACTTTTAACTAGCCATGCCGCCGATTTCCAATGACCATAAAAAAATCCATGAGCTACACGTCTTCTAAATTCACCTGAGATGTGACTGCCTGTCTCCCATCAGTACCCATCACAGAGGTGCTGTTTGGGAAGCCTTTAATGTCACTACCTGCCTCCCATCACTAACCATCAGAGCGGTGGTGTCTGGGAAGTCTCTGATATCACTACCTGTCACCCATCACTAACCATCAGAGCAGTGCTGTCTATGAAGCCTCTGATGTCACTGCTTGCCTCCCATTGTTACCCACCAGACAGATGCTGTTTGGGAAGCCTCTGATGTCACTGCCTGCCTCCCATCACTGTCCATCAGAGAGATGCTGTCTGGGAAACCTCTGATGTTGCACCCTGTCTCCGATGGCAGCTGCCAGGGAGAACTGTCAGGTAACCCGTGCAGGGCGATATTTGCAATCTGATTTGTGCACACTGTTATGTGATTTGGGATTTGTGGTTTGCATTTGCCTTATTCAACACAGAGTATAAATATGTCTCACAATATGACTACCCATTTACTCGTATTTTCCATGGATACATGTGATGGCAGTCCTGTCACTATACATGGAATCTGTGAGATAGGGACACATAGTTGATCTGTGAGCATTATATGACTGTAATGCTTCCGCAAGATGTGATGCAGTCTGTCTAGTTGAAGTAATCAGGTGTTCCCATCCCCATAATATCCCATAAATGATTGATGAGATGAGGGTGCAACACCTCAAACCTCCAACTAATTCTAGAATGGAGTCCTGTGACCCACTAGCTGTTACACCCAGAGACTAAGTGGAGAAGAGGCCATGCAAGTGTGCAGCTCTCTCCATCTACTTCAATAGGAGCAGTAGAGCTCAGCTATTTATATATTCCCCACTGAAGTGAATGGAGAGAGCTGGGCAACTAGACAGCCACCTCTTCAATATCCAAAACGTTATTTCTAGGATAAACTCTGCTGTAGGTCATAGTATAGTGGAAATACTTGGTTTATGTTACATGTAAAAAAATAAATAAAAAATTAACCTTAAATTTTTAGCCTTAGAAGTCAAAGGCACTCAATTGTTTTTTAATCCACAACCCTACAAATGCTATAGATGACTATTGATGGAAAATTAAATTATGCACAGATCTTGATCTAGGCTCTGGGTCTGTGGAGTCTGATGATGATGTATCTCACTGCACAGACATTATATAGTGTTGTGCAACCTCTAGTGGGCATAGCTGTGTACTGTGCACCCTTTACAGTACATACAGTAGATAAAAATGGGGTCATAGCAGTGTGAAGAGTGATCACAGGGTACATGCAGGCGGTTTCCCACCAGCACTGTAATTCATTATAAAGACATCCCACAGATATCAGCATATATCATTTACCCTGTAGTATCGCACGCAACAGGAAAAAATCCAAATAAATTCTCAAAAAATAACAATCTACGGTAAGTATTAAAGGCTGCTATTGTGTGACAGCAGTGAAGCATGCAGCTGTGCAGAGTTGTTCCCGTCCTGCTCATAGTCATCCTCACCTGACTCTCATTCCACTTCCATCTCACTATGAACGTGAGTAACAAAACAAAGCTGGGAGTGTCAGGTCAGTAAGCGCTGACTCAAACTGGCTTTTTCAGCAGTTCTTCCACAGTGATTCAGCAGCCCGCTCTGCCCACATATACAGGAGCAGATTTATTATCTCACAAGCAAAAGGCTATTTCCATATAACGTGTCTGCGGAGACTATTTAGTTACACCGGCTCTGACAATTATATCAGCACTTAACCCCCAATACGTCTTGGTCTGGTGTGGGGTATATATTTATTCTAGAGGACAGCTTTTATGTAAATGGGTGACATGTATTAAACACTTCAGTGTGAAATCTCACTGATAACCTTACTGAGAAGTAGTGAATTATATGTCGCATATATATGTGTGTGTATGCTGTACATATGTGCATGCTTGTTACAAGTGTTACCTTGTCTCTGACCGTCCCTTTGAGTATTAGTGAACAAAGGCCAGTTCCTGGTCATCCATTTAACGTGATCCAAGCACTGAGCTGCTGCCGGCCTAGTCACAGATCACTGCTTGGTGCTGCACACAGTGGTGGAGCCAACGATGTGAGCAATTCACTAGACTCATATACTTCAATGGACCATTACCCCTTCCCTAACAATATCAGCAAATTATAACATTACATGTAGCAGACGTTTTCTGCTTATGAGAAGGCTCAAAGCATGCAAAATTCAAAGTGTAAAATCTAAGGTCATCTCTGCAGCATATAGATATAATTGATGGGCTATTTTTCTTCAGAACATGTGAATAGGATGTATGTACATTTATTTCTCCCTGTGATGCCATTTCACAGGGAGAAAGGGAGAAGCAGCAGAGCGAGAAGGAACTACTGCTGATCAAGAAACAGCGATCTTCGCAACAAACGTGCTGAGCACCCCCACTAATTTAATATTGATGGTTTATCCTAAGAGAGCAATATACCCTAATAGATCAAACATCTAAAAACCCTCAGGAATTCCTGTATCACTTAGTTATTTAGAAAGAAAGTTGATTCATATGACATTAACATGAGAATTTATTAAGATTAATATTTTTCATACAATATTTGACAAAGATAAAACACACACAAATAATGTACAATATTCAGCACTCCTATGTGCATTTACTAAATTCTACAACTTATCACAATTTGGTTACCCATGCTGGAGTCAGCCATATGTACAAAGAAGTCAATGAAACATATGCTGACTGTACTGTACTTATTGAGACACAGATTCTATATATACAATTTCTTCAATTCTTTAACTACCACCAAGAACAGAGTTACAGAATCTGCTGTTTCTCCAACGTTAGCAATACCTGGACAGGAAGGAGAATGTGGAAGCACTGCTAGCTTAAAGGGAGTCTATCACTGCAAAAAGTCCTTTTTAGCTAAACACAAGTTTGAATACTACTACCTTTAATTTTTGTCCCTGTCATTTCTTGTTAAAACGTTTTCTTTCGTTATGCAAATGAGCCTCACGGAGCGCCCTGGGTGTTCCCAAAGATCTCTAAGCACCCCTCGCATCATGCCTTTAACATCACCACTCCACTGCTTGTGCTCCGTCTCTCCTCCTCCTTCCTGGCCTCTGACGCTGCGCTGTTCTAGTTGAACTCTCGGGCATGTGCAGTATCAGAGCAGACAGCGCAAGTCTGAGCGACCATTTTGGTGTGCTCAGTTCTTTTGCAGGTGCAATATGCTATAGTTAACCACAACAAAATGGCCGCTCGGACATGCGCAGTACGCTCTCACTGGATCGGTACTGTGCAAGCCTGAGATTTCAACTAGAACAGAGCAGTGTCAGAGGCCATGAAGGTGGAGGAGAGACACAGCACAAGAAGTGGAGAGGTGGTGTTAAAGGCATGGGTGTGAGGGGTGCTCAGACACATTGGGGAACACCCAGGGTGCTCCGTGAGGATCATTTGCATAACGAAAGAAAACGTTTTATCAAGACACGGCAGGGACAAGAGAAGTAATGGTAGCAGTAGAAAAACATTTTTAAAGACTATGTAAATGTGTGTTTAGCTAAAAAGGTACTTTTGCAATGATAGGGTATAACTGGTTAAATGGAGTCTAACACTAAGGCCCCATATTGTGGAAACACAGCTTTTTTTTTTTTTTTTTTTTGCAGATTTTGCTGCTTTTTTGAGCCAAAGCCAGGAGTGGATTGAGCAGAAGGTAGAAATATAAGGACTTCCTATATATTTTCTATACCTTTTGTAGCCATTCTTAGCTTTGGCTCAAAAAACCACAGCAAAATCTGCAACAAAAAAAGCTGTGTTTCTGCAAACTGAAGTCTTAGGCTGGGGCCCCACGGAAGGTAAATGTCGCAATTTGCCCGGAGCGGGGACGCTGCGGGAAAAATCACAGTGTTTTACAGTGCAAGCAAAGGGGATGGGATTCATGCGAATCCCATGCCCACTTTGCGGAAAAAAATGCAATGTGGACATGCTGCGATTTGCAAAGCCATTGCGGCTTTGCAAATTGCAGCATGTCAATTATATCTACGGAAATGCCGGCGGCTTTCCCATAGATATAAATGTAACAGAAAGTCCGCGGAGGAAAACTCTGCGAACTTTCTGTTGAAAGTGCTGCAGAAAGAACTGCAGTGCGTTCACGCCGCAGTTCTTTCCGCAGCGCTTTAGCGCTGCGATTACGGCCCGTGGGGCCTTAGCCTTAAGCTGAGGCCCGACAATGCAGAAACGCAGAACTTCCTATATATTTCCCTTTCCTTTTGTAGCCTTTCCCAGGCTTGGCTCAAAAAAAAAAAAAAAAACCCAGCAAAATCTGCAACAAATGAAGCTGTGTTTCTGCAATGTGGGGCGCTATTTTTCTGAGGTAAGAAAAAAAAAATCCCCTGTTTTTAAAAAAATCCAGACTGTCCTTTTAAGTCAGTAGAATAAACAAATGGACTTACCGTAAGTGAAAGAGCCATGCAGAAAAAAGTGAAGTTTTTGATATGGGTTTTAGACACCGTATTACCAGTATTAACCATTTTATTGCTTGGGTTATTCTAGAAAAGCAGAAACAAATCATTTATTATACAATAATCCTAATTCCTTTTACTATTGTAGACAATTAAATTACTTGGGCTTGGAGTGTCCACGGCAATCTGTTTCATGCTTGTCAGTTTTTTTTTAGGCAGGCAAGAAAGGTAAGGAAAGGTACCGGGGGCCTACTGTAACTGCCCCTTAGACAGGAGTTCTGCTACATTCCAGACATGAGGCCTGACAACTTGGGCCATGTTCTCGCCATATTTTTTCCTTCTGTTAAATATATATGTACCAACATACCGACATACAAAGCAAGGCTAGATTTTTTTGATTTTTTTAACAGACGTCACATGGCAGCATTTATTTCAGTGAACGGGAGGTATTCTCATGACCGTTATTTTGATGGTCCATGGTCATGGAGGATCAAAATATAGGCCATGTATTATTTACTGCTGTTTCATGGATCCCTCCATACACTTAAATGTATGGGGGATTCGTGAAAACCAGTGTCCCTCAGGTGCAAGACCGCTGTGAAAAATGGATGTGTTTCATAGCAATTTTGAACCTCTTTCACGTGCATCTAGCCTAACAATGGCACAGGCTGTAGTGTTGCATGCAAAAATAGTGTCTCATTACCTACTGTACATTTAGAAGATTTGCAGCAGGATATGTTTTTTGTAGAAATGAATACTGTAGGCATTGCTGATACCACAGCAATTATAGCAATTAATGAGATAATAAGTACACCCATATACCTTTAGCTGTGTTTTGAGTGATTTCTGGGTGTCTTTGGGAGCTCCTGGTTTCTTCTGCATTTGTTTACTGGGTTCAGCTTCTTGCTATGTAGCTTCTTCAATAACCTCTCTAACCTTACTCCCCCGCCTCCTTTCTCTCTCCCTCCCATACACGCCCTCCCTGTCTCTCTAGCTATCCTGCCCTTTACTACCTACTCAGACCAACCCCGAACCCATTATACAGTATACTTACCTTCTTGTGAGACGGCACACGCTCTTCTCCATCGCTGCTCTGTTCTCCGCAGCGATGATCCACCTTTACTGCACATGTGGAAGCTGTGCAGTAGATGTGGATTATTGGCAGCAGTGTGTACACTTGGAGAAGAGTTTACACCTACCAAATTGGTAAAAAAGGAGTAGCCGTCCCCAGGAAGAGATGTGAAGGGTACAGTCCTATGAAAAAGTTTGGGCACCCCTATTAATCTTAATCATTTTTTGTTCTAAATATTTTGGTGTTTGCAACAGCCATTTCAGTTTGATATATCTAATAACTGATGGACACAGTAATATTTCAGGATTGAAATGAGGTTTATTGTACTAACAGAAAATATGCAATATGCATTAAACCAAAATTTGACTGGTGCAAAAGTATGGGCACCCTTATCATTTTATTGATTTGAATTCCCCTAACTACTTTTTACTGACTTACTGAAGCACAAAATTGGTTTTGTAACCTCAGTGAGCTTTGAACTTCATAGCCAGATGTATCCAATCATAAGAAAAGGTATTTAAGGTGGCCAATTGCAAGTTGATCTCCTATTTGAATCTCCTCTGAAGAGTGGCATCATGGGCTACTCAAAACAACTCTCAAATGATCTGAAAACAAAGATTGTTCAACATAGTTGTTCAGGGGAAGGATACAAAAAGTTGTCTCAGAGATTTAACCTGTCAGTTTCCACTGTGAGGAACATAGTAAGGAAATGGAAGACCACAGGGACAGTTCTTGTTAAGCCCAGAAGTGGCAGGCCAAGAAAAATATCAGAAAGGCAGAGAAGAAGAATGGTGAGAACAGTCAAGGACAACCCACAGACCACCTCCAAAGAGCTGCAGCATCATCTTGCTGCAGATGGTGTCACTGTGCATCGGTCAACTATACAGCGCACTTTGCACAAATAGAAGCTGTATGGGAGAGTGATGAGAAAGAAGCCGTTTCTGCACGTACGCCACAAATAGAGTTGCCTGAGGTATGAAAAAGCACATTTGGACAAGGCAGCTTCATTTTGGAAACAAAAATTTAGTTGTTTGGTTATAAAAAAAGGCGTTATGCATGGCGTCCAAAAAGAAACAGCATTCCAAGAAAAACACATGCTACCCACTGTAAAATTTGGTGGAGGTTCCATCATGCTTTGGGGCTGTGTGGCCAATGCCGGCATCGGGAATCTTGTTAAAGTTGAGAGTCGCATGGATTCCACTCAGTATCAGCAGATTCTTGAGAATAATGTTCAAGAATCAGTGACGAAGTTGAAGTTACGCCGGGGATGGATATTTCAGCAAGACAATGATCCAAAACACCGCTCCAAATCCTCAGGCATTCATGCAGAGGAACAATTACAATGTTCTGGAATGGCCATCCCAGTCCCCAGACCTGAATATCATTGAACATCTGTGGGATGATTTGAAGCGGGCTGTCCATGCTCGGCGACCATCTAACTTAACTGAACTTGAATTGTTTGTCCAAAATACCTTTATCCAGGATCCAGGAACTGATTAAAAGCTACAGGAAGCGACTAGAGGCTGTTATCTTTGCAAAAGGAGGATCTACTAAATATTAATGTCACTTTTCTGTTGAGGTGCCCATACTTTTGCACCGGTCAAATTTTGGTTTAATGCATATTGCACATTTTCTGTTAGTACAATAAACCTCATTTCAATCCTGAAATATTACTGTGTCCATCAGTTATTAGATATATCAAACTGAAATGGCTGTTATAAACACCAAAATATTTAGAACTAAAAATGATTAAGATTAATAGGGGTGCCCAAACTTTTTCATAGGACTGTAAGTATAATGGGGTGGATGGAGGTGGAATAGTAGTGATGATCTGTTTCTGGAAATGGCGAAACGGATTGTCACCGGATAATCAGAAAACGTCCCTGGGGTGGTCATATGAACGCCCCATGGTTATGAGTATAAATACATTTTTGATTAATTATGTTATTTAGAAAGTTGGCAAGTTATCCGAGACAACCCCTTTAAGCATAGGGAAAAACATGGAAGAGTAAATAAAGTGGATGATCTGATTTTACCTTGTCAAAAGCAGGATAAACAGCACGTATCTCTGTTAGCCAGCCATATGGCATGTGTCCAACGGGGTACGTAGCAGTGAGGATTGCCACTGCCTGTGAATGAAGAAAATTGACAATAGCTTAATGTCTCACTACAGGTGGAGAATTGTCTTGACTTTTACACCCTATAAATATAAATGGCTCTTCTCAGACTTACAAAAGGAAACAAATACACTGTTGACCTCAAGACAAGCTCTGTGCCAAAAGAGGACATAGATACTAACCTCTAATGGAAACTTGTACCTCATCCATTATGTTTTATCTATTGATCTCAGTCTTCTAAAAGTAATAGGCCTGTACAGTGGGCAGATTACCAGGACTTGCAAGATGTAAAAAGCAGTGAATGAAGATGTAAGTACTGGATAAAGAAACTACTCTTAGGCCGAGAGCCCAAGTGGCGTAAGCGCCCCAAAAAAGCAGTTTTACAGTCACTGCAAGGTGGATCAAAAACAAAAAAAGAAATCGCACCGAGCTGCATATGGTGTATGGTGTACCATACCAATACAGCCAAAAAGTTCACATGGATTTTTTTGGCTGCAGATTTTGACATGGATTCTGCCTCAAAATCCACCTGCCAAAATGGCTCCCATTCAATGGGAACCACTCGCTTCATTTTTCTGCTAGCAGAAAAAATGAGTGATATACCTTATCTTGCTGCGGATTCGGCGCAGCAAGTTGTGAAAAGTTCACAACTACTGTACAGGCGGTAGAGCCGATCAACAGAGGGTTCCTGGATGGCGGAAGCGGCAAGGTCCATACACCCGAAGGTGTCGCACGATATGCCAAAAGGACTGTGGAAAATTCCCCCAGGAATTGCCAGAAGGACCACATTTCACCAGGCAGTAGTAGAATAATCATCTTCTTTATTAATGTCGCAACACACAACGTACATTTCAGGGTGAAAACCCCTTTTTTAAGTGTACATGGACAAGCGCTATACAGACATACACGCTACAGACAACAGGAAGACACTCCCACCTGACCAACAAGTGAGTGTGTCTCCTGCTGAACCAAAATCATCATTGGTGACATAAAACATAGTAAATATATATATATATCGCATAAATAACTAATTAAATACAGGTTACCCATCATTGGTAGTATTCAGGCATCAATAAGAGGTTTCAGGGATCAATAAAAAAAATCACCAGGCTCATTGCTATTGGAATGGACCAGTGTTCTGCAAGTGTCCCTGCACACATGGCTAACATTGTGTGTTGCGACATTAATAAAGAAGACAATTATTCTACTACTGCCTGATGAGGCACGGTCCTTCTAGCAATTCCTTGTGAATTTTCCACAGTCCTTTTGGTATATACTGCAAGGTGGATGGGATTCTAGTCAATCCCATCGACACGCTGTGGAAAAATACGGACAGCAGACGCAATGTGATTTTCAAAACCGTTACTGCTTTGGAAATCGCAGCATGTCAATTACACCAACAGAAGTGCTGGTGGTGTCCCTATAGGTATAATTTTTTATTGCAGCCTGCTACATGGGGCTTAGCATTACAGAGGTATCCACTTTTATGGATGTCCTGGTTTACAGATCTTATGGAAAGCTGCAAAAATATACCACTGTATACGTACTGTACTTCCAAAGTAAACAAAAATACAGATGCAGCAGTCTTTAACTTATTTCAGCATGAGATCACACAACAAAAGAAAGAGAAAAGGTTACGTTACAGTTTGCAGAACCAGAACCAAATTAGAAGAAGACTTTGAGATAATCTGCTATGGGTGCTGTAACCAGTTATTGAAATTAAAGGCATCTTGCAAAAGTTAACTATTGACCATCTATCCTAAGATGTCTTATACTACAATGTGCAGGTGAGGTTAGCACTGCACTGTGAGGTTTTCACTGAATACCAAGACAAGTGCTGCACATGGAATAGGGACTGCATTTGGTAGTGTAGCGCAGTCCTATTCACTTAAATGGGACTGAGCTGTAAAACTGGCTACGTGATGAAGATCATCAATAGTTAACTCTTGGCATCAATGGCAGGTACTTCATAGTAATGATATGGATGTGGGTTAACCCTCATTATATCCATGAAGACAGCCCTTATCCATATGCATTATTGTAGTAGGAGAGTAAAGACACTTGCTTAGGACCTCCTCATGAGTCACAACAGAAAGAGACTCTGTAATAACATCTTCCACTTTAATGGATTCTTCAACAGAATGGCCGCCACGTCATGATATCATCAACTACATTCATTCATCCTATTGTTTTCCACCATACAGACTATAGAATACACTATATATCAATCTGCTCTGCTATAACATGCTGTCAGTACGCTACATCTTTAATGTGACAGGTTCCTCTTTAATTCTTAGAATAAATATTTTTTCTACAATTTCTATGGTTCTACACAACAAAACAATTATATCTTTGACATTATCTCCATATTATATACTGTGAAAGTAAGCTATATGATTTTAATATTGTCTGTAATAGAGATCTATATTCCTTTAATGTCTCTCATCCTGACTCACCTCCGTTGCTGCAGCACTACCACCTAGGTCACGTGAAACAAAAAGGTTAACAATAGGCCTGCTGATCCGCTGAGTAGCTAATATTAGTGCTAACGGCCACCAAAAACTCAGCATCTTTCTTATTGTGGCATCTCCCTGTAGAGTAAAAGAGAACACATTCGATTAGAACAATACCCTGGCTGCTGAGGAATACAACACTACATGGACTGTTCTCGTATTCCTGAGCTAACACATCATAGAAAATACTAAATAAAACCAAGCCAATGTGCAGGTGCTGGAGCAGAATTCTGCGGTCATTATGCACAATAAGCTATATGACGCTGCTAAACAATCCAGCCATGAAACAGGACAGTGGGATTCTATAAAGTGTGTGCTATTGTAGAAAAAGCTTCAATTGATGCAATGTTAGGGGAAAAAAGCATGTTCTCCCATCCCTTTCCTCCTGTGTATATCTAATAAGCAATGTTGCTGTATTGAGCCCCCTGAAAACGGCATCAGCAATGACCTCCTTCGTGAATTCTGTAATATCTTGCAGAGGCAAAAACACTTGTACCCAATAGTAAGACACAAAAGAAGCTATAGTAGTAGGCTATTACTATGGGCAACTTCATATATGGATGACTTTTTGTGTGTATATGGCACCTGAAAAGTTGAATGACCCCCCCACACTCTTCCAATAGAGTAAGAAAGAGCAGGAATGGAATATATGCCAGGTAACATGCAACCCCTAAACCTCCAAACTCAACGAATGGTGCTGTCTAAAACAAAGTTCTCACTTTGAAGGGATTGTCTAGGATTTGGACAAATCACAGAGGAGGCCAGGGTAGATGAAACAGAAAAGTCATACTCACCTGTCCCCGGCGCTCAGGTGTCCGCCACCGCTTGTACGTTTATGTGCACTGTGCCTTTCTCATACATCACCGGGTCCTTTCCATGCACCACAAGGACCACTGATTGGCTTCCGCACTCATGTGCGGTACAGGACTTCCGGCAGCAAAGGCACGAAGAGTGAACATTGGAGCACTGGGAACAGGTGGGTATGATTTTTATTTTTTTTAAATTTTACACCTTTTCCCATCTCCTCTGTGATTTGCCCAATTCCAGAAACACCTCTTTTAGCATGGTACATTCCTGATAGTGGAGGAATATCCTGCAAGCCCACCTAGAATAAGCAAGTTTTTACCACCTAAATTTCCAAAGGCAAATAAAAAGCCTACGGTATTTTTAACACTAATATAATACTCTCAGTTTCCAAATAATTCAGTTAAAATCAAACTTCATTGTCATAGAATCAGAATGATTGGTAAAATGTTAAAATCCCATGTGGTTTATTTGTGCTTGGTTAGTTATTAGTCTTAGAACTTATATACCTTTCTAACAAAGTATAAAAAACAAAAAACTTGAGAGTCTTCAGTAGATGATACCTTTTTTAATGGCTAACTCATAATGATGACAGACTATAAAGTATCGAAGCTCTTTGGCTTTCCATATAGACATATCAAAGACATCTATCATGATAATAATAATAATGATGATAATAATAATAATAATACTTATAATAGTAATAATAATAACAACAACATAAAAATAGATGACCCTCTAGAGACAATTTGCTCTATATATAAATAAATAAATAATGGATAGCAATAACATAATGATTGACTATTATATCAAAACGACAACAATAGAGTATGAACTAAGTATGTATAAGTGTTCATACTATCATTCACTTACCCCCACTTCTGGCCCACTGCTCTCTGGAATCTTATCATGTATATTTTTATAGTATCCCAAACACAATGTGGTACAGCGCACAAGTGCCCCTATATATAAGGAGAGGATTGGGATGAGAAGTGGCTCCCTGCATTCCAAGTGACTGTGAAGCAGAATGGCAACAAACACAACCTAGAAAACAGAAAAATAAAAAGAAGCATTTATTATTAATGTACAAAAATAAAACAGCACTCAGAGACTATACACCTGCCATAATGACATACTATTAATAATGTATGGACGTTTCATTGTGTACAGCTAGAGCTAAACACTTGAGGGATTTCATATATTTATTAGAGATAACGGGTATTACTTTGATATTTTCATGTTACAGAATAAAAGGCTGTGCAGAGCTCTTCACATGATGATAACATGAATCAGTGAGAGACATATAGCAGGGATATTGTCTGAAGTAAAGTAACTGCTCATTACATTCGCCTTGTAATATTCATATAGGAGTCTCACGTGACAGTGCACATCCTGGATATTTTTGTGTTTTAACTTTCTCTGCAACCTAATGTATGCCCAAATCAGTCCAAGCAATTGACTAGCACAGGATAATGGTTAAAGACGACCTTTCACATGTAATACACCGCTAGAAAGCCGACAGTGCGCTGAATTCAGCTTTCCCATTCCCGTAGCGGTAAGGAACATCCCCTCTCACAGTACAGTGCAATAGATGCTACCGTGAGGAGGGGCGTTCCTGACAGACTGTCAGAAACACCCTTGTAACACTGAAGAGCTACAGTAACGGCACCGATAGCTCTTCAGTGTGGCACAGAACGGGAAAGCCGCTGAATTCAGTGCACTGTTGGCTTTCTAGCTGTGTATGCTTTAATGCTGTATTTTAGGTGGTGGTGGGTACATAGGTTTACTTGACACACACATCAAGGTATTCAGAAACATCAGACGGTCAGCAATCTGTCATAAGCAGCTGCATGACAAAGAGAACTGGTCACAAGGTGAAGAGACAGCAGTAGCAGTATTAAATTGATGTATATTCCAAGGGGCTTACTCAACATAACAAAAAATTGACCTTTCAACATGTACCAGCTTTCAACCAGCTGGATAGTATCACCGCTTTCACTTCTCACCATGTTTTGCTGTACAAGGATAAATGGATATTGTGACTGCATCATAAACTGTGCCCTATACAGAATAATCGGCTACATGTGCCATTTTTAGCTATAAAAATGGCAATCACACATTCAAACCTTTTCTTAAGCCAAGAAAACCTTTCCATTTGTTTCCAACTGAACACATAACGCTTATAGTGTATCATAGGTACAGTGGTTAACAACACTGAAATGAGAAAAGTATTCTACTGCAGAGCTATCCAAGTGGACCCACAAGCCATACTGAACAAAAAACTGGATTTTTGTACTCACCAGAGAATCCTATTGTCATTGTATTCACTGGGGGACACAGCACCATGGGTATCGGCCTGGTCACTAGAAAGCGGACACCAAGAATATCAAAAGAAGCCAGCTTTGCCTCCAGCCAACAACCACCATGTCCTAATCCCAAAAATGAACCAAAAAAGGCCCAGGCAGGATCAACAAGAAAATAAGGGTGGTATCTCTGTCCCTCAATGAATACAACGAGAATAGGATTTTATGGTGAGTACAAAAATCCAGTGTTTTCGCTTATTTTATAGGGGGACACTGCACCATGGGATGTCCTAAAGTAGTCCCAGAGAGTGGGAAGCATAATACAGCCATGCGAGCCTCCTAGCACACAACCACAGCAGAACCTACACCCCAAGGTGGCATGGGCAGAGGCCACAGAATGGATTTGAGATCCTGGAGAAGGAGTGGACAAAGGCCCAGGTTGCAGCCTTGTAGACCTGGGTAGCAGAGGACTGATGCCAAAACATCCAGGAGGCACCTACAAGTCTCGAGGAAGAGTTGTCACACAGAGAGGCAGTGTCCAATCCTTAATAGCAGACCAAATCCATTAGGAGACGGAAATTTGGAAACAGCCAGGCCCAAGCGAGGGCCCTCTGGGAGATAAAAAGGTATCCAAATGACGGAAGGGTCAGAGAAAGACAAACAGACCTAGATTGACTGATCTAGGCAAAGAAGAAATCGCTCACACGGTGCCTGGGGACTTGGCAGAAAAACAGTAAGAAGACTGGCGTAGGAGGGATCACATGCCAAAGGAGGGAGAGAAAGATTTCCGCTGAAAGATTCCTGGGGAGGAGAGCCATCAAAGAAGCTCTCGGCAAACTCGGGGAGGCAGGAGAAACAGGAGGCCGAACTGGATGGAGAATTGTCCCAGATGGCCAGAAGCACCAATTGCAAGAGCTCAAGTAGAACTGACCCAAAGGGGGAGCACGGAGGGATCCTCCAAAGGCTGGACACACTGGATCAGGTGGCTAGGATGTTGGACTCTGGGAGGAAAAACTTGCCCTGGGTCATGTCAAGGATCATGCCCAGGAATTCCATGCACTGAGAAGGGACGAGGCAGGACTTTTCCTCGCTGATGAGCAAGCCAAATCAGTGAACGGGGTCAAGGGTGATAAGCAAACTTGTCAGAATCTCCATCCTGGAGAAAGCTTACAGGCTTAGGCCACACATTCTAGAAAAGCAGTTTTTTTGTTGCAGATTTTGCTGTGTTTTAAAATGGTATACATTTATTAATAATATCAATAAAATGACATGACAAAAACAGCAAATAGTAAAAGGAACAAACAAAGAAAGGGGGAGGCCAACGTTGCCTTAATGCATCACATATGGAGAAATAAAAACATTAATATGATAAAAGGACACAGGTGGTGGTTCTGTCTTTTGACAACGTGCTTTCTTGTTAATACTGAATACACCATGCATATACGTTTGTAGCCTGTTAACATTCGTGTATTTTTTTCCTGTGTTGTAATGAACAGGGCATATAAAGATAGCAATTATACATCTGCCTCCTGCTAAATTCCCTCCTGGCTTTGGCTCAGAAAACTGCTGCAAAATCTACAACAAAAATACAGCCATTTTACAACGTGTGGCCTTATCGTAATGGCCGTAATGGAAAATACTGTAAATGCAAGCAATCTTGTGACGACTTTTCTCTTTTACCATATACAATAGTTCCAACCTAGTAGATTATTTGGTTTAGTTTTTCAGTTATCCAACACTGACGCTAGTTTCACACTAGCATTAGTCTCGTTGTCATTCAGGTCCGCATGGGGACCCTAAAGACGGAGAACATATCCATTAAAAAAGCTGTTACCTGTGGATATTCGCGGACTCCATAGACTATAATGCAGGACTTTTCTCTATGCCGATTTAAGACGGAATTTGTGTACGGAGAATCCAACACAGATGTGAATCTAGTCTGACACTAAACTGGTACCTAACTAAGGTAAAACCAGTTTATCCAAAGTGTACAAAATAATGGTAATGATAGGGATTTCTATTTTTAGATATGATAACATGGAGAATCCAGTTTTGCTGTCGCTGTCGCAGTGAGTCATGTCTCATTACAGCAGAGGATTGTGTAAATCTCCTTTTTATCTTTAACAGTACAAGAAAGCTTTTACAAAATAAAGGAAACTGGAATAAAAACTCCTACATGATTCCTAGAAGTGATGGTGATCCCAGTAGGTGTTGTCCAGCCTCAGGCTAGGTTCACAACTGCGTTTCCTAAGGTAATCCGCATAAAAAAGTGGTTACCTTAGGAAACCCATGGACTCCGTACACCATAATGGGATCTGTGTGGTTGCCGTCCAAAAAGGGTGAAAAATGCGGAGAGGGTAATGGAATCCCTGAATGTAATACATGCGCTGGTGTGAACCCAGCGTCACTGAGTTTAAATTGGTTGTCCAGAATATTTTTAAAAAAGTAGGAAGAGCAGGGAATGTGATAAAATAAAATATAAAATGTAAAAAACCAACTATTACCCAGTAAATCCATCGCCACTCCAACAGAAATGCCCTGTTTCCTGCTGGACATGTCCTGCACACTGACATGAATGCTGCACCTGCCCTCAGCAGAGATGCCTGCATGAAGGGAGGACAAAATAACGTGAAACTGGCATCTAACGCAGGGGGCCACACGGTGGCTCAGTGGTTAGCACTGCAGCCTCACAGCACTGGAGCCTTTGGTTTGAATCCTGCCAAGGACAAAAAATCTGCAAGGAGTTTGTATGTTCTCCCCGTGTTTGCGTGGATTTCCATCCCATACTCCAAAGACATATTGATAGGGAAAAATGTACATTGTGAGCCCTATGTTAAAAAACTGGCATCTAATGCCACCACATTCAGTAAGTATGGATAAATCTTATGAGTGTGGGCTTTTATTGCTATATATAATAGTTCATGACAATCAGACATGATTTATTGAGGAACTTCATGATTATGCAAAACAAGATTTGTAACAAAGGTATTTTAAGGGTTAAAAAGTAGAAATAATAATACCTAGGTTAAAGTCATTCTTAGGCACCTCGTTGCAGAAATGCAGCTTTTGATTTTGCTGTGGTTTTTTGAGAAAAATCCAGGGATAGATTGAGCAGAAAGCAGAAGTATAAGAACTTCCTATATATTTCTTCCTTTTGTAGCCATTCTTGCCTTTGGCTCAAAAAAACAGTGCAAAATATTCAAGAAAAAAAAACTGTGTTTCCTCAATGTAGGGTCTCAACCTTGAGGCCTGGGTCCCACATGGTGGAAACGCCACTATTTTTAAAAACAGAGGCATTTTACAGTCAGAGCAAAGTGGATATGGAATTCTAGTGAATTCCATACCCACTTTGCGGTAAAAACCACTATGCAAACACTCTGCGATTTCCAAAATAGGCACGTTTTAGGAAATCACAGCATGTCGATTATAACTACAGAAACACCGACAGTTTCCCCATATGTATAATTGAAACAGAAAGTCCTCAGATGAAACCTCTGCAAACTTCTGCAAAATTCTGCATCCTCTATTATGGCAAGTCGATAGTTTTGAGCCAATTGAAATCAATTTACCATTTCTATTGTAAACTTTGTTCCACATTAAAGTACAATACAGTTGGATCTGGACAAGGTTTTAACACATTTCAACCAAATGCCGGGGAAATATCTTCATGAAAAAACTGACCTCCAGTATGAATTTTTAAATCTGTTTGCAACATGTAAATTTTTGCTGCAGATATTCATCACAAGCCTCAGCAATTTCAATACAAAAGAGTGACATCTACAGTGTAATTCACTGAAAATTTGCAGATAAAATCAACATTGCATATAGATTTTGCTGCAGCAAAATGTAACACTGGATTTGATACAATAAACTCTGTGCGCAGTTAATATTAAGTGTAAATGGTGTTAAAAATTAATGTTTCAAATGCAACAGAAGTCAAAGTAGGAAATTATTATTTTTGCTTATTTGCAATAAAATGCGTACAGTCTGCATACATGCGACAATTCAACTGGCAGGGTAGAAAAGAACATATGTATGTACTGCATATAGCCCAAATGGAGAAAACAGTGTCACCATAAAAAACAATACTGCACATTTACAACTACCTAGCTGGCAATAATGGCAGCTGCCATATAATTCTATATACACTGGGCTGGTGGTATCAGGAAAACGTACAAAATACAGTTGGAGATACCCCACTAATTGCAATAGAAGCTAAAACATAACTTTTAATAACTTAATTAAAAACAGACCCAAATCCCCTTTAGAAAAAAAAAAAAAAAAAAATAAAAATTGCTAGGACATTAGCCTAGGTGCTGCATATGTAGCGGAGGGCATCAATAGCAATTTGATTAGGGCTTTTTCTACCCTTTTGCATTTTTCCAAGTGGATTGGGTTCTACATTACTAGTTCACCTTAAACTGCCATATAATTCCCAAAAATTCCTCATGATATACAGAAATTTTATGCTTAAGAAAACCTTTCTATATTCAAGACAAGTCTGACCAGGTACAGACAGGTCACTGGAGGACTATTTAGAACAATCACTCAAAATGAAAACGGTCACAAAAAAAATATGCAAAAAATGTTGGCCAGGAGCCGTATAAGGGGGATTTCACATAAGTATTAGACTTTTTGTGGCAGTTTTTGATGCAGGTTTATAAGGCAAAGCCAGGAGTGGATCCAAGAAGTGGACATTTTAACAAAGACAGAAACTTCTATTCTCTTTTATATAGAATCCACTTCTGGCTTTGGCTCTAAACTGTCACAACAATGCCATGTGGAACGCCAGTTTAACCTATAAAAGAGAAAAAATAGAACGGTAAAATGTCCTCCTTTTCAGTGTTTGGGCCTACTGCTGGCTAAAATGACTTTCTGTCTGAGTTGCATTGCGGACAATGATTATTATGAAAGATAGCAATCCAGAAACTACACTGTGGAATATGGCGATGCTATCTAAGCAGCAGCTAAACAAGTAAGTGAACCCATAAATATGGCAGGTTAAGATGTCTGCAGAGGCGTAAAATAAAAAAGATCCAGTACTCAATACTCCAGCCTGCAGTAGTAGAATTTATTGAGAGGAAAACACTATTACACCTCTATTTTATGAGTGGGCAGTTCTCCTTTAGTGACTCTATGCATTACAACCGACTGTGCAGATAATATATAGCAGAAAATGAGAGGCTGTGATCAGTAAAAACACTTCATGTTCTTTTCAGAGGGACAGACACACAGCTGTAATTCCTGACATGGCACCTCTAGGCCCAGACAAATGTGAGAAATAGGCGGCAGGAATTGTTTCCAGTTGTGCGAAGCCTGAAACTGAAAAGTGTTCTATGAAATAACAGCTTGTGATGATAAATATCAAGTAAAAGGCTCCCGCTATATGACAGCTCTGTATTTTTGTAAACTGGCTCACCCCAGGGTATTTTACATTTGCAATAACATTTCTGCACCCGAAAATATCTGTAATGGTGTGGTCTTGAAAGAGGTGTTAGAATCATATCTTCTATCTTGTATTTTGTCATAACTCTTTCTCTAGCAAAGATAAGTCTTGTCTCAAAAGGAAGTGGTTAGACTAATTAACATGGAGATGCTATGGGGATCAAAGAAGGAAAACCCTTTTCTTCTCTAGGTAATAAGGAAATGGAATGCTAATGAATCCTCATGAATCTGATCAGCTTTAGGGCTGCACCTCTGTCTTGTCAATATAGAGTGTGTGACACAGGATGCCTATAGAAACACTGGAAGTTAGATCCAAGAAGTGACACAAAAGTCTTTGATGTGTAATTATCTTCTGAGCCTTGAGATACACATACTGTATACAGTGACTGTAGGGGGTTAGCTTCCTGGTGGAATGTAATGCTTTAGCCAATGGATAGAGGCTACCATTCCACATCCAATCCTGGTATGTTATGTTATGTCATAAGTCCAACCTGCTTTTGTCTGTATAAATATTGACTCTCTGTAACAATAAATCAGAACTCACTTGATACACTATCAACTGCGTGTGTGTGTGTGTGGCTTCTCCAGGCCCAATGGGTGGTAGCCCATCTAGGCCTGTTAATTAATTATTAATTTGGAGCTCTGCAACCAACAGAGGTAAGAAATAAAAACCAATTGGCCCACATGTATTAAACCTCTTGCTTCATATAAACCACCTTTTTCTGATGCAAATTGATAAATTGATTTGCACTAGAGATGAGCGAGTACTGTTCGGATCAGCTCTATCAGCTCTTAAAGGGGCTCTATCAGCAAAATCATGCTGATAGAGCCCCACATATGCGTGAATAGTCTTTAAAAAGGCTATTCAGGTACCATAAATGTTATATTAAACTACCCCCCAGTTTTAAAATAAAACCCTAAAAAAGAATGTGCTCTACTTACGAATCGTGCACGCGAGCGGACACTGATATTAAAAAAATGGCCTGCCGTAGTAGCAGCCCAGGCCATTTTTTTAACATCAGTGTCCGCTCGCGAGCGCAGGAGGAGGACGGGACCCGAGGACATCGGAGGAAGAGGAGGCGTGGATGAAGATGAAGACACACCCTGAATGCCCGCCCAGCGTGCACGATTCGTAAGTAGAGCACATTCTTTTTTAGGGTTTTATTTTAAAACTGGGGGGTAGTTTAATATAACATTTACGGTGCCTGAATAGCCTTTTTAAAGACTATTCACGCATATGTGGGGCTTTATCAGCATGATTTTAAGATATAGCTTTAAGATATAGCTGTTTTAAAAATATTGAATTAAAAGTCAAATGAAGGTCAATTAATAAATATTAGTAAAAAAAAAAAAAAAGAAATCTCAGAATTCCAATGTTCTTTAAAGAAATACAATAGGGCAGGTTTACCAGTTAAAAGTCACATTTTTTTTGCCAATTAAAAGCAAGAGCCAATGTGGTAGATTTTGGCATATCAAGCCTAGCTTTAAGCTGTCTAAGTTAAAGAGGACCTGTCGCTAGGTCTTTGTTAGCTAGTGTATGGATATATAGTAGCCATTTAAGAGAGAGCAGGTTGGGCCTGATAAATAAAAAACACTACTCTCTTCATCTGAGACATCTATGGCAAACACAGACATCTACAATGGGCAGACTGGAGGCCTACAATGGCATTATAGGCAACCTGCAGCAGGAGGGTCAGTCACAATCTACAATGTGTTTCTCCCCATTTGTCTCTTGTTTAGGGAAGAAACATTACTGCCAGGAGATTCACTCAGTGCTTTTGAGACATTCCCACACTAATATTTGCATGTAATTGTAGGATCTGGCACAGTAAATAGAGATAGACCAACAATATGATATAGCCTTATGATATAACAGATGTCCTACCAATGTGATGGGCTTATAATACTGCATTTTATCTTCTAGACAGATGGAATATAAATGATATATAAACACCACATTGATAATAATCAGGTCTGTAAATGCTTAATGTAATCTAATCAAGAGATCAATAAAGTCCTTCTTTTATGGCCAAGAAAACCCCACAGCATGCATTTACTGCTATTCACACAGCTCTTTGTCCCAGGGATCAGATTCATTCACTGGTTTTGACAATGTCATTTTCTATGACTGGCATACACATTTGTACTTTGGTCAGAGCAGTAGTAATAAGAGTACAGGCAAGAAATGTGTGGGAGAGGTTAACCCAAGAAATAATCTATCCTAGTGAGGAACTAGATTTCACCTAGAAGACAATCATTAACCATTACAGACTTGCCGGTCACGACCCAATAGCTTAGGAAGAGCTGGATTCACAAACTAGTTCCCAATTATTTCTCTGTATGGGTAAAGCCCACCTTTCACATTATTGTATTTTTAGAACATGGAATTAATCTGTATACAAAGTTGAGAAACAGCAACTATTGGATGGAGGAGTAACTAGAAATACTATTTTTTGCTTATATTGCCTGGTGCTAAAGTAGAGCATGCTCAGTGAAAGAAAAACAAAACAGCTTTATTCTATGTCCCTCTTAATTGCCTTGTTTTGGGGAGGACATCTTCATTGACCAGTCTTGTTGTAAACATATACTAAACAGTTGTAAATCCTATTAATATTATAAAGGTGAAAGTTTGTGAGTTTGGATGTTTGTGGGTTTGTGTGTTTGGATGTTTGTTCCTCAATCATGCAAAACCCGCTCCACCGATTTGGCTGAAATTTCCCACAAACATAGTTACTACACAGGATTGCGCAATAGGCTACTTTTCGTCACAATAGCGCACATACGTTTTTCCCAGGACCCCCACAAAACCAAAACTCACATCACTATCTCTGCAATCTCACACACTTTGGACCATAGCAAGCCACAAAATTCATATTACCCTGTATAGCAGAGGTCGGCAACCCCTGGCACACGTGCCAAGAGTGGCACTCCTGCCATATTTCACTGGCATGCCAGCAGCACAGGACCTGCAAGAGTTACATGAAGTCGGAGCTTCCCTTCAGTGCTCTGCTAGAGCTGAGGCATAAGGACACTCCCCTTTTCTCACTGCCCTCCAATGAGAGGGGTGCAGGAAACCCAGGGGGTGGAGCTTAATCGCTCAAGTCTCAGCCTGCTATAGTGATAGCTCTTGCCGTCTGAACCCTGCAAAGGAGGAGAGGAAGTTGCTAGCAAAGTGAAAGTAAAAAGCACACAGGTCCCTTCCTTTAGTTCCTGTTCTCATTAATGTCAGGCATTTGGGGTTATCAGTTTAGTGTTAGTAACTCCCTGTGCGTCACATTAATAGGAATAAACCCCATCATGTCCCTCATATTAACCCCTGTGTGCCTCATATAAGGGTTACTAATATGTAATATAGGTACTAATAAAAGACCTCAATAATGAAGATACTTAATTATTACCTCCAAGTCTCTCACATATCAGTAACTCTTACACAAGGGTTAATGTGAGGGACATGATGGGGTTAATTGCTATTAATAAGAGGCACATGGAGTTACTAAACTGTCATGCACAGGGCCGGACTTTTATCTACAATTGTGGATAAAACTATGGTCCTGTACATTTCAATGGGCCCATACACATAGATCCTGTTTTTGCAGCTGTGTGTCCGGGACAAATTGAGCTGTAAAATGTACAGCAAGTCCTATATATGTCCTATACCTTTCCTACACCTGTCCGTATTTGCAGCCCTGTCAATTTATTTTTAATCTATAGGTCAGTGAAAACCATATCCGTGCCATTTGTGTGCAGGAGGCCTAAGGCTGAAGCACCACGTTGCGTTAACACAGCGTTTTGGTTGAAAATTTTGCTGCGGTTTTATGAACCTAAGTCAGGAATGAATTGAGTGGAAGAGAGAAGCAGAAGAACTTCTTGGATTTTCCCATTCCTTTTGGAGCCATTCATGGCTTTGGATCAAAAAAACGCAGCAAAATCTGCAACAACAAAAAATGCGTTTTTACAACGTGGAGCCTTAGCCTTAGGGTGTTTCTTTTTGGGTAGTGACATCGTGTACCCAGGTGTTCCTAATGCCAAATCCAATTCCTGGGCACCAGCACTGTCAGGGCCTGTGCACACAGAGTTAACGCGAGTGTATTTTAGCATTGTACACGTGTATAGAATACACGTGTAAAAATAACACTCCCATTGACTTCAATGAAATATTTTACATGTGTAAAGAATGCACCAAAAACTTTCATTGAACTCAATGGGAGTGTTATTTTTACACGTGTATTCCATACACGTGTAAAATGCAAAAATACACTCACGTTAACTCCGTGTGCCTGGGCTCTCATTTTGGTGTAAGTGTGACACCTATTAATTCCTGGATGTGGTTTAGCTGTTACTGCGCCACCAGGAATTAAATGTGGCTGAAATTAATCCAAATTTCACTTACAGAAAACTGCAGGTACTGGCGACCGGGGATGCAGCATCCAGGTACATAGTGTGTCACCCCTGTACAGATGTTACCTCCCTCTGCTACCAGTCACATATGTTATCACTAATTGTGGGTTACATATGTGCTTACATCGCTACTAATGAAAAGTACAGGTGTATCAAGGAAAATAACAATAAACACATGTGACTGGGAGCACAGTATGGCTTAGTTCACACGTGGAGCGTAATGGCGGATTTTGGCACCAAGAATGCCGCGGGGAGCCGCGTCACTCTCGGGTCAAAACCTGCCTGCCACGACAGTCGAGGCTTCCCCTTCCAGAGTAGGCTCAAATGAATGGGCCTACTTCAGAAGTTGCTGCCGCCTGAAGAAAGGGCAGTCCGCCCTGGCGGTCTCCATAGACCACCATTGTGAGGGGGCGGATTATGATGTGGATTATGCACCATAATCCGCCCCCTCTGTGCCCATGTTAACAAGCCCTATGACAGCACCTCTATGTTACAGTTTGTTCTATATGACTTTAGTGTGGGTGTCATCAGCCTAAAAATTATTGTGCGGCACTTGAGTACCTCATCTTTGATTTTTTAAATTTAAATCGGCACGCCGAACAAAAAAGGTTGCCTACCCCTGCTCTACAGCCTAGCCCCTAACCCCACACGATCACATTTACATATACTTTACCACTTTCACCCTCACCTTAACGATACTCCAGGAGGCTACCTCTTTAAGGCAACCATGTTTGCCGACCCCCACCGCTCTGACGATCCGCGACATCGCCCACCCAGCCACTCCACTGTGGCGCCAGGAGCAAGCGCATCTTAGCCACCTACAGAACATGTTTCCAGCACGCCACCATTTTGCACCTCCACCGTAGCCCGCAGCACCCAAACTACTCTCTCCAGCCCGGCACACTCCCCGACGGCACTCTCACCTCACTGCTGTTTCATCTTCACGATCCATCCACCTTCCCTAGGTCTCCACGCCAACGACACTGGTAAGTTCCGATAGCATGTTTGCATTTGGGACTACTTCTGGCCTGTATACTCTGATGTACCGTTTCAACACACCATGGACATATAACAATCGATAATAATGTCACCAATCTGCCTTACTGCCCACCTTAGAATTATCCGGCGTCCCTTCACATAAACTAGAACTCAAGATTGGCGTCCCTGTTCTACTCATGCGTAATCTCGATGCACCCCAATTGTGTAATGGCACGAGGCTACGTGTCACACAACTAGGAACAAATATAATTGAAGCCACTATTCTTACAGGAGCAGCTAAAGGTGACAGTGTGTTAACCCCACACATTCCAATTATACCAAATAATTTACCATTTCAATTCAAACGACTACAATTTTCCCTTAAGTTGGCTTTTACAATGACCATTAATAAATCCCAAGGACAAACGCTGAAAGTAGCAGGAATACATTTGGCCACACCATGCTTCTCACATGGACAACTTTATGTGGCTTGCTCAAGAGTATCCTGTGCCCAAAACTTACATGTACTGGCGGAAAATAACAAATCATACAATGTCGTATATCAAAGTATAATAACTTGAAATACCTCTGTCCCAAAGACAGTATGTACAGTGTCTCAGGGCTTTAGGGCTTCCAAAACACCTTAACCATATGCAAAACAAAGATACCCTATGAAGTATTCTCCCCCGCTTCTTTTTTCTAGCTGATCATAAACATTTAGTAGCTGTCAGCTGACACTTAAAGCTATGACATAAGAAGTGATCTCAGAGCATCCTACAGCGGATCAACTGTCTTATGACATCAGAACAGAGCTCAATAACACATGCTGAACTGTCATCTGTGCTATGATATCATAGATTAAGTGAAAAGCACACGTTCATCTGTGAATTACATATGAGGTCAATATTTCGTACACACCTGTGCTATGACATCAGAAATGGAGGCGCATCCAACCAGAAAGCTGTATTTGTGCTTCAGTAATATGCCAGCATGTGTCCATGCCTTTAGGGGGAAAAAAACCCAAAAATCATACATTTATATGATACAGTGCAATATTTTCCTTAGAATGTTCAGCCTTCTTATTCATTAAAGCACTGATAAATATATTCTATATAAAATGTATTTATCTGTAAATGGTGGAAATACTAGGCTGCACTGGTAAACCAGGGCATATAACTTTTTTTTCTACAAAATAATACTATTATACAAGTCTAGTTGTGTAACCCCATTGGGTTTGGTCAACTGACAGATTCTAATGAGAAAAATCTCAGTTTATTAGGTGCCATAAACCATCACATTAAGTGGCCACGTGAAATGTTTATGGCATTTCATCTTGCTGCTTGTATACTTCTGTATTGGAGTGTATTACAGTTTTATACTGACAGCCAGTGTATTTAGACCCCATTTGTGAAGTCAGACACTGATGTTGGGTGAAAGGCCATAGATCAAGTTTTCAATTCATCCCAAAAGATGATTGATGGGTTTATGGGCAGGGTCACTCAAATTCAGCTCACGCAGCCATACCTTTATGGACCTTCTTTTGTGCCCTAGGGACACAGTCATGCTGGAATAAGGAAAGGCCTTCTTTTGATCCACACAAATTGGAAACAATTGCTTAAAATGTATTTACTCTTTTCTAGAAATAAGGGGCCAAACCCTGAAAAACAGCCCCATAGCCAAGCAAACTAATATTTCTCCTCCATCAAATTTTACAGTAGGCTCTTTGCAGTTCAGCAAGAAGTACACTCCAGGTATTCAACAAGTCTTAGAATTGTTAGACTGCAGGATAGTGCTGTCCACAGCCTGGGCAGTGCCACTTACAATTACACCAATTGATGGTTACTGGCCAAGTGGTTTTGTATGTTAACCTTCCAAACCTTGGAGCCAATGGTTGCGGCCAAAATGCCTAAACACAGTAAGGCCGGGTTGACATGATGTATTATGGCACGTAATGTGGTATGTAGACGGCGCGGGAGCTTTTGCTCGCCGGCCGCAAAATAGCGCCGCATATATGGTACCGGATCCCATTGAAAACAATGGGAGCGTATACGGCCCGCAAAAGCTCCCGCGCCGTCTACGTACCACATTACGTGACATAATACATCGTGAGAACCCGGCCTAACACTTTTTGGCTAAATATCTATTAGCCATAAAGTATAGAGTAGTCGCAAGTAGAGATGAGCGAGCAGTATTCGATCGAATATCGAATACCATTATAGTCTAGGGGGAAAAAACGGGAATGTGGTTCCGGTTTCCATGGAAACCAAAGTTCGACACATTGGATCCTCCAAGTTCAGGAAGTATCAGGACGAGGAGGTTCTTGAATTGAATTCAATGGAATTTTCCTGCGTAGTATTCGACCGATACAAGTATTCGCTCATCTCTAGTCACAACCTGTTATTGCTCTAATTTTCCATACATATAACAGGCCCACATAATTATCAAAATGTTATCATCTCAAACTAAAATAGATCACATAGTCTAGAACATGCTAATAAGAAAATATTCATATTATTCATCATTGCTCACCATGGCATCCATAAAGGGGAACGCTGCCAGGTACAGGAAGGCTTTTCGTGTTTTATTCCCCACAGACTCATCCACATGGTGAAGCTTGTTAATGATATAATATCCAAGATCACTATATGCTGTGAATGAATAGAAAAGACAGACATGTGCAATGTCTATGTACAAGAAGTAGGTGAAATGAGCCGAGAAAAAGAATGCTATAAAACAGGATATACAGTAGTTTAACAGGCTATAAAAAAACATAAGGCACTTTAGCATACATTCTAGTAGTTTTCTTATTTTAAGATTACTATATGGGACTAAAGGCTTATTTTACAATTACCTGTAGGAGAACATGGGAATATATGACACTCCCAAAAGCTTATATAAAGTAAATCTGGGAATTTTGAATCACCATCCAGGAGACACAAGGTCCTGTGGTAGCGAACCTATGGCACGAATGCCAGAGGGGGGAACTCAGAGCCCTCTCTATTGGCATATGCGCCATTGCCCTATCCAGGCTTCCTGATAACTCACTCACACTCACTTAGTGTGTTTAGGGGGGTCCACTGTGCAGCATATAATACAGTGTGGAGGGGTCCCACTGTGATGCATATATATACTGTGGGTGGGGGGCCCACTGTGGAGCATATAATACTGTGTGGGGGCTACTGTGGATCATATAATACTGAGTGAAGGCCTCTGTGGAGCATGTAATACTGGGTGGGGGGGCCACTGTGGAGCATAAAATACTGTGGGGGGGCTACTTTGGAGCATATAATACTGAGTGAAGGCCTCTGTAGAGCATATAATACTGGGTGGGGGGGGGCCACTGTGGAGCATAAAATACTGTGTGGCGGCCCACTGTGAAGCATATAATACTGTGTGGGGGCCACTGTGGAGCATAATATACTGTACGGGGGCAACTGTGAAACAGACTGTACTTGATTGTGATTTGTATAATTAAAAGCTCCCATTCACATGACTGTATTCTGTGGATCTGCGAATCTGCAATTGCGGACATTTACAGACATATTAACTTCAATGGAACTGTGTACACGTCCAGTTTTTTTTTTGATATGTCATTATATGGACCACATTTGAGGACCCGCAGTTGTGGCCCACAGATATGGCTATTGTCATGTGAAAGGGGCCTTATTGTGTTTTTCTTTAAGACTAAAGAAGCTAATGTCTGAGTTGTTTTTTCTAAAATAAAACATTTGTATTAAGGTTAAATTGCCATGTTGGCACTTTGCGATAAATTAGTGGGTTTTGGGTTGCATTTGGGCTCTTGGTCTCCAAAAGGTTTGCCATCACTGCTCTAGGCTCTCAACTATAGTAGGAATACATCAGATCTCTTTGAGATACTAGCAATGTCCTCATGCTGTGCTTTTAAAGGGAATCTACCACCACCAAAATCACTTTACTTATTCACTTCTACAAAACAATAAACTCCACTCCACACCAGCATTCGGCACTCCATTCTCAGGTTTCCGTCTTCTGCGTGCAGGAGATGGAAACCTGTCATGCTGAGTCCGGCCGTGAGCACCGGTGAGCGTTTTATGCTCTCCGCGGCGAAACTGTTTTTTTTAAACCGGACACAGAGTACTGCATATCCGACTCTGTGTTTGGTTTTAAAAAAACGGTTTCGCCGCGGAGAGCATAAAACGCTCAAAGGCGCTCACGGACAGACACTTTTCAATCCCATTCAAATGAATGGGTTTGAAAAGATGCCGGCAGGTTTCCATCTCCTGCCCAGTTTTGTGCAGGAAACGGAAACCCGCAGAACAGACTCCCGGGCGCAGATGTGAACGAGCCCTTATTGTTGAAGGTGTGGTTAATGGCATATTGAACACAGCTTTTGTGTGTGAAAGTACAATCTTTCTGCCGAGAAATTCATCATTTAAGCCGTATGCTAATAAGCTGTTTGGTAAATCCAGACTGTGGCTCCATCTGCCAGAGCACCAGCTTTAGCCTGTGGCCGCCACCCAATCCAGCCCCCCTTACATAAAGAAGAAAACAGGCACTATGGCACATGCAGCCATGCCCCAGGTGCACTGAACATATAACTTATATATACGGATTACAAGTGCTCTCGGCAGTACTTTGGTCTAATTTATTGCAAAATGGGATATTTAGCAACAATAAGTAATATTTACAGTTATTAAGGTAACATTGTTACTTCAAACCAAACTTCACCATAACAGTGAAAGGTTGAGAGTATTTGTTGTACTTATGACAAACACTCCAAAAATGATGTCAGGCAATACTTCATGGAGTTATGAATTTTGTCTTAGGCTGCTAATAATGTAAATATAACTAAAAAGTTCACTTTCTACTTCCAGTTCCTCCATCAGCTCTGTTGCCGGTTCTTCATGACATCTTGTTGTGAAGTTTTATTTCTGTTCATGTCACCACTGCAACCAGTCTTTGGCCTAAGCGGTGACCTGTACACAAATGCTACATCACTAATGCCGGTCACATACCTGAACAGAAGCGGAACGTCACAAGATGTCATCAAGCACCATGAATAGTTCTGACCTGGCCGCCACTGCTGTAGCAGGGTAGCTGGGAGAGGCAAGTTAGCTTATTTTAAATGTATACTATTTGCACACTGGCACTCACATGTTCTAGAATCTATATCAATAGATCATAAAAAGGTGGTTTTAAAGACCAGGGGCACACAAGGCATACTCACAGAGAGTATGGTGCCTAATCCGCTGCAATGTACAGCAGTAGTGTGGTGAATGAGATTAAAGAATATCCAATCCATACACTGATGAAAAGTGTCTGTGCTGCAGCTGTTGAACAAGTAGCATGTCCATTATTGCTGTGTGATTTCACACGGTTTCCAGGCTGAAAAGCTAGTCCAGCTACGCGGGTAAATGCGGCTGAGAATTACAGTAAAACCGAGACGATTTGGGCTGATTTTTGCACTAGGATTACTTTGAGATGGCCACTATAGATGTGCTGCAGTGCACTCAACCCATGTTTGTGCCCTTAGCCTAAACAGTAATCATGTGACTTCAGCTATACATTAAGGCTATGCAATGTTTTCTTTTTTCATAACAAGGAAAAAGCAATGGAGAATACATACCTATGAGGGTGTGAAATACGGCCGCCACGATGCCAGCTACCACCATACATAGCACAGCCTTCATTCGGTCCCTCTTACTGTTGACAAACACAAGCCCTACATTCTTGAAGTCACTCATAGGACCAGTGAAGAACTTCATAAGTGAATATGCCAGACCATAGCTGGCAAGCATTTCAATGGCATCTTCTTTAACAGCAGCTATACCCCGATTTAAAGCCTATGAAAACAGCAAAGGAAACATTAGAAACAAATTAGATAGTACTGTACTATATGAAGTGATGTATATATCTGTTCACTGGAATTTGTATTACTCTTACATCAACACATTAAAAGTGAGGAGTGTAGACGACAAAAGACAAGTGCAAATCTTTCCCTTATCTGTGTGTAGTGTGCACTCCGGAGTCTGGCTCACAACCACTAGTACAAAACACTGCAAAAGCAGTCGAATGGTCAAGTACTGTTCCTGCAAGAATTAACATGAACAACATTCATCTTGCAGGTCAAACAAGCTGACATTGCATACCATACATTTTAAACCAAGATACCTTCTGTGCATAATGGGTTAAACTAGTGCCAAACAGAAGCCCACCCACAACTCACTGCATTAGTCAGGTAGGTAGCAGTCACAGTATAGCAACTTTAGTCTAATACAAACCTATAGAAATGCCTGACTACCAATAACCAAGCAATATTAAGAGATAAACTACATGAGTTATTAACACTCTCATCAATCAGTAAATTTCCTTCAACACCTACTTCCATAGTATTGTATATTGGAGGTGATAAAAGTCAGCCTGTAATTATACATAGTAATGGTTGAATGTAAGCTCTAGACAATGTGACTGCAGGGGAGAGTAAAATGATTGATTTTATTCTTCGACTGTTCAGTACCTGACAAATGCTGGAATGGATGCTGCACGTATTGCATTTTTGTTTTGTTATTCATTCCTGAATAGATTTATCTTGTATAACAATAGTAAAGAATCCTATGAAAAATCTGTGTGGCTGTAGATAGATGCCGGCACTGCTTACCGATAATCACCTGTAGTTATAGGATATTGATCCAGTTTACCACTGTGGGTTATCACTCATCCAGCTGAGCCTGTGTCATTGTTTAGTATAAAGAAGAGTCTATATAAATGGAATTCTATATTATACAGCCAGATCTTGTTGTATCAGGTTTAGAATCATGAAGTTACAGGCTGTCTTTCCCTTTGACCCCACAGTAATGCACTGAACTGTTGAATAGGCACTACATACTGTAATCTCAGAAATGGCGAGAGCATATGTAACAAAAGCAGAAACACGTCTGCACACAATATTAAAGTGGAGCAAAATTTTTACTTGGTTTTCATAAACTCGCAGTTCAGTTAAAGATATCAGCTTTGTAATATATTTTATATAAGAAAAATGCCTCTTTCTACAGTTATTTACCTCCTTCTGCCACATAAAACCTGTACAATAGAACTCAAAGGAGAGGAGAGGGGGAAGAAAAGGAGAGTTCCCTAAACAGAGGGACATCTGTAATGTAGAGAAACGGTTCTTTTTCACAACACAGTAAGGTTATCAGGAATTGCTTTCCAGCCATTTAGTAATGGGAATGAGTAATTTAATGTCGTGGACGTCTCTATCCTTCTCCTCTTCCCCTCTCCCGTTTCTATAGAGGTCAGTAACTGAGACAGATTGTGTATAGAGTAAGGAATTGCTATTAACAATCCAGGTGCATCACATGTCAGCAGAAAAGTTGATTAAGATTGGTGTATGAAACTTGAGTCTTAATAAATTCTCCCCGATTTTTCATTATTGTTTGAAGTGTTCCTTCAACACAATAATTAGTCAGACCAAAGGAACAGGAGCAATTTTAGGTGGAGAGGTTAGGGGCAGTTTACATAGACAAATTATTGGTATAATGTGACCATCATAAAGGAACAATTCAAGTCACCTGACATGTCTGTTTTAGTATATTCTCATAATATAAGAATTTCTCTATTGTTCCTGCTAAAAGTTTATGAATAAATAATCAAACAATTGGGTGTCCCTACACAGAGACCGTACAGTCAGTGCTTTGACAATGGGTTATTCACCGATGACAGCATCAGACTGTGTAAGAAAATACCTTTAGACTAAGCTATGCTGGCTACTGCAGATCTGCCCTCTCTCACAATAAAAAGGGAACTCCAACAGCCTAGAACAGAAAACAATAATCTACAACAGCCTAGAACAGAAAGCAATCATATACAACAGCCTAGAACAGAAAAAAATCATCTACAACAGCCTTGAATAGAAAAAAAATCATCTACAACAGCCTAGAACAGAAAACAATCATCTATAACAGCCTAGAACAGAAAATAATAATCTACAATAACCTAGAACAGAAAACAATCTGCAATTTCCTGAAACAGTAAATAGTAATTTATAATAGCCTAGGACAGAAAAAACAATCCTCTACAACAGCCTAGAACAGAAAGCAATCATCTACAATAGCCAGGAACAGTAAATAGTCATTTATAACAGCCTCGATCAAAAACAATCATCTACAACAGCCTAGAACAGAAAAAGAATAATCTATAACAGCCTAGAAACAGCAAATAACAGTTATTAGGAATGTTTTCTTATCTTGTTTGCCACACAGACTGTATGAATATATATGACATATTGAATGATGACTGCCATTTCACTTGGTTCATTGCCCTCAGTCATGAGTTGGGTCTTTATGTGCTCTATGTACTTCCAGCACAAGTGCTAGTACACACTATAATAGATATTGTACAATACAGAAATTTACACTGTAGAGAGGAAATAAATGTCTGACTACTGGGACCCCCACAAACAATATACTTGACTCATCTCTGTCAGTCCCACAGACTATGAATGTGGAGGACAGCACACATACTCAAATGATGCCCTGAGTCTCCCTACTCGGTCATGCGGTAAGGAGGAATGGGTGCGGATTTAGATCCCATGCTCTATTCATCCTTAGGGGTTCTAGAGGTGCAACCCCAGCAATTTGACATTAATCATCTATCCTGTACACTGTCTACCAATAAGTATTTGGACACCCATGCAAATGAAGATATCTGCGGTCGTGATGTATATCATACCTTCTGCCGTTAAATAGGAAACAGCATTGGCATTAGTGCATTGGCATTAGTCGCATGCAAGATGCCACGATGTACAAAGTTGTCCGATTTCGAGAAAGGGGTAATTGTGGGGTACCACAGAAATGGTCAATCTTTAAGGGACACAGCAAACGAAATGAATTCCCCCAAATCGACAATGGCCTATATAATTACAAAGTGGAAGGTGAACGGTGATTGTCGGAGTCGGAAGATCCCTGAAACTGGGAGATAGAGACCGACCAGTGCTGGCCAGAGAGTCCGCACCCAACCGATGGCTCACATACACCAGGAGTTTCAACAGGAATATGGGAGTATTGTGTCGATGAATACCATCTGTAAGGAAGCATCTGCTGGGTTCTATCAACTACTGAATATGAATAAATGTTGTTTTTGTATTCTACCACAGGTGTCCAAATACTTATCGGTAGACAGTGTAGGACCTCTGAAGTCAATTTAATGGTACCTTGCCAAGACAAATATATAATAAAATATCCTATTGACTCCAAACATTTGAACAACTGCTGAGTCTGCAAATTCTGCAGTTAAATCTACTAACCTACTTAAAAATCTATTTAAAATCCTCAGGTAAAGTCTCCTACAACAATACAAATATAACAATCTGCAGAATAGGGTGATATGAATAGAAATGGCTGTTCTTTACCACTAAATTAATTTAATTTCATTGTAACTCAACCTTTATACCATGCTACCTACTTCTGGATAGTAAATACATGTGGAGAATAAGCCTGTGATATGAATGATACATGTTTGGACCAGAAATGACATCCAATATACACTCACCGGCCACTTTATTAGGTACACCTGTCCAACTGCTCGTTAACACTTAATTTCTAATCAGCCAATCACATGGCGGCAACTCAGTGCATTTAGGCATGTAGACATGGTCAAGACAATCTCCTGCAGTTCAAACCGAGCATCAGTATGGGGAAGAAAGGTGATTTGAGTGCCTTTGAACGTGGCATGGTTGTTGGTGCCAGAAGGGCTGGTCTGAGTATTTCAGAAACTGCTGATCTACTGGGATTTTCACGCACAACCATCTCTAGGGTTTACAGAGAATGGTCCGAAAAAGAAAAAACATCCAGTGAGCGGCAGTTCTGTGGGTGGAAATGCGTTGTTGATGCCAGAGGTCAGAGGAGAATGGCCAGACTGGTTCGAGCTGATAGAAAGGCAACAGTGACTCAAATAGCCACCCGTTACAACCAAGGTAGCCAGAAGAGCATCTCTGAACGCACAGTACGTCGAACTTTGAGGCAGATGGGCTACAGCAGCAGAAGACCACACCGGGTGCCACTCCTTTCAGCTAAGAACAGGAAACTGAGGCTACAATTTGCACAAGCTCATCGAAATTGGACAATTGAAGATTGGAAAAACGTTGCCTGGTCTGATGAGTCTCGATTTCTGCTGCGACATTCGGATGGTAGGGTCAGAATTTGGCGTCAACAACATGAAAGCATGGATCCATCCTGCCTTGTATCAACGGTTCAGGCTGGTGGTGGTGGTGTCATGGTGTGGGGAATATTTTCTTGGCACTCTTTGGGCCCCTTGGTACCAATTGAGCATCGTTGCAAAGCCTACCTGAGTATTGTTGCTGACCATGTCCATCCCTTTATGACCACAATGTACCCAACATCTGATGGCTACTTTCAGCAGGATAATGCAATGCCATGTCATAAAGCTGGAATCATCTCAGACTGGTTTCTTGAACATGACAATGAGTTCACTGTACTCCAATGGCCTCCACAGTCACCAGATCTCAATCCAATAGAGCATCTTTGGGATGTGGTGGAATGGGAGATTCGCATCATGGATGTGCAGCCGACAAATCTGCGGCAACTGTGTGATGCCATCATGTCAATATGGACCAAAATCTCTGAGGAATGCTTCCAGCACCTTGTTGAATCTATGCCACGAAGAATTGAGGCAGTTCTGAAGGCAAAAGGGGTCCAACCCGTTACTAGCATGGTGTACCTAATAAAGTGGCCGGTGAGTGTAATTATTTGCCATTTGCCTACCATATCAAGACAAAATTCTGCCACATTTTGGTCAGCGTAAACTGGCAGTAGAGAATGTATGCAATGTATTTTTATATATATAATTTACTTTTATCACTTAAATTTACATTTCTCTTTAACCCATGAAACACAAAATTATATTGTGTGGCCCAATGACATCCAAATAAACCTGGTTCCACCACAGATATTTCAGATAGAAAATATGAAAAGACTGACTTTATAACTCTATACATAGCAGTCTTATTGAGCTATCAAATGTGCTGAGATGTCTCCTTCCCTGTGTGTAGAGGAATTTCATGTTGAAGGAGTGGAGAGAGAAGCTCTGTCATCCATTTGGCAGACAGTGCTCCGACTAGCTTGGGTAATTTGGCATTACTTGGTGCAGCTAGGCAAACACATTAGACAATAGTTTGCTGACAACCTCATGACTAAAAAAAAAAAAAAAAAGAAAAAATGAGTCCATGGCTATCTCGTTATACAGTAAATATGATAATGTATGATCATTCAATTTCAGTATAAAGGTTTATGGAGAAGTCATACTGTTCCCCTATAGCTGCTGAAAATGCCACAGGAAGGTTTATATGGCCACCTGTATCCCATGCACTGAAAAATGAATGGGCAGCCATGAGTGGAACTGTCCTGAACTAGCGGCTCTGAGCTCTGAATAACAGGGGTAATGCTGAATAGGGTACATCCATATCTCCTAATAGGGCATTTGTCCAGGGGTTGCCTTTATAAAGAAATATTCTGTTTTACTTGTATGTGTATATTGTTAGCGAGGGAAACAATGGAAGCCCTCAGAGATTACAGTAATAGGAAGCAGAGGGGATGTTTTATGACATTCGAGGACTAATGAAAGATCTGTGGATTTCTAATTGGACCAAACTATAGGATGATATCTGTAATCTGGTTTTAATACCTAGTTACTGGTATACAACAGGAGAGATCTTCAGTGTTTTATTTTGCCTATGTGTTGTCTTGTAATTTCACAGCATCTGACACACAGGATCACTTCCAAAGCCAGAAGACATAAAGTTTATGCCAGATCTAGAACCATATTACTAAAACTTGAAGCAGTCCAATTCAGAACTACCAATATGTCCATCCTTATCTTTTCAATTTGGTTAAGGCGTTCCATTTCCCAACCAGACATATACACATATAGGATAAGCATCTTATGAGTAGAGATGGCCGAACCTCACAAGATCAATTTCACAAATATTTCTGAGGTTCGGCCCTCCAGTCCATTTTATACCAAACATTTTCAGATAGGAGGAAGCAGAAGTGCTATTTCTTATCAGACCCCACAATATAATAGGTGAAGGCCCAGGAGAGGTCAGAAAGAAAACAATCACCTTGACTCACCTCTCCTGGGCATCTTTGCAGTGTCTGGATTCCTCATTAGGCCTCTGCCTGAGCTCACGTGCCCTGGGATCACCACTGAGTACTGTGATTAGGCCTTGGACGCACTGGGCTTGGAGGCCAGAATAGGTCTGAAGAGAATGCCTAGAGACCACCGGACACCCAGAATAGGTGAGGCAATGTGAGTATAAGTGTTTGTAACCTTCCCAGAGGCTCCACGTATTATACTCTGAGGTTTGAAGAGACCCCAGAGTATAATGATGTTTTGTGGCTGACAAACCCCAAACATATTGTGTTCAAAATATGAAATAGTAGCTATTCAAACTTGAAGGGGACAATGTTGCAATACCCTGCACCACCACTACAATGTGGATTATTGTACAGCCTAACATATATACATTAGAGATGAGCGAACACTAAAATGTTCGAGGTTCGAAATTCGATTCGAACAGCCACTCACTGTTCGAGTGTTCGAATGGGTTTCGAACCCCATTATAGTCTATGGGGAACATATACTCGTTAAGGGGGAAACCCAAATCCGTGTCTGGAGGGTCACCAAGTCCACTATGACACCCCAGGAAATGATACCAACACCCTGGAATGACACTGGGACAGCAGGGGAAGCATGTCTGGGGGCATAAAAGTCACTTTATTTCATGGAAATCCCTGTCAGTTTGCGATTTTCGCAAGCTAACTTTTCCCCATAGAAATGCATTGGCCAGCGCTGATTGGCCAGAGTACGGAACTCGACCAATCAGCGCTGGCTCTGCTGGAGGAGGCGGAGTCTAAGATCGCTCCACACCAGTCTCCATTCAGGTCCGACCTTAGACTCCGCCTCCTCCGGCAGAGCCAGCGCTGATTGGCCGAAGGCTGGCCAATGCATTCCTATGCGAATGCAGAGACTTAGCAGTGCTGAGCCAGTTCTGCTCAACTACACATCTGATGCACACTCGGCACTGCTACATCAGATGTAGCAATCTGATGTAGCAGAGCCGAGGGTGCACTAGAACCCCTGTGCAAACTCAGTTCACGCTAATAGAATGCATTGGCCAGCGCTGATTGGCCAATGCATTCTATTAGCCCGATGAAGTAGAGCTGAATGTGTGTGCTAAGCACACACATTCAGCTCTACTTCATCGGGCTAATAGAATGCATTGGCCAGCGCTGATTGGCCAGAGTACGGAACTCGACCAATCAGCGCTGGCTCTGCTGGAGGAGGCGGAGTCTAAGATCACTCCACACCAGTCTCCATTCTGGTCCGACCTTAGACTCCGCCTCCTCCAGCAGAGCAAGCGCTGATTGGCCGAATTCCGTACTCTGGCCAATCAGTGCTGGCCAATGCATTCTATTGGCGTGATGAAGCAGTGCTGAATGTGTGTGTTTAGCTCAACTACACCGGTGGAGTAGTTGAGCTAAGCACACAGATTCAGCTCTGCTTCAATATGCGCTGGCCAATGCATTCTATTAGCTTGATGAAGCAGAGTGTGCACAAGGGTTCAAGCGCACCCTCGGCTCTGATGTAGCAGAGCCGAGGCTGTACAAGGGTTCAAGCGCACCCTCGGCTCTGATGTAGCAGAGCCGAGGGTGCACTTGAACCCTTGTGCACCCTCGGCTCTGCTACATCAGAGCCGAGGATGCGCTTGAACCCTTGTGCAGCCTCGGCTCTGCTACATCAGAGCCGAGGGTGCGCTTGAACCCTTGTGCAGCCTCGGCTCTGCTACATCAGAGCCGAGGGTGCGCTTGAACCCTTGTGCAGCCTCGGCTCTGCTACATCAGAGCCGAGGGTGTGCTTGAACCCTTGTGCAGCCTCGGCTCTGCTACATCAGAGCCGAGGGTGCGCTTGAACCCTTGTGCACACTCTGCTTCATCAAGCTAATAGAATGCATTGGCCAGCGCTGATTGAAGCAGAGCTGAATGTGTATGCTTAGCTCAACTACTCCACCGGTGTAGTTGAGCTAAACACACACATTCAGCACTGCTTCATCATGCCAATAGAATGCATTGGCCAGCACTGATTGGCCAGAGTACGGAATTCGGCCAATCAGCGCTGGCTCTGCTGGAGGAGGCGGAGTCTAAGGTCGGACCAGAATGGAGACTGGTGTGGAGCGATCTTAGACTCCGCCTCCTCCAGCAGAGCCAGCGCTGATTGGCCAAAGTACGGAATTCGGCCAATCAGCGCTGGCCAATGCATCCCTATGGGAAAAAGTTTATCTCACAAAAATCACAATTACACACCCGATAGAACCCCAAAAAGTTATTTTTAATAACATTCCCCCCTAAATAAAGGTTATCCCTAGCTATCCCTGCCTGTACAGCTATCCCTGCCTGTACAGCTATCCCTGTCTCATAGTCACAAAGTTCACATTCTCATATGACCCGGATTTGAAATCCACTATTCGTCTAAAATGGAGGTCACCTGATTTCGGCAGCCAATGACTTTTTCCAATTATTTTCAATGCCCCCGGTGTCGTAGTTTCTGTCCCACCTCCCCTGCGCTGTTATTGGTGCAAAAAAGGCGCCAGGGAAGGTGGGAGGGGAATCGAATTTTGGCGCACTTTACCACGCGGTGTTCGATTCGATTCGAACATGGCGAACACCCTGATATCCGATCGAACATGTGTTCGATAGAACACTGTTCGCTCATCTCTAATATACATGCATGGCCAAGACATATTAAAGGTCCATCAACATATGAGACTACAATGTATAAATGGGCCATCAACATATCGGTCATATATCATCTAGGTATATATAGCCACATACATGCTGTGTATTTATCTATCCTTAAGTTCTTGCAAGAACTTTTATCTACACATTTTTCCAGCGGATTTGGGGACGGAAACCCCAGTTTGAATGCTGGGGTGTACTCAGCCTCAAAAACTTGAATTGGTGGACGTGGAAAAAGGTCCTTTTTCAGTTATTCATTCACTGACCTTTTAATGAACTATTTATGAGTCAGAGTCAGGCTATAGTAAAATAGAGGAGTTGGAGTTGGGGGTTTGGCTTACACACTCTACAGCCCTGTTCCCCTGGCAGCAGATGTTGGGAGAGATCCTTTTGTGCCATAGAGGTTTGGGAGTGACTCTCTGCCCTCTCTTAGTTCCGTACACATAGTGCTCAGCTAGCCAATTGGGTATATGTGAGAAACTGGGTGATGGCTGTTTACTCTTAAGACGTTTTATAAAGACAAATAGAGCAAAGGTTTTGTTTCTGATCTCCTTGTCTTCACTTTCACCTTGTGGGCACTTTACAAGATGACATCCTGCTAATCAGTGTGCCACCATCTGTGCCACTACCACTATTAACTGTTCTAATGCCAGAACATTCCATGGTCTAATCTCTCAATATCTATTAGTCTCTACTCCAAAGTGACATATTTGTAGTGTGAATTGTCTTTTCTATAACATGAAATTCACAGCCATATTACCTTTCAATAAAAACAATGGAGCACAGTTGTAGCATAGTACTTGTAGAAGTTTCTATAAAGTAGCACACCACAGTACCAGCATAAACGTGTAATTAACCTTTTATATAATCATCCTGGAGGCAAATACAGTAAGTAGAAGAATCAGTGCATGTGACTACAGCAACTATTTACTATGCCATATTATACTGTACTATTTATCATGTTGTACTGTTATGTATTTATATACCATGTGGTTCATGTATATGATCAATGAGTCACTGTCACAAGAATATTCTAAGTAGTATGCCTTAGGCTACAGGAGGAAGCCAAGTCAGATGCAGCACAATATAAAGAAAAAGTTTTGCCCCTTCATTCTATGGATTCAAACAGAGTCAAATAACCAACATCCGGCTCTTTGGATGGCAGCAGGGGATGTACCTAAATATACTGGATTCAAACATGTTCCAAGTAGTCTTTTTCAGTAGGAAAATAGTACTAATGTAAATGTAAAAAGTATACTATGTAATCCAATTATAATGGAAGAGATGGTCAGGAAGGATTACTTATTAGCCAGTAACCTAATCAGAATATCTAGAATGTCACACTGGGCTGAAAAACAGCGTCTTTATGTAGCAGGTAGTATAAAGAAGTAAATGTTCTCTGCACAGAGGATGCATTGTGTATCGCAATCCTTATAACCTTCAGATATGCAATAATATCAGGATCTACTCTCTACACTGTTATTAAATATTACTGTAAAGGTTCTCAAAATGACAATCTGCTCCTGAAATACCTCTTGTATTCTTTGCTCACTGTCTCCGCTCCCTAATTCAAAGCATAAAGAACATACACATACCAAGTACCTGATCTGGGACAGAGCCAACCAAGGCCAAGTGCCAGCTTAGACATTGTGAGCATGGATTCATTTCACTCAGGACACATACAGGTAAGGAAACAATGCCTTTCAGTTCTACAGATTCAGTCTGCAATGTAAGGCACTCTAAACAAAGAAATCTATAGGATACCCAAAAGTTTTAAAGCATAATTCCAGTTGTAAAGAAAACTCTTTTCATAAATTAATAGTAATGGTGATTAAAAGAAACTTTGTAATTATCTTATTAAAAATGTGTTCCCTCCTCCTCTTATGAAGCTGCTCTCCTTCTTATCTTCAGACTGTTTGTGTACATATATATTCAGTCTCACACACAGAACTCTATGGAGAAGGGAAGGGGAGGCTGCTGACGGCTATTTGAAGGGAGTCTATAACCTCCCTCAAGCGTATTTAGCTGCCACCCTCCATATTACAGAGCACAATTCACTGATAAATAACATGCTTTTGTTATGTATATCACTTTTGTAAATCAGGAGAAAAAACTGTTTGAGGTGTTATGCAAATGAGGCAGTTGGTGCACTGGGGGGCAGGCCTTCAGCTCTTAAAGCACTGCTCTCGCTGCTCTGACCCCTATTAGCTTCTGCCTGTGTCACCCTGTGCAGTTAGAGTTGATCCTTTCAGTGAGTTTTCAGGCGAGTTTTTTTGCACCGGATTTTGACGCGGTGGCTGCCTCAGAAACCTGTCCGAAAAACGGCTAGCCGCGACTGAATGCTGATGCAGTGCATACAGTGCACCGGCATCCAGTTGTGGCATTCTGCTCTGTATTAGAATCAAATGAATGGGCCTATTCGGGAGGCAGTGTCGCTAGGCAGATGTGAATGGCTGAATCAGCCGTTGGAATCCTCCTGAAGAAAGGTCAAATCTGTGTCAAACTCCGGCCCAAAAAACCCCGTGTGAATTCCCGGCAATTGGAGTCAGTAAAGGTAGCATCATAATCTATCTTCATGTGAATTCTACCACTGAAATGGGAGGCAGAAAAAACTGACGGCATTTTTTTAGATCAGTTTTCATGAAAACCATTGCAAAAACAATGGCTAGTATTTTTTTTCTGCCTCTTATTCATTTTAATGGGCTTTGCAAGGTGGAAACTGTCTGAAGATAGGTCTTGACCAGGGGTGGGAAATTCATTTTAATTAAAACCGTTCTAGAGGGCTATGAGCGTCGCAGCAAATTTAGCTCCACCCACTTCTACGGTGTCTCATTTTTCCATGTGCCCCACAAAGTATAATCCTCCTACAGTCACCTGTACATTATATGTCCCCTCCAAATGTCCCATAGTATGAAGTCCCTCTCCTCATGCCCCAGTTTAAACTAGCAGAAACTGGAGAGGACATTAAACAGTGGGGATAGTTGGAGGGGGGCATTAAACTGGGGGCAACTAGAAGCAGACATGTCCTTCTCCAGCTACCCCCCATGGTTTAATATCCTCCTCCAGTTGACCCCATTTTACTGTCACCCTCCATCTGCCTTCAGTTTAACTACCCCTTACATCTGCCCCCACTCCCCCCTCTTGCTCACACATGCTGTCTCTTCTCTCCTCTTTATCTTTCAGCAGCCTCCATTGCCGGCAATACACTGTCCTGTGTGGCTCGCTCCGTCTTAGCCTATCCTGGTGATCACAGGTCCTTGAACAAACTTCCACAAGCTATGCGGGCCAGCAGAAGCAGTCAGAGGGCCGGATGTGGCCCACGGGCTGTACATTGCCCAGGTCTGTAAAAAAGCTAGAGAAATGTCTACCCGACTCCCATTGAAATGAATGGGAGAGTCAGGAGATATTTTTTTGAAGCAGATGTGAATTTACCTTTATAAAAATAAATATAAAAAAAAACTAAATTAAAGCCAGAGTTTTAACTTGAAATGTACAGCAACTTATAAAATAATGTAGATTAGAGTTCAGTGTAGGAACACTGAAATAATAGACATCTATATACTTGGGTCTTTAAAGAGGACCTTTCATCACTTGGGGCACATGCGGTTTTATACACTGCTAGAAAGCGGACGGTACGCTGAATTTAGCGCATTATCAGCTTTCACATTATGTGCCCCGAGTGAAGAGCTATCGGTGCTGGTACCGTAGCTCTTCACTGTCAGAAGTTGTTCAGGAACATTCTTCCTCACAGCAGTGTCTTTAGCGCTGTACTGTGAGAGCGGTGAGGAACACCTCCCTCCCCCTCCTGATAGTGCTCGTCCAAAGATGAGTACTGGGGGGGGGCATTACTCACCGCTCAGCGTCATCACAACACCCCCTCTAACAGTACAGCGCAACAGACGCTGCTGTGAGGAAGGGCATTCCTGACTGACTGTCAGAAATGCCCTTCTGACAGTGAAGAGCTACAGTACCAGCAACGATAGCTCTTCACCGGGGGCACAGAACGCGAAAGCTGACAGTGCGCTGAATTCAGCGCACTGTCAGCTTTCTAGCGGTGTATTATACCGCATGTGCACCAGGAGGTGAAAGGTCTTCTTTAACAGCTATCAAAAAATGCGATATTAGGTTAGGTTCACATTTGCGCCGTAATATCTGATGGATGAAAATCAGCAGAATCCTGCATGGTTTCTGAATAAAAACGGTGGGGTAACTGCTATTTTAGCGTTCCAGCTCTGCAATATTTGGGTCCCAGACCAGAATGATGGAGAGCACAGCACAAGTGTAAAGCTAGCCACAGCTGGCAATTATCAAGACAAATCTTACACTATAATTCTGTTTGTATCTGTCAAATCAAGGAAACTTTACTGTCCATTGATCCTGTGACCCAGACATTACGCCAGTAGTGGCCAGAGTTTATTACTCATATGCATTGATTAATTGCGTCTTTATCCCCTAAGCTTTGATATTTTTCCCACTGGCACAAATCTAATCTTATCCGCTACAGATGAAAAATCTTACTCAAGAAGAATTAAACTGCAGCATCCCCCATGCTGTGATTATTCATTGTTAGCGGGATACTATTCTGCACAGAGCTCTCACCATTAATATTTTTAGCATTTCCTGAAAGTTGGTGTAATATATTTCTGTAGAAAATCCAAATATAAAGAAATCCAGTGTTTTCTCTATTGATCTATGATGACTAACCAAGAATACAGTTGGCCCAGTCATGTTGTTGCTAGGCATATAAGTACATGAGAGCACTTTCATGTTCCTGTATTAGGAGGGTTGGTCTTCCATACAGCATTCAGCTATTTTATTTTTTGACGGCAAAATACTCTCTATGACTTTGTATGAAATCGGAGACATATGGAGATAGTACTGCCCCATTTGTTTAATTGTCTACTGCCAGATGTCAGTGCAGTACTCCGCTTTTTCCTGTATCGTAGTAAACTATTATTGTAAATTACTGATACATTGGATACATTGCTATTAGACTCTGTTCACAATGAGTTTGCAGTATTCTTTGGAGGGAAATATGTTGCTGTATAGTGTATATAGTGGTATACACTGTCTAGCAATAAGTATTCGGACACCTGTGGTAGAACAGAAAAACAACATTTATTCATATGCAATAGCTGGTAGAACCCAGCAGATGCTTCCTTACAGATGGTATTGAGCGACACAATACTCCCGGATGCCTGGTGAAACTCCTGGTGTATGTGAGCCATCGGTTGGGTGCAGTTTCTCTGGACAGCACTCGTCGGTCTCCATCTCCCAGTTTCGGTGGTCTGCCAATTCGGGCACATTCTGACAATCATCATTCACCTTCTACTTCGTAATCACATAGGCCACTGTCAATTATAGGTAACTCAGTTCGCTTGCTGTGTCCCTTAGGGATCGACCATTTCTGTGGTACCCCTCAATTACCCCTTTCTAAAAATCGGACAACTCTGCACTTCATGGCATCTTGCATGCGACTAATGCCAATGAACTAATGCCAATGCTGTTTCCTAATTAACGACGGAAGACATGACGTCATAACGACCGCAGATATCTTCATTTGTATGTGTCCAAATACCTTTTGTTAGACAGAGTATGTTTCTCCAATTTTTTAAGGAAGTCAACTATTGAATAATTATAGTTACTCAATTCTAATTAAAAAAAGAATGCCGATGGGCTGAGCGAACCGAGCATTAGTTGACACAACTATTTCCTCACTAGTGCATTGGAAAGCAAAAGGTTACCCCACATTAATATTCATAGGGTCACATCTTTAAGACCGGGACCCACGTTGCAAAAACGCTGCAATTTGGCTGCAGCGTTTTTACACTATCTGCAAAGTGGATGAGATTCTGGTTACTCCTATTCACACATTGCAGAAAAGTATCCTCAAAGAAAATGCTGTGATTTCAAAAGCTGCCGCATTTTTGTAAATCGCAGCACGTCAATTACACCTACAGAAATGCTGGCATTTTTTGTATAGGTATAATGGGTCAGAAGATCCGCAGAGGAAAACTCTATGGATTTTTTGTGAAAAGCACTACAGAAGAAAACATGCATGATGCATTTCCGCAGCGTTTTTGTCTGCGGCTCACTACATAGGGCCTTAGCCTAAAACAGGAAGACCAATTTAAAAAACACAGTTATTTCTGACGTGGTTACAGGTCCTACTATTTTGGCTGTGGCTCGCTACTACACTGTATAATCTACAGGCTATGCATAACAAAATAAAAGCTAGTAGAGAATTACAGAGACAAATGCCTTTCAGGATTTTGCTGAGTCAATATTCCTTGGAGTGTTGGGAGAAATGGTAATATTACATGCCTGACATAACACTAGCTGACGCATACAAACATTAAGGAAAATAAATATACGGCATATAGCTATAATGGTTTAAAAATACAGGAAACTAAATATTTGACATTGGAAATGCTACAAATGATAAACTCAATGCAATGTCTTCTGAGAAACACTGTACATATTGTACACTATGTCCTAAATGAAAGTGTAGAACACTCCAAATAATAATTCCATAGTAATACCACTACTGCTACTAAAAGTAAATATCTTTCTTGCCAGTTTCTTTCTCTATTAGTTCATTACTAATTACTAGGTTTCATAAGATGTATTGGTAGGAAAAATCATTTGTTCTCTACTGAAATATCCCTTTCAGCATAGAGTTAAAAAAAAAATCAAAAAAGTCCAAGGTAGCATCCACTGCCTGTGAAGAGTCAGTCATGCGGGTGGACCCAGTGCCCTGAGGCCAGGATTCGTCACTACAAGCAAGCTCAGGAGGCATCGTGCTTACTGAGATAAGGTGTACTGGCCTCAAGTGCTCATGGATGTCAGTCAAGTCAAGAGAGGCTGTAGCACTCCTTAGGCTGGGTTCACACAGGGTTTTTTGGACCGGATTTTGATGCGGACTCCGCCTCAGAGTCCGGCTCAACAAACCGCCTCCCACTGACATCAATGGGAGCCGTTCACTTTCTTTTTCCGCGAGTGGCAGAAAAATGTGCCCTTTCTTGCCACAGATTCCGCAGCTGAATCAACCGAGGACATCCACAGCCCGACACTTCCTCTCGACTAGGCCCATTCATTTGGGCCTAATCCGGAGCAGAATGCCGCGACTGTCAGAATGCCACGACAGTCACGCTAGTCGAGGGAGGCGTTTTTTTGGATCGGATTCTGAGGCAGATTCCTGCGGCTAAAAAACCTTGTGTGAACCCAGCCTTGGGAGACAAGGATGGCCCACATGGCTCTTACAACTTCTTTTTTTTTCCTTTTTGCTGCATCTTTGGAAGCATATTATCATTGTAAACAACACTATGGTGAAAATAGTGACGACGTGTTCCTTTTTAGGCCCTGATGACACAGCAGAATCTCCTAAGGGAGCATTCACACGGTGTAACTTCCCGCGAGATTTGGCACGTGTACGCCGCGTGACCCTTTGCGTGCCGTACATGCTCCCATTGAATTCAATGGGAGCGGGGAGCGTATGCGCCGCGCTAGTTTGCGGCCGTGAATAAATGCACGGCCGCAAACTAGCGCGGCGCATACGATCCCCACTCCCATTGAAATGAATGGGAGCGTGTACGGCACGCAAAGGGTCATGCGGCGTACACGTGCCAAATCTCGCGGGATGTTACACCGTGTGAATGCTCCCTAATTGTTTTCAGCCACAAAGTCTGTTGCTCGAAACTCCTTGAAAATTAGGCCTAGTCATCTGGACCTAATCCGTGGCAGAAAGATGGATTTAGTAACAGAATGCCAATTCTCTGCCTTGGCATTTCAGCAAGGGGAGGTTGGTTGGGGGAGGATTGGAAAATGAAGCGGAATCCAAGGCGGCGCCCACTTCAAATTTCTCTTCATTTTCCGACATCTGAACGAGTGCTAAGGCAGTCTGGGCTGGTCTGGGTCATTCTGATACAGATTCACACTTGTGCTAGTGTTGTTCTGGTCGTTTGGAGGACCTAAAGAACAGACAAATGGACCTCTAAAATAGTGGACAACAACAGAGCACGAGGGACCCCGATGATTATAATGGCTTTGTCAGGTGTCCCTTCTTTTTAATTTTGTTTACCAGATGAAAAGTTATTTATTTATTTATTTATTCTAGTGTATCTAATAATAGACTGTTATCACAACACCCATAATCGGCAATGGAGAGAGCTACATACTGTATATGCACAGCCTCCTTTCTAGAGGGCTATTTTAGGGATCTATGGAAAAAAAACACAACATTGTGTACATCCCATGTGGATCTGGCATACAGATATATTAATATGCATAAAAATGAAAGATTATGAAAAAAAAATAGAACATTCACTTTAGGTCATAGAAATATTCATAGGTTTTAGTCCCTTCACCAGATTCTGGTCACTTGAGCGTGGACATGGTATGATATAGTGCCTGGAATAAAGCAGGCAGTGCTGAATACATTTTATTACATGCCAAGTTACCATAAGAGCAGTTCAAAACAAGAATTGAAAGAATCCCATGCAGAGGAGTTCCAGTCCATTCTTCACAAGATCTGCAGTAAAGATTGCAGAGTGCACTCAGGTCAGAGGTTTCTTCAAGGCATTCATGTAATTCTTTTTTTTTTTTTTTCTTTTTTAAATGTAGATTGTGAGACCCATATAGGGATCACAATGTACTTTTCCCCCTACGCCAAACAGCAGCACAAGATGGGGTATTCCTGCCCCTGTGTGCTGTTAGGACAGGTGGAACTTTTAATTAGCTAACAGTTTTTCCCCCTATAAGAGGCCAGAGCGACCTCCTCCCCCCTGTGTTTTTTTCTGTCCTGTGCGACTGGACAGGTGGAGGAGGCTGTGGCCTCCTCTATGGTTTAGAATAAGGTGTCTTAGATCCTTTCTTCTCTTTACCTTCTTTCTGAGTGAAAGATCTAGGTTTATACTGCAGTCTTTTGTCTTACCTGCCTTGTGCAGGTTACTGACTTTTTCAGCTGCAGTTCATTTACTGCCCTGCAGTAAGGTAAGCCGTGTCCTCTTTCAGCTTTCCCTCTGTGTTCACTGCAGAGACTAAAAGCACTAATTTCTATTTGCTATGGGCACTCTGTCAACTTCACAATATCGAAGTCGATTCACCGCCATTATGGTAAGATCCAACCAAATTTTTGTATTTCTTGCGGTTTTTCAATGTGCATTTAATTCCTAAGCGGGGACTATATGCTGTGAACCTAAAAGAAGGGTTCATATACCTATGTACTATCATTACTTATTAGGTGCATATTTGCTTATTGCTCACATGATGGTGGCTGCTCTAAGGCAATTTGTTGTAAGGTTATGCATGTCTGCACTGCTGTCAGTACGGGGTCCTCCAGCTAGGAGCCCTTCATTTATTGTTGTCATCTCCTGGGTGAAGGAGTACATGCAGATTTCTGGTAAGGTTCCCTCTCCCAGTTTTCATAAGAGGTCTTACTTAGAAATAGAAGCCCTAGTGGCTCAAGCTGTAGGGTTACAGACTTGTATGCCTGAATCCACAGTATCCTGGGTTCAATCCCAGTTGCACTTTGCATTTGTGATATAAAAAAAAAAAAAGTTAATAAGGTACTTGTGGTTCTCATGGTCCATTCACATGGAGAAAGTCTCTAAACTTCATGCTGGACTCTGTCTGCTTGAAAATCTCCCTCCTCTAGGTGGGAAAAGATCATATCAGCAGTGCATTATTTATAGGTAATACAGCGGGTTTCCATCCTAACTGCCAAAGGTTACTGGATCTTATGTCAGGGTCTGCAGTTGCAGTCCCTTGGGCCATATAGCGCATGCGGCCTGCAGAAGGTAAGTCTGAGGCCTGGAATCACAACCCGTGGGGCCTGGAGGGGCTTCATTTTAAGGGCTGGATGTCCATGTTCAGATAGTCTGGACCCTGTTGACCACAGAGACAGCCCTCTCCGGTAGAGAGCGCATCTACAGGAGATTCCCATACGGGCAATGAGGAATTGGATGGAGGAGGCTGTGTCATCCAGCTGACAAAAAACTCAGCAGTCTGGGTCAAGCCAATTTAGTTATTCCTCAAAATTTGTCTTTCATCCAGGTGGTGTTCCATCTTAAGGACGGGATGTCCATGGTCCAGCTAGCGCTGGACCCTGTTGACTATAAACGCCCCTCTCTCACTAGTGGGGCGAATCTAGAGAAAAGTTCCATAGGAATAAAGTGGAATTGGATGAAGAGTTCATGGTCCAGTTTACCTGGACCCTGTTGCCCACTGATGCATCCCTCTCTGGTGGAGAGTGTCCACGGTCCAGCTAAGGCTGGAACCTGTTGACTACCTATGTCTCCCTCTCTGGTGGAGAGCACATCCAGATAAGCGTTCCATAGGAGGAACATGAAATTGAATGTAGAGTCCACGGTCCAATTTACCTGGACCCTGTTGCCCACTGATGCATCCCTCTCTGGTGGAGAGTGGCCATGGTCCATCTAACGCCAGACCCTGTTGACTACCTATGCCTCCCTCTCTGAGGAGAGCACATCTAGATCGGCTGGGTAGGCTATTTGGTCTCATCATATGTCCGCCTGATCACGGCTTATCCAAGATCCATCGGTCCTTCAACTTGTTCAAGCCAGACAAATACGTAAGGACCCTCCCTCTCCAGGGCATCAAGCAACTTTATCTAGACAGCTCTCCCATTCGGCAAATCCTTGGCCGCCCACACCTTCACAAAGGTAGTGGCCCCGGTCGTAGCCGCCCTGCGCCTCCAAGGGATCTTATTGTCCCATGACTAGACGAATGGCTCCTAAAAGCCCGGTCAAAGGAGGTGCTTGCCACACAGTTGGAATCCACTGTGGCTTTCCTAAATGAGCTGGGCTGGCTAATAAACTGGCAGAAGTCGGTAGTGGTTCCATCTACCCCGATTCAATTTCTGGGTTTATCTTGGATTCTCTCAGCATGATGATCTCCCTGCCTCCTCCTTGGAAGGAGAAGATTGGTCAAGCGGCTCATCACCTATCCACAACCCGGAAGGTTACTATCAGGACCGCCATGAAGGTCCTAGGTCTCATGTCCGCAGCCATCAAGGCAGTTCTGTGGGCCCTATGGCACATGCGCCCCTTACAGTGCGAGATCCTGAGAGTCGGGAACCACAGTCCTTCGGGGCTACAGAAGCCTATCCAGTTATCCATCAGAACCCGTCGATCACTGGCTTGGTGGTCCCAGCTCAGAGACGGGAAATCCACGGTCCAGACATCCTGGACCCTGTTGACCACAGATGCCTCCCTCACAAGATGGGGAGTGCTTCTGGGGGAGACCCCGGTACGTGGGACCTGGAACCAGCTTAGAGAAGGCTCATTTGTCCAACTGGCGAGAGCTCACTGCGGTGCACCGTGTGCTTCTAATGTTTGCACCCCACCTGCAAGGGAAAGCTGTGAGAGTGAAACAGACAACTTAACAGCAGTCCGATATATCAGCAAACAAGGGGGGAACCAGATCCCCCTCGCTTCTGCAGGTGACAAATCTAATATTCTCCTGGTGGAGAGGAATCTTTCACAACTATCAGCGGTTCATATTCAAGGTGGGCTGAACATCCTTGCGGATCAGCTAAGCAGAGGCCTGGTGATGACAGGCGAATGGTCCCTAAATCCGGACATCTTTCATCATCTCACTGAGATGTGGGGTCTCCCCGAGGTGGACCTGATGGCCACCCAGTACAACGCCAAAGTGACAAGGTTTTGCTCCCTCTACCGGGAAGACAATCCTTTGGCGGTAGATGCCCTGTCAATACCTTGGAGGTTCAAACTGGCATACGTTTTTCCTCCTATTCTGATGATTCCGAAGGTATTGGCGAAACTCAGGCAGGACCAGACTTCGGCAATAGTGATCATGCCGTTCTGGCCAAAAAAGGGCATGGTTTACCCACCTCATCCTAATGAGTCAAGGGACCTACTGGAGGCTTCCACAAGTCCAAAACCTGGTAATTCTGAACTGACAGCTCTGCCAGGACCTGGACAGGTTCAACCTCATGGCCTGGAGGTTGACCGCATCGTATACGGAGATAGACGATTATCCCAGGCCGTTCTAAGAACGTTGGCCCATTCAAGAGCGGATTCAACTAACAGGAGTTACCAAAGGATCTCGGATAGGCAGCTTAATAACTCTGCTATCGAATCGGTCTTGGAGTTCCTACAGAGTGACCTGGATAAGGGGCTAACTCCAGCTACCCTGAAGGTTCATGTTTCAGCACTTTCCGCTCTTCTAGGGACCTGGTTATAACAAGATCCTCTATTAAAGTAATTCCTTAAAGGGGCCTCTAGGCTCCGCCCTCAGATGCGGCCCCCTGTCCCACAATGGGACTTGGCTGCGGTTCTTCAGGGGCTTTGTTCTCCCCCGTTTGAACTCTTAACAGAAGTGGACTGGAGATATCTCTCCTACAAGGTAACCTTCTTGTTGGCAATTACCTCTGCCAAAAGGATTGGAGAATTACAAGCTTTGGCTGCCTCAGAGCCATTCATTACCTTTTTCCCTGATAGGGTTCAACTTGGGTTCATCCAGGGATTTTGTCCTAGGGTCGCATATATCTGCGCATATATTTGGATTGTACAGCTTCCTTTCGAAGAACCTGCTCATCAATACCTACGGCCGTAACAAAGGTGTTAAAGCCACCCTGTCAAGATTGATCAGGGAGGCCATCGCTTGCTCTCTTCGCGCTCAAGACCTACCAGTACCGGAATTGGACCAACTTCCCGGTCAGAGAGACGCTCGCTCTCCTTAGAGCAGATATGTTCCGCTGCTTCCTGGAGTTTTCATCTGATGTTCGCCAGACACTGCAGATTGGACTGGCGCAGCTCAGAGGCCACAGCCTTCGGACATTCTGTCTTGGCATCTGCTTGCCAAGATCTCCCACTCTAGTTGGGATTTTACTTGCTAGATCCCCATCTTGTGCTGCTGTTTGGCGTAGGGGGAATGGAAGATTATAAAGATAATCTGTTTTCCCTTAGCCCAAACAGCAGCACAAGGCTCCCTCCCATTGTTTATGGTAATGTTTGTATTGTTATATTGCCTTTTATACTTTTTGACTAACACAGGGGGGAGGAGGTCGCTCTGGCCTCTTATAGGGGGAAAAACTGTTAGCTAATTAAAAGTTCCACCTGTCCTAACAGCACACAGGGGCAGGAATACCCCATCTTGTGCTGCTGTTTGGGCTAAGGGAAAACAGATTATCTTTATAATCTTCCATTTTTTTTTTTTCCTATCAGTATGTCTTTGTAGAGTGGGAGGAAATCCACACAAACATGGGGAGAACATGCAAACTCCTTGCAGATGTTGTTCCTGGCAGGATTTGGACCCAGGACTCCATCGCTGCAAGGCTGCAGTGCTAACCACTGAGCCATCGTGTTGTCCAAGGCATGTAATTCTTATTGGCATTAGGGCACTATTGTCCTGCAATTTAATATTCCTTATATATGAGAACATAGCAATACTACAATGTATTAACCCTTTAAGGACGCAGGGTAGTTTGTTTATGTTAATGCTTGCCAACATTACATTGTACTTTCTTTTGTCACCATTTCAGGGTACATATAATGTTTTGATTAGCTTTTATTTACAGTTTTGGGGGGTCCAGGTGAAATTACAGACGGTTCTATCATAATTTTTGGCATTTTGCTTTTACAGCATTCACTCTGCATTAAAAATTACATGGCAGCTTTGTCTAGCCAATACAGCCAAGTGCCAGAAGTAATGCCACAGGCACAGCTATTACAGCCCTGAGTGTTAAATATATGCTCAGTGCGACATAGTAGTATGGCACAGAGTGGGAAGGGGTTAATCCAATAGTATAAAAAGTGGTTAGAGTTCCTTCTTAACAAACAGCAATCAAATCTTTTATATAGAATTTCCTATAAAGCAAGGTATCAAAGATTCCGTCTTCATTTTTAGTATTGTGGATGGTAATATGTAAATAATTTGGATATGTCCTTGCATACCCACTGCTCAACAACCATGGATTATGTCTAGTCATATGTATGAACTGCCCATAGCTATTTCTAGTCTTCTCAAGCACTGACAAGAGCCAACAAGCTCCAAACAATGGCTTAACTTAGCCATTTGCCTCTATACATTCGGTTCTATTGTGCTGCAAATGGAGAGTTAAATGCTCACAATAATTGACATAATCTAAATACACAACTTATTTAATTCAATTCCAATATTAATTTAATTCTAATATTAACTATATTTTGACCACAAAATTCTTGACATTCTGAAATATACATTTTTTAATTGTAGGACAACATTTTAGTTAAAAATCTTAACAGTCAGGAGAAACAAATATCGATCAGAGCAACTTTTACAGCAGGTTGCTGCGCCCAGGGAGCCTACCATGTGCCCAGGCTTATTCAACTGTTGTGTTACAAACTTCATTACAGTGATAAACAACATAAGATGTTGTTATTTTGGTAGATTTGGAGATAAAACTACGTTGAAGTGATATGAATATGATGTAGTTGGTGCACAGGAGTCAGACCTTCAACTTCCAAAACCACTGCATCATCAAGTAGGATGAGTGATATCAGTAGATGGAGGATCATCTCTGACTGCAGCGCACAGGTAAGATCAGTGCTCACCCTCAGTGCAGCCCTATTGCACATCTAGCCACCACTCATTATATCATTTGTAGAGATATCATTTTCTTAATCTGTTATTTCACCTGACTAAATAGTGGCTACCCACTCAGGCTCATGTCATCCACTATTACATTAGGCAAATAAAAGCTAGAATAGCTTCTTTGTGTGAAAATAATGATGCAAACACAGGAAACTGTGTTGCAACACTACATAATTCTTCATAGCACAGAAGTAAATAAGATGTAATGGAGTTGTTGTAAATGGTAATGCACACTTCCAATCCTCACAATGTACACTCCATAGACTGTCAAGTACTATACAGAAGCCATTATCTGCTGCGCTCAGAGAACCCTCTTCTATCCCTTCAGAGTGAACTCCACTGCTTACTGAGTAAATAGTTTCATAACAAAACTAAGATTGGCCCATTTCATTATTATTAGTCCATAGCTTTCAAGCTCTTAGATCTCTTAGTAATTAACTGGCTGCTATAAGATAGATCTTTGAAGTGGCGCCTGTTCACCTGTCCTTACCTGGCATCTATGCCATGTCTCTTTCACAGGCTGACTGGTATTCTAGTGATAGTATATCCAAGGTGCACATTGCACTGGTCAAGAGGCAAATAGGAGGTAGACAAGGCGGTGGATGGGAAAAATTTATAGGGCAGCTACAGCCATTTTGAGCTAGAAAACCACCATTACAGAAGGAGCTCGTAGCTCTGGAGTTATGATGAATAGCTCAAACAGTAAAGTTTATTTGTTTTAAACTTATTATGCAACTTTTTGGTTTCCTGTATACCCACAATTTACAAGCCTCCAGTCAATAGTTAAACGGGTACTAGTTCACACAGGCATGTTTCTACAGAAATATTAGACTTTACTAACGTTACCTTTGCCAGTCATAGTATCACTGCACGCAGGTTTATTGTAAAAATGAACGTCAATGAAAAGAGGCAGCTCTATCCAGAACATGAGTGTGTTAAACTAGTGCTTTAGAAAGTATGACACGCTATGAAGCAAGCCAGCTTTTGTAGTAGACCTATATTCATATAAACCTTGGGTCATAACAAGAATTTATATAAAGATGGATTATAAAATGTTAGTATTGTTATTACACACAGGTGTAGAATTATTACACTTAAAGGACATGTGCCAAATTTATTAGGTGTTTTAGAGACCATTTTCAAGGCATTGAAAATCAGCCTTAAGGCTAAGGCCCCATGGGCGGGAACCGACGCACTAAAGCGCTGCGGGAACAACCGCGGCGTGAACTCATTGCGATTCTTCCTGCAGCGCTTTGAACTGAAAGTTCACGTAGTTTTCCTCCGCGGAATTCTGTTACAATTATATCTATGGAAAAGCCAACGGCGTTTCCATAGTTATAATTGACATGCTGCAATTTTCAAAACCGCAACAGTTTTGGAAATCGCAGCGTGTCCGCGCTGCGATTTTTTTCCACAAAGTGGGCATGGGATTCTCATGAATCCCATCCACTTTGCAAGTACTGTACAACGCCACAATATATTTTGGCTAAAATGCGGCGTTTCTAGCCTAAAGGGGTTTTTCAGGCAAAATTTTTTTTTATTTTATGAAAGGTCTGTTAGTGCTAGTGATGGGTTAATAAGTACACCCATATACCTTTAGCATTGTTTGAAGTGATTTCTGGGTGTCTCTGGCAGCTGCTATCATCCTCTGCCTTTGTGTACAAGGTGTTAGCTTCCTCTTTAGCAGCTACACTATTTCCCTCTCACTCAGTCCCCCCTCCTCTCTTACTACATTACTAAACCCTTCCTGTCTCACTAGCCTAGCCCCTCCCATCCAGCCTGTCTCGCTAAACCTAGCCCCTCCCACCCTGCCTCACTAAACTAGAACCCCCCCCCACCCTCCTTGTGTCACTAAGACTAGCAATCTCACCCATTACTTGCCCCTCCCTGTGTCACTAAGACTAGTGATCCTGCCCATTAATAGCCCCTCTTAACCTCCCCCATCTCCCTACCTAACCTATTCTGCCCACTGCTAGAAGACAAGAAGAGGGGAGGAGTCATTCCCCGGACACAGGAAGGCTTGGTAAGTATTGATGGGGATAGGGGAGGGGGGAAGAGTAATAATATTGATGTTCCGTTTCAGAAATGGTGAAATGGAACGTCAGTGGATTATCAGAAAGTGTCCCTGAAGTGGTCACATGACTGCTCCAGGGATATGGGTAATTATAGATTTTTTTAAATTAAAGTACATTTGAAGTTAGGTAGGGGAAGTTTAGTTTAGGAGTTCATTTTCAGTTTATCCTGGACAACCCCTTTAAGGTGGCATAGGTAACACCCTTATTGAACCATGGCAAATATATCATGCCAAGGACACAATTTTGATTTGTCCAAATCTGTACCATTTTTGCTGTTTCATAAATGCTCATAAATTTAGGCTGGCTGCCAATGTCAGTACAGTTCCCAACCAGTGGCTAGGGGGTTACCATGTGACTGTAATGTGCTCCAAATAAGGTGAAACTAATGAAAGCAGTGCCATTTTTCTATCTTCTACAATAGATGGGCTATGGTTTTCATCACCATAAACTTAGATTGTGAATTTCATTATCCAGAAGTTTGTAGTAGAGTGACTAAATCCTATACATCAGTCCAGATTTACTGTACAAAAGACCTATGGCTTTGCAATACGACAATTCTCTGTATACTCTAGTAGCTTACTGAGGTCAGGGCAGGCTGAGAGTTAGATGAATGTTGCGGTAAAACATAAGTTGTCTTACACTGGAAAATCTCCTTAGTGTATTTTAATGTAGTTATTATATAATATAGGTTACACCTGTATCTAGATTAAAATATACTTGCTTGTGGCTGGATATCAGTTATGGTCATTTGGTCTTTGAAATGTATTTTGTCCAGGACAATGTATATTCCTGAGCTCTATCTACTAAGTAATAGGCAGTGTATGAGGTGTCAAAAAGAAAGAGGGAACCAAAGTGACATATTCTCCGGGCTGATTTCTGGCTCAGAAAATTGGTTGTCACTTTTCAAGTCAATTTAACCACTGCTGTGACAAACAAAGTTAAATATTTGACCACGCCAACACAAATTCCTATAAAACTGCCAACTACAGAACACAGACCCTCAGCTTGTACATGAGGCTTCTCTCTGACTAGCTGACTACCATGCCTGGAGTTTTTTTTTTTTGTAATGTTCTTCAGTACTCAACAGCTCTAACAGCATCATAAAAGAAGAACTAAAGATAATATTACATATAATTTGTAGCTAAAAGGCAAAATCTTCAACAGACGTCATTTTCCAATTGTAGCCTTAACATAAACTTAGAACATAATCCAATAATTTAGGATTTGTTAAAACACAAGGTATATTTGAGGTTTAAGGATTAACAACCATTTACTCAAATGTCATAATCTGTGCTGATTATGTAGAGATCACAGGAATACTAATACAGATGGAGGGGGATCAGTCAGGTGACATTGCAGTATATTCTAGATACCTCCTGAGATACCATTTACATAATTCCAACAGATTTGCAGTACATTATATTCCGCTTGAAAAGTGAATAAGACAGAAGAAAGCTTCTGTCTTGCTTTTCACATTGCATTGAATAAAGACAGAAATGCTCCATCTTCATCCGTTACTACGTTAGTTTTGCAGGCATCCGTCATAGGATCAGAGCAACGGACTAAAAATAAGCAGATGTGACCTGAGCCTTAGACTGCTTTAAAGCACTTGCTCCAATGTTCTATTATAATTCCAATGACATTCTCGGAGCCGTTCTCTGCCATCACTGTTGCTATAGCAATGAAACCAGTGGAGTGTATTCAGCGAAATACTGCGATCCCTGTATCATTCCGCAGCAGTAATAAACATTACCAATCGTGCTTTTTATTTTCTAGAAGTATTTTGACATTTTGGTAAGGATGATACAATAAGTGGAAACTTAGCAAAAGATTAATGATAATATAAAGAATTCTGCTGAGTAGTACGGACAAGGAGAAGGACAGACCTACTGTATCTAAATACATTCAGTGTGAAGCTTCACAAGGTCATGTCACACGGTATACAGCTAGTAACTGAAGAAGCACAGGCTGCACCACATTGCATAACTATACATAGCTGCTGTCTTTCATGCATACAACTGAGCAAAGTGTACGGCTCAAACCACAGCCACTGTCACTACTACCAAACAAGCTGGAAGCAACACTGACTCAGCACACTAGACAGAAAATCTTACAGTAGGATAGTTAACTCACCCTTTAGTACCAGCCGCAGGGGTTCCTGTAAAAGGTGAGTTGAGTTTTTTTTACTTTAATTATTCAAGCCTAGTAAATATTTTATTTTAAAGGTGCTCAACAACCCCTTTAAGTTTTTAGCCTTGGCATTCTACACATGAGAAGGAAGTACAAAGTAGGTAGCAATAAGCCAATCCTCACCACCAGGGCCGCCATCAGGAATTTTGGGGCCCCATACAGCCTAAGTGTCTGCCCCCCCCCCCCTCCCGCCATTTTAAAACTACTTTAATTTGCGACATACCAATTCTGTATTACATTTCCCTTTATTTAGCAGCATTACAAGGCTTAATCAGATTCTATTTGCAGGTATAATCTGCTACGTGTGACAGCGCCTATAGAGAGCCAAAACCATTTATAAGAGCCCTCCTAATAAATCCTCAGGGCTTATTCACATTGCGTTTTTGGCCTCCCTTGCCGGGATACGTTGGTAACCAGTCAGAATCAGCTGTCAACTTATCCCTGCACGAAGAACTGGCCATTAAAAAAAAGGGGGGCCTGCAGTTCTCCGTGCAGGGATAAGTGGGGAGCTGATTGTGACTGGTTACCAACGTATCCCGGCAAGGGAGGCCAAAAACGCAATGTGAACACTCCTTTATAGTGAAAGTCCCACCCCCAAACAGGCTGCTATGCTAGTAGCATAGCAGCCTACATCATTATTAATACAAAGCACACAGACCTTTGGAGGTATTGTGTGCTTTGTAGTTCTCCAGCTAAAAACTTATATATTATTGCCCCAGACGTTCCCTCTCCGCAGTGCCGCACACCCGATGTCCCAAAAATCCACCACCACCACCCCCCCCCGTCCACCTTCTAACATCTTTCCACTGCCCCCTGTACCCATACCTCCCAACTTTTGAAGAACCAAAAGAGGGACAAAATGTGCGGTGCGCAAATTTAGCCCCACCCACTGTTGTTGACTCCACCCATTCTCATTAATTTTTCATGTGCCCGCACACAGTATAATCCTCCTATAGTCACCCGTACATTATATGTCCCCCCTCTATCTGTCCCCCAGCTTCATATACACCCTTCATCTGCCCCCAGTTTCATGTCTCCCACCCAATCTCTGCCCCCAGATTCATGTCCGCCCATCCATTTCTGCCACCAGTTTCATGTCCCCCCTCCATCTCTGCCCCCAGTTTCATGTCCCCTCCATCTCTGTCCTGTTTCATGTCTCCCATCTCTACCCCCAGATTCATGCCCTCCATCTCGGCCCCACAGATTCATGTCCCCTCCATCTCTGCCCCCATATTCATGTCCCCTCCATCTCTGCCCCCATATTCATGTCCCCTCCATCTCTGCCCCCATATTCATGTCCCCTCCATCTCTGCTCCCATATTCATGTCCCTCCATGTATGCCCCCATTGTCATGCCGTCCTCTCCATCTCTGCCCCCATATTCATGTCCCTCCATCTCTGCCCCCATTGTCATGCCGTCCTCTCCATCTCTGCCCCATATTCATGTCCCTCCATGTCTGCCCCCATTGTCATGCCGTCCTCTCCATCTCTGCCCCCATATTCATGTCCCTCCATCTCTGTCCCCAATGCCATGCCGTCCTCTCCATCTCTGCCCCCATATTCATGTCCCTCCATCTCTGCCCCCATTGTCATGCCGTCCTCTCCCTGCCCCCAGTTTCACGTTCCACATTGCACTGACTGACTTACCTTCTCCTTCGTTCCCTCGCAGCTCTCTGCACGCCTCTCTCTCACTGGCGCACAGTTATAGACGCGATGTGACGTCATCACATCGCGTCTACAAGCCAGTAGCGGAGGCGGCGAAGCGAGAAGCTGACACAAGTCAGCTCCTCGCTTCAGCCGCATATGTGACAGCGAGAGAGGCGCACAGCGGCGAAGCAAGGAGCTGACCTGTGTCAGCTCCTCGCTTCGCTGCTACCGCCGGCTACTGGCTTTTAGACGCGATGTGATCACATCGCGTCTACAAGCCAGTAGCAGCGGCGGCAGCGAAGCGAGGAGCTGACACAGGTCAGCTCCTCGCTTCAGCCGCATATGTGTCAGCGAGAGAGGCACGCAGCGCTGAAGCGAGGAGCTGACCTGTGTCAGCTCCTTGCTTCAGCCGCGTATGTCTTCAACTCAGATCGGCGTCCTCTGGATGCAGATCTGAGTTGAAATAGGACATACACAATGACTGCTACGGGCGCCAGGGGGCCGGCACACGGTAGCGGGCCAAAACCGGGCCCCCCCCCCCCATTTTTCAATTTGGCCGGGCCCCTGACGCCAGTACCAGTAGTACTGGCCTATCGGTGGCCTTGCTCACCACCCTTCTCTATATTGAAGCAGGAGCTGAACAGTTGCGAGATGGACCTATTAGCAGATGCTACAGTATCCTCTGATGGGACTTCGTTGGATGGATACCCAGTTTTATACTTCAGACTCTAACATCTGGTTCATATATGGCTGGGTGTCTGTCCTGTGCAGAGCGTTCAGAAAGTGCCAGACTAAAAAATTCTGGAAACCCAGGTCAAAGGGCTACATTTGTTCTTGTTTTTGTGGTCTGGCATGGCTGTAAACCTAGTCTTAAACCAACTTCTACAGATGTGTCCACTCTTCACTAAGGACTCCCAATTTCTCATAATACCAATTCAATTTAATATCACAACATGCTAGCAAAACTCTTTAGCACAGCACAAGCAATGGGTGGCTGCAGATAGAACACATATAATATATCAACAAAATATTACAAAATGATGTGTCATAAAAAGATAATCTAGTCATAAATATCTGGCCATGCCCAGCCAAAAGGAAACAGAGGACACAACTGTAAAGCTTCCTGTAAAACAAACAAAAAAAATCCATTATAGTCTAGTGTAATGTTTATGAGTGCACAATTGTATACTTGCCTTTTGATAAAGGACTTATACTTAAAAAATACATGAACATGTTGTTCTCAGGAAAACACACAACTGCCAGTCACTATGTCCCCAGTGTGGTAGCTGTCACGATGCCATTGAAAGTTCACTGATGGCAGAACGACACAGCGGTGGGTGAGAACTAGCAGATGTAGACACAGATGTTGCAAGTATGCACATATTATTGTACCGGGAAACAAGGGTCCCTACTGCCATCACTGAACACCAATGAAGTCAGTGAAAACTTTTTATTTTTTGAGAATCTCCTAGATCTTACGGAAAAAATATTGTTGGCTTGAATCAAAACTAGTACATTTATATATTCAATATATTCTACCATAACCATGACTATATACAAACATAAAACCCATGTACTGAATCGAAAGCAGGACTGATGCCCCAGAGAAAACACGGTACAGTCATTTAATGACCCTTAAATTAATGAAAGCTATTTAAGGCTTGGTTCACACTAGTGCTCGGTCTCCATTGGGGGTTTCCATCCCGCACTTTGCTTGAAAAATGTGAAGAGAAAATTCTGCTTTCAGGACTTTTCTCAGTGCATTTTTCGGGGGAAACCAGCCGGATCCGATTATAGTTTATTGAGTCCGCGGGTAACTGCTTTTCAAGTGGATTAGGTTTCCGTTCTCCAGGTCCCCAAGCAGACCAAAGAACGGAATGCCGAACGCTAGTGTGAACCTAGTGTAAAATGGCTGTGAATTTCTATCAAAGAGGACCTTTCATGTCTTCCTGCTCATGCGGTTTTATACAGTATACTGCTAGAAAGCAGACAGCGCGCCGGTAAGGAACGCCCCCTCTAACCATACAGGGCTATTGATGAGTACTGTCAGGGTGAAGCATTCTTCACAGCCCAGCTAGGCGTCAGGAATGGTATTCTGACAGTAGGCAGAGATGAATGCCAAAACTAATGGCACCGATATCTCCAGCCCAGGGGCACATAACAGGAAAGCCGAAAGTAAGCTGAATCCAGTGCACTGTCAGCTTTCTAGTGATATATAAAACTTCATGTGCAGGAGGACAAGAAAGGTACCCTTTAAGTCATAAATTGATTTCTGAATTACTAAACGAGTATTTTATTTCAAAACAGCTGTACCCACAGGACACCAAGATAGAAACGTCATGGTAAAATGTCACAAAAAACAGCAATATACTGTAGGGGTAAGCAGAGTATAGAAATAGCCAGTATGGAGGCTTTTATAACTGAAAACATACAGTCTTCTGTTATTAATAAAGTAGGTTTGAGAACTACTCCTAGTACTACTACCACCACTACTATTATAGAAGATCAATGAAAACAAGTATGCTTAGGACTTAATTTTATTCTATCCCCTATAAATTAGTAATATGATAGTAAATCTTTATATAAATACAGTATTTAAATAAAGGAACTATTCTTTAGTACTAGTAATGAGCATGTTACATGTGAATAATGCTGTGATGTTCACATGGGTAACAGTAGGATAGATTACACTAGGGTCACACTGGCGTCAGCCTCCATCAGAGAACCAAATTGGCAGATCCCTACAACAGTGGTCACATACAGAACCTGAGTAGCCCCTTTAATTATAATGGGATCCGTCAGGTGTCTGTTCTATTAGGGTGCATTCACACGATGTAAGGGTGCGTTCACACGATGTAACGTGCCGCGTGATATGGCACATATACGGCGTGTGAGAGTTTGCGCGCCGTATACGCGCTCCCATTGATTTTGATGGGAGTAGTATACAATCCTAATTCCCATTGAAATCAATGGAAGCGTTTACGGCGCGCACACTCTCACACGCCGTATACGTGCCATATCACGCGGCATGTTACATCGTGTGAACGCACCCTTAAACTGAAACCAGGACCAGGACCAGAGAGTCACATTTTCAGGACTTTTTCCATCTAGCGATTTTAGATGCACACTGCAACGGATATCCAAACACAGATATGAATATGGTCTTATATATTACACCTTGCATGGATACTAAAAACATATATGGCCCCTGGAGTGTTATAAGGGTCTATAGGAATTGTCTGCCCAAAGGCTAAATGAATATTGGGCTCTAAGGTACAATCACAGAAAATGTATCTTAATTTTAGCATCTTTCCTTTGATAAGTAATAAGTATGAATAATGCAGGACACCCAGAACACCTGAGTCACCAGTCATACACAAGTCTACTTTTGAGACATTTTGAAAAATCTTCCACTGTTATTTCTGAAAACATCTCTATCCACTCGAGAAGGAGTGACTGGATGAATTTTCTTGGCTCTCAATAAATGCCTACAGTCTTCATCAATATCTACCCTCCCATTTGCCTATTTTTTCCTTTACCCCATCTTACCTGTGGGTGAACTTAAGTTGAAGAATATTTTCAAACAAATATTAATACTATTAATTAATCCATAACCACGACCTCCAAATAAATTCAGGGCCAGCAAGGTTATTTTACACTAATACAGATTACGCAGACTTTCCTTGTAAAGCGTTTGGCTCCCAAACAAATATGCTAAGCCATGTTTGCAGATCTGACACTCAAGTTTGCTTTTTGATTTGCCAAGACAAGCCTCAGACACAGACATGAGTGGAAAGAGATGTTGTACGGTGTTCCAACCTGTTCATCTTCATACTGAATCAACAATTTCCAAAAAAATCTAGAACTACATTATCTATTCCACGTTATGAATCAAAAAAAGTCAATGCACTTAAGTGATGGATAATCAAACAACACATAAAGATATCTGTCTAAACCAACCACACAGGATGACATGCTCATGGGAAATGTGACAGTAGCAGACACTGTGTATGTTCCATCACAGGAGGAATCAAAGATTGATGGCTGAGGCGAGTGATGTAGAACTCACTCTGAAACTTCTGATGATGTTCCATTTCCAACTACAGTAATAATAGTCTAAAAAATAAAATGTATTTTTAAAAGGGAACTGTAAAAACTTCAAAAGACTAAGGCCTGGTCCCCAAACGGACTCCCCAAATGGAATACCAAACGGGGATGTGAACCAGGCCTAACAATATTACAGATTATACAGTACTTAAAACTACACTTCTCATTAAGGTGCACATTCACAATATGAACGAATGAGAAATCCCTAAGCACAATATAGTTCCTATAACCTGAAGTTCTGATACACTGGTAAATGCATTCCATTCCTGAATCCCCCCGGACGGAAACCTATACGCATAGAAAAGCGGTTACCTGGGAAAACATGCAGACCCCATAAACTTAATTGGTGTCCATATGGTTTCCGTTCGGTTTCTGCATAAATCATCCGGAGAGAAAGATGCTGTTTGCAGTACTTTTTTCTCCGCATGATTAATGTGGAAACCGACCGGAAACCACACTGACCCCTTTATAGTTTATGGGGTCCTAGTGTTTTCCCAGGTAACCGCTTTTCTATCCGTATAGATTTCCGTTCAGGGAGTCCCCAAGTGGACTTCTCCACCGGAATACCAAACACAGTTGTGAACCGGGCCTAAGGCTAATGGTCCATGTAGAGCAAAGCACCTAAAAACCTCTTCAGAAAAAGATAGATCATTAGTATTTAACACAAGGAAAACCCCTTTAATGCACAAAACTAAACATTATCTGGAATTTTACATGACCATATTAAAAATGAATAGTAGCCTAATCATGTCCCTAGGGTCTCCTTACCACAATATCTAAGAATGGAACTATGAGGTTACTGGATTAATGGATTTGCTGTATATAGCATTATGCACACCCTTTGCAAGCAGGTTTGATTCAGTAATCAACCAAGTATACAGCAGAGATAACTGGACACCTTTATTAAAGGAAGTCTGTCACCGGAACCCAGAATATCAGACCAGCCCTCCAGATAGGATATTTGTCAGGAGTTGGACCGGAGCCTTAGCTCCAATATTGCTGGCCCACTCCCCTATCTGTGCCAGGTCCGGCGCTTCCAGGTCCTTCTGGGACCAGAACCTGGACTTCAGTCAGGTGGCGAGCCAGAGGCTATTTAGGCCTGACTCTGGCTCACCGCTGATTATTCAGATTCCCTGGTATCAGCTTACTCTGCGTTTCCTTTTGCCTCTGACCTGGTTTCCTATTGTGTATCTGTTACTTGCCTCCCATGTATGACCCTGCTTGCCTCTCCTTGACCTGCGACTTTGTACCACGTAACCTCCTGTGTATGACCCGGCTTTCCTGAAGACCACCTCTCCTTGACCTGCGACTCTGTACATCCTAAGTACTTCCAATATATTTATTTTTCTTTTTGTTGCCATTCTTGACTTTGGCTAAAAAAAAAAACCACAGCAAAATATGCAACTCTGCAAAAAATTTTCTACAACGTGAGTCCTCAGCATAAAAAGGATATTTCCAATGAAAGACCATAGGCTCAAAACAAAGGCTAAGGCCCCACGTAGTGAGCCTCAGCCAAAAAGTGCTACGGGAAAACCGTTGTAATGTGTGGATGGGATCACAGTGTTTACACTATGGGGTTCCAGCCTAAAACAAACTAATACCTTAAAGGGCCTCTATCCGTAAAATTATGCTGTAAGAGCCCCACATATGCGTGAATAGCCTTTAAAGGCTATTCAGGCGCCGCAAATGTTATTTTAACACTCTCCCCCCCCCTCCGTTTTAAAATAAAACAATAAAAACATATTTGTGAATCATACCCATCGTGCATGGTGGGCGGTCCTCCACAGTCCGACGTCATCTTGCTGTCATGCCTTCCTCTTCTTTCTTCTTCCAGGGGCGTCCTCCTGTCCTGGCTCTTCCCCGCCTTGAACTTCTATTCTTCTGGCGGGTTGTGGTTAAATCCCAGGCGTGCGCAGTATCGCTCCCTCCGGAGCGCTACTGTGCACACGTTGGCACTATTTTTGTTGTAGTTCTAAGTACCCCCATGTGCAGTACGCTCGTGAACTTCTTCATTACGGAAGAAAAGAAGATGAAAGCGGGGAAGAGCGAGGACAGGAGGGCGTCACTGGAAGAAAGAAGAGGAAGGCGTGACAGCAAGATTACGTCGGACCGTGGAGGACCGCCCACCATGCACGATAGGTATGATTTACAAATATGTTTTTATGGTTTTATTTTAAAACGGGGGGGAGGTTTAAAATAACATTTGCGGTGCCTGCATAGCCTTTTTAAAGGCTATTCATGCATATGTGGGGCTCATGCAGCATAATTTTGCTGATAGAGCCCATTTAATCTCTCATCTTTCCGGTTGCCACTTCCCAGGTCCAGAGTAAGTCCCTGTATCCTATAGTCCAATGAGGACCTTTCACATCCTCTGGCACCAGCAGTATTATATATCGCTAGAAAGCTGATGATGCGCTGAAATCTAAGCACTGTCAACTTTCCCGGTAAGCGCCCCAGTGCCGCAGATATCGGTGCTGGTATTTTCGGCACAAAAATCCCTCCACTGTCACAAGAGCGGGCTTTACAACCGAGTATCATCGCTGGGCTTTAAGGAATCCCCCCAGACAGTACTCTTTAATAGCCTTGTACTGTCACAGCGGGCATTCCTTACCGCACAGTGATGATGCTAAACTCTAAGGCCCTCTTCTGACTGTGAAGGGCTATCTTTGCTGAAACTACCGTCAGCAATATCTCTAGCACTCAGGTGCACACACTCAAAGCTGACAGTACATTGCCAGAGGACGTGAAAGGTCCTGTTTAAGGGCTCAAGGTACTAGAGACTAGTGGGACACTTTCAACCAGTGGGCATCAATAAAGAGAATATTACTTTTTAACTTTCATCAAATAAATACATTAATGGGAATAAATGAATTACTGAAAAATCTTACTGATGGGAAATCCAGTGTTTGCATTATTATTTCACAACATACAGTATAACAGGGGACAAAACTTACATTTCTGTGGTTACCAAAATGCATTTAAGAAAAGAGCTGCTACTGTTACTCACACATATGTACTGATTCTGAAAGAGTTTTTAGGTTTGTGGGCGTTTCATTGTCAAAACCTCTGCTGATAAGTGTTTACACTGGGTGCCATTATTGGCGCCACACTGCGCGAACCAGCAAAGTGAATGAGAAAAGAAAAAAAATAAATAAATACTACAGCTTGTCAATTTTACCTGCGGAAACGCTTGCATTTTCCATATTTGTTTAATAAGGGAAAAAAACACAGAAACCCACAGCAAAACGCAAGGAAAAACTCTGCGAAAAAAAATGTGATGTATTTCCGTTGCATTTTGTTCTGCTGTGTTCCTTAACTGCGTTCCACAATGTGAGGCCTTAGCGTTAATTTTCATGTAGATGTATTAAATGCAGACAGTAACATCAAGGTCTATGACAAAGGTTTTCTTCTTGTTGACCCATGTAGCAAAGCCCATGGGCTTTGCTACATGGGTGAGGAAAGAATAATACTCATGTGCTGAGTCTGAAAGCTTGACTATCTGTTGTCCTTACACAAGGATATTTTATAAGGGATCAAGGTATTTTATATAGGAATAAATAAATGTTATGTTTTAATATTGGGCATCAGTGCTTTTGCTTATGTAATAATATCTGGTGTAACTGTGTGTGTCCTTCAGACACTTGGATTGGCACACCATAGCTCCAATTGCTGTATGATTTTCTTCTTGTTGACTAGCCGTTGGAATGTGAACATAGCCTAAGGCTAGGACCTGTAGAGGCTCGTTCTGTGACACAGCACATATTTCAAGCACTAGGAGGAATTGCTGAGTATTTTAAAGAAAGCTAAAAACAGCTCACAATACATTGTTATGAAAAGAAAATATAGAATTATCAATCAATGAATTCAAAGTGATATGTTACAGTCCTGGAAGCAAGTTACTCACTTTGCTAGTTTACCGTAGTATAATGGTCAAATGAATAATTCAAGAGCCGGAAACTATTAACAGAGACATCTGTGTGAATAACAATTCCCAAGATTTTCCATAAAACGTAGCCCGGCTAAATCCGTGTTTATAGAAGTGACCTCTCTCCCATGGCAGGCCAGATCTACCCACTATGTTTACTCATTTCATCATCCAGTCTGTGAGATTCGAGACAATTCTATGCACATCATTTATGTCACACCAACAGGATTTTTTCATGGAGTGGAAAACTACTGGACCTACTATTCTGGTGTCTGATCTGTTATTTTTGCTATTTATTTTCTCTTCAATCTTGTTTTATGCTGCGAGCCAGCAACTCAAAACGGTTTATTGCTCTTCAAGCATCAGGAGTAAAGCTTTCTAAACATACTTTCACTGATAATTTGGATATTTCATTAGACTTTTTCTAGCTAATGGCAAAATATGCAATTTCCACATAGAGATTCAACATTGTAGTAAGCAAGAATAGAAAAGAAATATTGTCCACAGAATAGAGGCAATTTAATACTGCTGGTTTATTATATGAAAGGTGCCCCGATCTTTTCCCCAGTTTGCGATATTACTCAATACTCTCCTCGGATGCAGGGGGAAAACAACAGCCCTAAAGCCGAGTTCAGATGGGGATTTTTGGACATGATTTTGATGCAGAGGCCACCTCAGAATCCAGACCGAAAAATGGCTAGCCGCGGTGCTTTGCATACAGTGGCATCCAGTTGTGGCATTCTACTCCGGATTAGGCCCAAATGAATGGGCCTACTCGGGAGGGAGTGTCACACCGCGGACGTCCGTGGCTGTTTCAGCCGTGGAATCCACCTCAAGAAAGGGCATGTCACTTCTTTTTTTTCCATGAGCGGGAACAAACCACTCGCGGAAAAAGAAACCCATTGAATTCAACGGGAGGCGGCTTTTTGGGCCGGATTTTGACGCCTCAAAATCTTGACCAAAAAACCCAGTGTGAACCTGGCTTAAGTGTTGCTTTTCAACAAACCAAAGACCAGTCCGATTTCCCTGACATGTTCATTTGTGCTGAAAAAAAAGTGCCACAGAAGAGTTAGAAAACTGCAGTATATATATTGATAAATCTGTCCTAATGCTTACAATTTTCTGGTCTTAAACTCCCAGCAAGTCCTAAATCTTGCAATGTTGAATTATTAGGCTGGACTGACATTGCTAAAAAAAAATTGCCTGGGCGCATGCACAGTAGCATGCTGCTTCTACTACGGCTACTGCGCATGCGCCCAGGCCATTTTTTTATAGCAATGTCAGTTCCCGAGCGCCGGAGGAAGACGGGACCCGAGGACATCGCAGGAAGAGGAGGCGTGGATGAAGAAGACGGCGCACCCTGAATGCCCGCCCACCGTGCACAATGGGTAAGTTGATCACATTCTTTTTTAGGGTATTATTTTAAAACTGGGGGGTAGTTTAATATAACATTTACGGTGCCTGAATAGCCTTTTTAAAGTCTATTCATGCATATGTGGGGCTCTATCAGCATGATTTTGCTGATAGAGCCCCTTTAAACTGGCCTGGCTAGTAAAAATAGATGTACTGTACATGCCAATGTTAATACAAGTGCACATACCTACCCACTGATCTGCAACTCTGCTTTTTTCTCTTATCATGCACACTGCCATATATTGCTACATTATTTATTCATCCTCTATATAGAAATAATCTTTATATTTGGGGAGAAGTTCAATGACCCCCATAAGACCAGAGAACATATTATAGTAAATGTCAGGGTTTCATCAATGGTATGTCCGAGTGAGCATTTACCATATCCTGGACAGCAGGTTCCTGAATATAGAAGGAATGGTTTCAACTTACATACAACAGCCTACGCAAATAGAACTTTAAATAAGAACAATTGCAAGTGAGGTATGGAAAAATAAGATCAGAAATACACTGCAAAGTGACATATGCCATGGCTTGAAGGAAAATTCCACTTTTAATTTACTGTTTACAACTTCAGTCAGTTTAAACATACATAAAATGTTCAGTAACTTTGTAAATACTTTGCTTTAAGTAACTTGCACTAATTCTGAGCTACACAAGGTTTTCTTCTGCATTCATATCTAAAGCTAAATTAAGAATTCTGCTAAACTATTATTACCAAAGGGCAGTGCACTGTAGAAGTTCATATGGCATAGCGTGACTAGCTGTCTGGTCACATGTCTAGTGGAATATACATAAACTGGTGGCTCTTTCCAAGGTCAAAAAAATGAATTCTAAAAGAAGTTATGAATAGGGGTTAGACAAAATAACACAAACACCAGTCAAGCTGCAGTTTTCCTCAGACATCTAAAATCACCAGTAATGCCCCCTTTTTTTTTTGACTCACACAGACACGCACCACATCAATATTGAAAACGTTATTAATTATGGTGTTCTAAAAATCTGTTTAGTATTCACTTTCTAGCTGTTTCTCAAGTTCTTTGTATTGGAAAAATTTGAAAATAAAATAAAATTTAATAGACGTCCAAAGGGGAATGGTTGTTGGTATGCGCCTGTTAGGGGCAATTCACACGGAGTAAACTGGCGAGCAATCTGGCACGTATACGCGTGTCACAGTTTGTCTGCTCAAAAAAAGATCCCATTGATTTCAATGGGGGTTACGATCGTATACAGCACGTAATTTTGCACCCGTAATTTTGTGGCCGCTTGACTTTGATTTTGCAGAACTACCATGTATATCAACTTTGTACACTGCTTGACTGACAGTGACCAAGGATACCGATGTCCTTAAAACTTGCACTACCACCTTAAAGAACTTAAAGAAGCTCTTTGAGGTGTTAGGGTCCATTCACACAGAGGAAAATGGCACTATATTTGATTTCAATGGGTTCCGCTAGCTTTTTTCTCCACTAGTGGAATTTTCCATGCTTAGAGTCCATTTACACGGAGGAAAATGGCGCTGAATTTGGTGTGGAATTTCAGCGCTGAAAAAAAAGCCTAGCAGAAAAAGGAACCCATTGAAGTCAATAGGAGGCTTTTTTTCAGCACTGAAATTCCACACCAAATTCCAAAGGGTCCATTCACACGGAGGAAAATGGCACTTTATTTGAGCTGAATTTTCCACGCTGAAAAATAAAAAAGACTCCCATTGATTTCAATGGGTTCTGCTAGGGTTTTTTTTTCCATTTGTGGAATTTTCTGCTAGTGGAATTTTCCACGCTGAAAAAAAAGCCTCCCATTGACTTCAATGGGTTCCGCTAGCTTATTTTTTCACTAGCAGAATTTTCCGCTAGTGGAAAAAAAAAGCAAGCAGCACCCATTGAAGTCAATGGGAGGCTTTTTTTTCAGCGCTGAAAATTCATCGCCAAATAAAGCGCCATTTTTCTCCGTGTGGATGGACCCTTGGTGTCCATTGTTTTAATCAATTAGGGCATCAGAACATCACACATTAAGGCCCCATTCACACGGGGCGCAAATGGCTGATTTTGGTCCTGATTCAGGAAGCCGCGTCAGAATATGGGCAAAATCTGCCTGCCGCGACTTCTGACAGTCACGGCACTCCGGTCCGGCGTAGGCCCAAATGAATGTGCCTAGTTCAGAGAGTGCTGGCGCAAGACGGATGACGCAGCTGAATCAACCGTGGATTCCGCCTGAAGAAAGGGCAGCTCGTTTCTTTTTTCTACATAGACCACCATTGTGAGGGGGCGGATTATGACGAGGATTCTGCGCCAAAATCCGCCCCCTCTTGTTTTTTGTATCAATCATTCATTCGACAATGTATTCTGAAGTTATCCTTTCGACATTTAAAAAAAATCTCTAAACCATACACCATATTTATTACCTTCCTGTGCCATTATTCTTGTTATTAATAAATTTAAGTAATTATGTTATACCCATTAGGCTACATTCACATTAGATTCGATGCCTATATCACAGATTTAAAAAAATCAAAGACAAAGCACTTGTTGTTTGGGATCTTCTACAGAAACTGTGTTAGACTTACAATAATGTACCTGCAAAAACTATGATAATGTGGATAAACTACACTATAATGGAGATCATAACAGATACTCAATGAACACTGTTAGGACCCCATTAAAGGAAATAGGATCTGTCAGGCTCCGTTGGTGTCTGTCATTTAACGGATCCATTTAGTGTCCATTCCATTTTTTCTGCTCCTATGATGGAAAAGAAAAAACGAATGCCAAGGTTGTGAACCTGGCCTTACAGATACCATTACAGTTCTTTGAAGTTAAAGGGGTTGTCCCATCACAAGGATCCTATCTATACTGCTTGTTAATGTGGATGTAAGACTTTTCCTAAATACATTGCTTCAGCAAAACTGCTTTGTTTGTCCACTATCTTACTTTATTCAATTCTTTGTGGCCACAGCCCTGACTTAGCTGCTCATGAGTCAAGTGATGTATCTGCTGCTCTCAGGGGGGAGGGAGGAGGGGCTAAGTGCAGGGAAGCGAGCCTGTGTATCTAGCTATTCCTGTGTCTACACCACGTGACCTAGCTTCCTCCTATCAGATAGGGGAGAGGAGCTGCTTTCATTTCTTCTGTTCTCCCAGTTATCAGGCTAGCTAATTGAATTGTGTTAATTATGGCAGAGACAGGCAGTCTCTGTATGTAACACAGAATGGAGTTGCTGCTGCCTGTACTTCATAGTCCAATATGGGTGGGCGGAGCTACACGCAAATTTGGGGGCGGAGCTAAATGGCAGGTTGCATGTGAAACCCCACCCACCAAATGATGCAAGAAACCAGGAAGGAAGATTTTACAGCAGTAAAGACTGAGGAGTATGTGAGGTGGGAATACCCCTTTAAACTGCTGACAAATATATTTTATACAGTGCATTGCTACAAAACTACATTACTACAAAACTGTGCAAATATGACATAAATATTACTATACAGTATAATATATAGTGAATATTAAAATACAAACAGAATATATTATTCCTGTTAATCGCATGTTAACAGATGTGCACGATTCACTGCGGAGAGGCTTGTCATAATTAACATCAAAGATAATTATCGCCTAATTATATTTTCATTTTGGGAAAGCAAGTAACTGTTGCAAGGATGATCGGAATACTGATAAGAGAGATGACTAGATGACAAAATAACATATACTTTATTAGAACAACATTTTGATATAAAAAGGGTCCAAACTTTTTAAACATAAACCAATTACCGTATATACTCGAGTATAAGCCGAGGCCCCTAATTTTACCACAAAAAACTGGGAAAACTTATTGACTCGAGTATAAGCCTAGGGGGGAAATGCAGCAGCTACTGGAAAATTTCAAAAATTAAAATGGTCGGAGTTTTTGGGTGCAGCAGTGGCTGGGTGCTAGGGAAGGGGAGGGGGTGTTTTGGATGTCTGTCTGCCCCTTCCCTGAGCTTGAGGACTGTTTCCCCCCCCCCACACACTTGGAATTCAGCCTAGCTGAATATAGGGTATCTGCAGTGCTCGTATGAACCCCTTCCCGGCGGAACAGGAGCAGATACCCTATATTCAGTAGACTGGGGATACCTAATGTGTATGTGTTTCAAAGTCATTTTCTACTTTTATATGTATTCTAGGGAAAGGAGTGATTTAGAACTTTTATTTACTTTATTTTTTTTTTATTATATATTTTTTAAAGCTTCTTTTTTTTCCACTATTTTATGGGAGATTCTATACATTACTATTGCAGCTGATCATAGACACCCCCTCCCAAAAGAATTTTTTTTTTTTTTTTGCCTGATTCGAGTATAAGCCAAGGGGGGCTTTTTCAGCACAAAAACTGTGTTGAAAAATTCGGCTTATATTCGAGTATATACGGTAAGTCATAAAATTAAAACATAATTACCAATAATTTTTCTGTGTATATACATGAATGCTGGTAGTGCGATACAGATAACTAATCTGTAAGAGTTAGGGTACATGCACCTATATACTGATGTGTGTATCTGATTTAATATAGGTTTGTTCCAACATATAATGCACAATAGAGACTTTATAGCCTTCTTCTATACTGTTATTCAAGGCAACGTCATATGCCAGCATATAAAGTGCCTATAGAGCAGGGCTGTGGAGTCAGTAGGCCAAATCACTAAGGGCTCGTTCACATCTGCGTCGTCGGTCCTTATTGCAGGTTTCCGTTTCCTGCATAAAACAGATGCAGGAGACGGAAGCCTGCAGGAGACTTTCTCACCCATTCATTTGAATGGGTGAGAAAGCTGTCCGGCCGTGCGCGGCAGTGAGCGTTTTGCGCTCTCCGCCGCGAAACCGGGTTTTATAATCCGGACACAGAGTCGGACATGCAGTACTCTGTGTCCGGATAAAAAAAATCCGGTTTCGCGGCGGAGAGCGCAAAACGCTCACCGCCGCGCACGGCCGGACCCGGTCTGTGGTTTCCGTCTTCTGACATGCAGAAGACGGAAACCACAGAACGGAGACCCCAGACGCAGGTGTGAACCCAGCGTAACTTTCACTCCTTCATTTATCCAGATTTATCACAGAGGCTGATGTAGATGATCATCTTGGTTCAAATTTAATCTGTCTACTCTAAACTTATCCATTTATCGGTTGGCTTGCTTCAAAAATGTAGGCAAGTGTTAAAGTGGGTTTCTGGGCAAAAATTATTATTTTTTTTTTAAATGTCTTAGTGTTAGTAATGGGTTAATAAGTACATCCATATACCTTTAGCAGTGTTTTGAGTGATTTCTGGGTGTCTATGGGAGTTTTTAGCATTTGTTTACATTGTGTAGCTACCTCCCTCTCACTGCCCCCCTCCTCTCTCACTCAGTTATACTCCCTCTCTGTCTCCCTAGCTATCCCACCTACTATTAGCCCTTCCCAACTAATTCAACTCCCCCCCCCCACCCCCACTGCATCATACTTACCTGTCTTCCTCTATGAGGGATGGCTCCTCCTTTTCTTTCACTGTGTGCAGGCTGGAGACACCTCTCTTCCTCTATGCAAGCGAAAGTACCTATGAGAACTGCCCAGTAGAGAATGGAGTGCCATCTCTACTGATCATGTGGCACAGGCACCTTCAGATTGTGCAAGTGCTTGCAGAGAGGAAGAAGGGAGGAGCCTTCCCGGAGAGGAAGAGACAAAAGATGGGGTTGGGGGGAGGGGTTGAGTAATGGTGACATTGTTTCAGAAACGGGGAAACGGATTATCCAAAAGTGTGTCACTGCAAACTACAGCCCTTTCTGTAAACCATACCTTCTTGTCAAACAAGGTGAAAAATGTGCCTAAAACAACAAATGTAGTATGAGATATGTACAACTGTTATCTGCAAATATAGAATTCTGGCACATTTTAGTAAATCTCCTTCATTCTCTGCCAATTCATGTCTTCATCTTATATTGTTAATGCTGTGTTTTTAATAAGAGTTTTCAATCCACTTTGGAAATATATAAAGTTAAAATGATTGTCCATGAGTATTTATTTGTGGCCTAGCTTCAGGATAGGCTATACGTATTTGATCAGTGAGGGGCCAACAGCCAGCCCCTGCACAGATTAGCTGTTCGGAGGTTTGTACGATCTGTGTACTATACAGTGCATGGAGCAGGAAGCAGAAACATACAGACAAATGCACAGTCCTGGTTATAAACTGATCCAGCTTGCTGTGGACTCCACACATGAAACAATCCCACAACCAAGAAAATAAACCATAAGCCACATGAAAACCAGCAGAGTAGATCCACAATACTGACTAATAGACAATAATATAAGGTGGGCTAAAACAAGTTTTTGAAGTATACAGTGTCTCCTATAATTTTTGTTTTAATGCCCTGAACAAAGGAAGGTATTATGAAGATTCAGTAGTAGAAAAAGTATTCCAGTCCGCACTCCTGAGATTTACTTAAGAATTAACCTTTAATTATCCATATAAAAATGGGTAAATCCAACATAAAAAATTGAATGTGACAGTGATAAACACAAAAAGTGCATTTAAAAACCCATAAACCGGCTGACGCGTTTCTGGGTATGCTTTACCCCTTAGTCATAACCATGGCTATGACTAAGGGGTAAAGCATTCCCAGAAACGCGTCAGCCGGTTTATGGGTTTTTAAATGCACTTTTTGTGTTTATCACTGTCACATTCAATTTTTTATGTTGGATTTACCCATTTTTATATGGATAATTAAAGGTTAATTCTTAAGTAAATCTCAGGAGTGCGGACTGAAATACTTTTTCTACTACTTGACCTTTCGTCTTTCCCTGGAGTCCGGGATCATTCAGCCGTGCACCCTGAAGATTGATTTTGAGGTGAGCCTATGTTTTAAACTTCCTCCTTTTTTTGCTTTTTACGATTATGAAGATTCCCAGATGTGCTACATATTCCACTACATTTTCTTAGGGGGGCATACACATTACTGTTGTTAATGTCCATTGCTATTTTCTGCCTAAGGATAACAGCAACATTAAACTGTTGCAGAGAACAGTGTCGGATTGATTCTGTATCTATTCCCATTGACAGTAATATAAACACCATGACAATAAAGTACTGCATGCATGACTTTGTCTTCCATTACAAGAGTATACAAACATGACAGAAGATAGTATCCGTCATATTGTTTTACATTAGTATTAATGGGAACAGACACACAATTAATCTGTGACTGTTCTCTGCAACGGTTTAATGTCCGTTACGGTTATTCTATGACGGAAGACAACAACGGACATTAACAAAGGTAGTGTGAACGCCCCCGTAAAGTGGACAGGTGCCAGTACTGCAGCTCATATTCCATTGCAATCAATCAAACCTGAGATGCAGTACTGATGCTTGGCCATTATACAAGACACAGAACTAACTGCTTTTGACTTCGCCTAGTAAGCTGATCAGATAAACCTCTGCACAGCTGATTTGTGGAGTGTCTGGCTGTAATCCCCTCCCCCTTCACAAAAAAGGTTTTCTGGCCAGTTAGAATTTCTTTAAAGAGGACCTTTCATGGTTCAGGGGCCAGGCAGTTTTATATATTGCTGGAAAGCCAAAAGTGCGCTGAATTCAGCGCACTGTCTGCTTTCCCGATCTGTGCCCCGGGTGAAGAGCTAGCGGTCCCAGTACCGTAGCTCTTTAGTCTTTACAGTCAGAAGGGCATTCCTAACAGTCAGTCAGGAGCACTGTGAGCAGACTGTCAGGAACGCCCTTCTGACTGTAAAGAGCTACAGTACCGGGACCGATAGCTCTTCCCCTGGGGCACAGATCGGAAAAGCAGACCGTGCGCTGAATTCACTGCACTGTCGGCTTTCCAGCAGTATATAGAACTGCCTGTGCCCAAGGACCATGAAAAGTCCTAATGGTAAATTCTGGGTACCTGTACTCACCACTGAAGGAGCTTACTGCATGCTGTACGAAAATGTAGGAATTAAGGTAACACAAAAAATAGGCAATACCAGTTATATCTCCTGTCGCATCAGCACCCATGCTCGGATGGTCTCTGTAAAAGATTGTTTATTTGCTGCAGTGATGACAAACTCATCTGACTATAGAAGTCAATCACTAGCCACAGCAGTAATGCTAGTGTGTATGCCACAAGGCTACAGAGGCTAGTAACTGGCTTTAGTGATTACATGCTAACTGATTCTAAACAAAAACCCTCTGGTTTTAGTGGTAGAATCCCTTTAAATTAAAAACCACAGCGTTCAATGGTGAATGTTATAAAAACTAAAAAAGCCAAATCCCCATCCCTAGAATAATGTGTCAATTGCCTCTATTGGCTAGAATGACCTCTCTTTCTAGTAGAGGTCACAGGGAGTACTTTGTATCCCAGGAAACACACGGACTGTTTATCTGTGCTGTCCCATTACTTTTCAATGACTCAATTTTGTGCGTTGTCAACCAGTAAAACATATGCCATGCGTGCGCTGTCCGTTTTTCATAGGCCTAAAACAATACAAAGTGTGGCATTTTTTTTGAAAAAAGAAATAGGATGACCGTTTTTCACATCAGTTGGGAAACCATATCCAAGATAACAAGTGCACATGCTTTCATAGGAAAACATCGATAGCACGTCTGTGAATGAGGGACGTGAGAATAAGGCCTTATGTTGTCAGTGTGCCCTGTGTGTTATCTTTGATATAGGGGACACAGTTGTGTGTGTTTACGGAGCGATTAGGCTGAATGTTGTGTAGTGTTATAAACATGTGCACACCATATGTGTATATGTAATTTAGCATGTGTGTTTCTGGTGAGGGCAATATATTGTAGCCATCTGGATAGGGGATAGTGCTCTCTGTGTGACAACCAGGTTGTTAAAAAGTGTGTCATTCTTCTCAAGCTTTAGCGTTGTCCAAGCCTTATCCAAACAAGTAAGCCCAGATCACTAACTAGGCTTGTCTGCTAACTTTATTTTACTTAGTAGATAGTTTCTTTCCAATACACTATACATACACTTGTGGCCTTCTACCAATTGCTGAGGAACATGGTCTGTACTGTCGGAATACAACCTCCGCAAATGAAGTTTGTGTTCCCATTTCCATACCTCCCACAACTTGAAAAGGATAAGCTATTTTATCCCCCATTGGATGTGGCCTTGGCAGAACTAAAGTCAGGAGACCACGGCCCTTCCTGACAGGTGGACGTCCCATCTTCAATTTGGGTAACGTAACATAATTGTAACCAAAATGTATGGAAAACATATCAAATCAAAAAGTAAATGCTATAATAGCCCTATTAGCAAGTCTTACTTATCTGACATTCAATATACGTCTAATAATATTCCATTACTTTGTTAATACTTTATGTTTAAATAACAGTTTGACTCTTTTGTTCCTTCCTGTCAGTTTTTTTTTTTTTTCTTTTTAACAAAGTTCTTGTGTGTTGAGATGTCACATTCAATACTATGGCGCCATCCTCCATTTTAGTCACAATAAGACTGGAATAACATGAACGATTCTTTGAATACCATTTTCCCACTCAGAAAAGACAATGCCATTGTTTTCTGCTATAAGATACAAGGCACTGTGGGTCATTGATTTGGGTTTGGAATGGACAGTTATTTAGCAAAGTAAAACTAGGACTCATGAGAGACCCAACACAATAAGTTCAATGTCCCATATATCATTTCCAGAAGAAGGTGCCAGTAGTGTCAAAGTCTGCAGTAAATAGACTTTCTCAATGTTCCCCACTTGTATACATACATAGGCTAAAGTCCAATCTCTTATATTTTCTTCTAAGTACCTTAAAAATGGGAATATGCGTCCAGCATCACATAGGTGGCTTCATTATACCACTTTTGTGTCTTGCGTCACTTTTTTGGTTTAGTCATTTCTTACAGGAATAAACAATTCGGAGCTTTTCTGCCACATGGACGCCTTTACCAGTCAGATTTTTTTCTTTTAGGAGCCATACAAGAAAAATGTCTACAATGTCTACAAGAATAAAATACAAACAACTAGTGCACATCAGCATGGAATCTCTAGGTGCATTAGATTACTATGCCAGGGATTTGTATAGCCCTGTTATTAAAGAAAATTGTCACATAGAAAATGCAGTACAATCTGCAGGAAGCAAGTTATAGAACTGAGCAGACTGATGTACAGGTTTGTGGGGAAAGATTTTGTCATTGACAAACTTTTCATTTATCCATTGAAATATTTGCTCCGTCCATGATGAGATGTCAAGGAGGTGGTCCCATCAGTGTACTGCCTACCCCCTTTATATGACTAAGGCAGTTGTCAATCACCAACTGATCTTTTCCCACAAAATTTTATATTAATCTACTTGACACCTTCTGTTCTATAGCATATTGACTGTGGGTTGCATTTTTCATGTAACAAGTTCGCTTTAGGCCATGGCTACACATAGCGTATTTGGCCACATAGTTTTACATTGACTACAAAGTGGATAGGATTCTGTCTAATCTCAATCCCCACATTGCAGAAAATAATCCGAAGTTGAAATGCTGCGATTGGAAATCAGAGCATGTCAATTATACCTACAGAAACATCGGCGGCTTCTGCATAATTATAGTTAAAGCAGAAAGTCTGCAGGGGAAAACTCTGTGAACTTTCTAAGAAAAGCGTCATGATGCGTTTCCACTGAAGTTTTTCCAGCAACGTTTTTTGGCTGCGGCTTGCTATGTGGGGCCTTAAGGGTCCATTCACATGGAGGAAAATGGCACTTTATTTGGTGCTGAATTTTCCACGCTGAAAAAAAAGCCTCCCATTGACTTCAATTGAACTTCATTTGAATTTTCCGCTAGTGGAAAAAAATTGAAATCAATGGGAGGCTTTTTTTTTCAGCGTGGAAAATTCAGCGCCAAATAAAGCACCTCTGTGTGAATGGGTTTTTTTTCATTTTATAGGAAAAGAACTGTCATGACTTTATGATTGGTGGGGGTCCCTCACTGATACTGAAAATAAAGGATACACAGTGCTAGGTTTAGTGCTGCATCCTATTTTAAAGGGATCCTATCATTTAAACTTAATTTTTTGTAGCTCACACATCGGAATAGCCTTAAGAAAAGCTATTCTTCCCCGCGCCACAGAAATACCGGTTTTCGCCGGCATGCAAATGAGTTCTCTCGCAGCACTGGGGACGGGCCCAAGCGCTCAAACAGCACTGGGGGCATCCCCTATCCTGCGAGAGAAATCTCCAGCGCCGCCTCCATCTTCTTCAGGAACATCCTCTTCATGCGTCTTCTTCCGGTGCAGGCGGTGAAACTTGTTCCCAGACTATGCAGGGAACTATAATGATCCCATGAATTTCCTGAACTTTAGCTTGCACTCCGCAGAGGACAAAGCATGAAGTGTGGAGGTGGGGAAGGTGGGGAATCTGTTGTGGCATCCTTATTCTCACAATCATTGGTGGCCCCCAGAAGTCAAACCTCTGGAATGTAATTACAGGTCACAACTCTGCAGAGTAAGGCCTCATTCAGACGGCCGGCCGTATGAAAAGCAATCCACCACAAATGAATGATGTTCATGTGTATTCAGTCCTTATGTGTATGTAGGAGAAAGGAGAACTGAACAAACTGTGATATGAGCTGTCTGATATAACGGCCTCCAATGGGCTTCAACTCTATGTCCTCCAAAATATGAACCAGAAGTGCCTGCTGACCCTTGTGCACAATGCTGTGTGTGCTACTATGGGTTTGTGCCATCTGTGTACACGCCATTATAATACAGACAGCACATAGACCAAAAACATGGCTGCCTAAGTAAGGCCTAATGGGAGCAAAAGGAATTCTAATATTTCAGAGCGAAGCAGGTCAGTTTCATGAAAGCACTATGAGAAACCCTATCAGAGATGTTATAGAAGACATACTGGCAATATTTAAAGAAACAACTGAAAATAATAAATCTATGGCTCAATATATGCTATATTTACTGATTTTGTTTATTACAGGGTAAAATGCTACTCTACTATTTTTGCCCATGCACAATGATCCTGAATGTGCATTAAAGCTATACATAAGTAGTGCAACTAAGGGCTCATTCACATCTGCGCCCGGTCTCCGTTCTGCAGGTTTCTGTTTCCTGCACAAAACAGGGCAAGAGACAGAAACATGCCGGCATCTTTCAAACCCATTCATTTGAATGGGTTTGAAAAGTGGTCGGCCGTGAGCGCCAGTGAGAGTTTTATGCTCTCCGTGGTGAAACCGTTTTTTTTTTAACCGAGCACAAAGTCGGACATGCAGGACTCTGTGTGCATGCAGAAGAAGGAAACTGAAAACGGAGACCCGAACGCTGGTGTGAACCCAGCATCAGACAGGAAGATGTAAAGGCAACTACAATTGTGTGTATAGGGAACATGAGGGTATGTGTATGGGTATTAGTGTAGCTATCTCGCCACAACTGACAATAAGAACATATTATACAGTCATTACTGACTTGTATAAGAAATACATGAATATTATAACATGGATGATACAGGAAAGGATTATTACAAGCAGATTGTCTGGGCAGCACTCTGGATTGCAGGCCTTCTCATACACAGATGACAGTCCTGACTTCTGCTCCTTGCACAGGTTTATACATCAGATGGGGACAGCAGTCAATGGTTTACATAATGCTTCATTGCATAACAGCAGGACATAGAGTACAATTTTAATGAGTGGTGTGTAAGGGAGATTACGCTGTCACTCACTATCACATGCAGGGAACCTTGGGGCTTTATTTGATAAGGGTGAAGACTTACTGCTACCAAATTCTACACAAATGTCATAGAAGCATAAATGCCTTGTACAGCTACCCATAGACAACTGGTGATGTTACATCCTTATATATGAGAAAACTGTATACATCACTTCTGCCATCAGAACTGGCCCATAGAAAAGCACAACCAATACAATAATGGAACTGGGTAGGCAACAGGGATACTACATTCTGTTATCCTATGAATTATATAGCAGAATCAGCAGCATAACCTGGGCCCAGTGCAAAATCTGTAATGGGGCCCCTACCATTTAGAATAACAGTATAGGTTATATGTCAGAGGGACCTTCGGAGCCCCCTCAGGGTCCAGGTCCAATAGTGACTGCTACCACTGCACCCCTGAGCAGAATATAGGCTGTCTTTATGGCAGCCTGTATGTTACCTAAAGTGCACAAAAATAAATGTGATAAAACAGCATGTTGGCCATAAGGGAGTGTGAAAACTATAGGAAATAGAGACTGGCCCTTGCTATAGTGGTCAGAAAAAAATACATTTCTGTATATGAAATTAACCAAAGAACAAGAGTAGAAAATGAGTAAAACAATAGCCAGAAAAATGTAATAAAATGGATTAAAGACTTTGGAATCTGGCAGTCATTCTTAAGTGATGGTCACTGGATATGGCAGCCAAGGATAAGAGGCTGGCAATGCCGCACAGGTAAAGTTGTACGGTACAATAGGCCACATTCAACTTCAGTGTGGGCTTAGCAGCTGATCTGTATGTGTACAGTAGTGTAGTGGCCATATGGCTGGCAACCACCAGTGATGTATACAGCAGATGAGCTCATCTCCCTGACAAGGCTCAGCAATCCTCAGCACCTCCATCCCTGCAGGGCTCTGACCTCCATTACTAACACTACAGAGCCCTAAGGAGACCACAGCCACTGTATACTGTAGTACTGTATAGAGTGTGAGTGTGTGTGTGTGTGTGTGTGTGTGTGTGTAAAAGCACAGTGTAAATACACACATACTATGTAATCATACTAATAATGACATGATACATTGGATTCTAGTGATGTGATGTAGCCATGGTAAGCCGTGCAGCCCATGAGAAGCCTACCTGCTCCCCGAAGTCGATGGCTATGTTAGTGATGCCCAGAGGAACCAAGAAGCGGATGAGGGGCCAGTAAGGAGTGAGAGCCGGGAATTTCACCATAATAGTAATGGCTGTGGTGCGGCGGAGGGCACATACACAGCTGAGGGCACATACACGGCCGAGGGCACAGCACAATGCACAGCGATGCAACCTGCACACCAAGGATAACGGTCCGCATGTGGATGTCTAGCAAGAAATGGGAAAGATCAGGACCATCCCTGCCCTCCCACACAGCAGTGATCTGCAGCCAGGAGGAGGAGGCAGGCCACAAATATCTGCTGACAGATCTGCCATCACCACCACACAATGGAGAAGAGGGAGAGAGACGCGGCGGCTGGCCACTGTACACACCGCGGCTGTGTGACGGCAGTCCCGGGCTGTGTGTGCGATATCAGGAGATTACAGCTCATGTGTGACCGGGCTCCCCTCCTCCCCCGTTATCGCAGCGTGACACTGATGAAACGGGGAGGACACGGCTGACCTGCTCGGGAGGGACACCGTGCGGCCACACTGTGTACAGCAAGGCTATAGTCTCTACCTCACCAGCTCCGCAATAGAGCCCCCCCTGCAGGAAGCTGGGAGTATCGCATGTCAGATGCCTGGGGCATGTACAGCAGATGTGCGGAGGGAGCTGTGCCTGTCTATATATGTCCTCCTGATGCTCCTATCTCCATAAACACTCTAACACACTGAGATAGCTTAACTCCTCAAAGGGGTTGTACAGGATAAATTAACAACTCCTGGCTAAGACCCCCACGACCCCCCCTCCAACTTTCTAATATACTGTATCTTTTTTACCCATATTGTATAGTTTTTCAGTAATATATGTAGGTCATGTGACCTACATATATTACATTTTATACCTTTCCACTGATGTAACAGGTCTTTGGTATAATCCATATCCTGACCCCAGGGCTAGTTTTAGACAAAATGGGGCCCTGGGCAAAATTATAAGTGGGGCCTCAAATGTTAAAATATTGTACCTACTACGTAGTCATATTGTAAATTTGATGTACTGCTCTGCCTATCACTACTATTTACTGGAGTGTTCCTAAGGTCTTTAAGGCCAGGACCCCACATTGTGAAAACGTAGCATTTTAGCAGCAGAAACACTGCGGCAAAAAACCTGTCATTTTACAGTACCTGCAAAGTGGAGGGGATTCTGGCTAATCCCATACACATATTGCACAGCATATCAATTATACTAGCGAAAACACTGGCGTTTTCCGTACACATATAATAGGTACAGAGAATCCACAGAGGCAAACACTGAGATCACATTTAGAAACACTGCAGAAAAATATGCAATGTGTTTCTGCACCTCTGCAGGTTCCTGGCTGGACAATACCAGGAGACTGATGCAGGTGAAGGCATTATATAGGATGCGGCAGTGAGAGCTGCAGCATCACATGACCCATATTCAGGCTACCAAGGCTTGGCGTTTCACAATAAGATTCAACAAGACAACTTGTAGAGAGAATATATTAGTAAACTGCCGACATCCCCGTACCTAGTCTTATGTACAGATTGCAGATACTTCTCCAAAGGATAACCTATTGCAGGATACCAACAGAGGATTTTCCTGATCTACTCTCCAACAAACACTGCTCAGAATGACCTGCAGCATAAGCGGACATGAGGTTCCTGCAGGATAAGCAGACGTGAGGCTGCTGCAGCATAGATGGACGTGAGGCTCCTGCAGTATAGGACAGACGTGAGGCTGCTGCAGTATAAGCAGACATGAGGCTGCTGCATTATAAGCGGACGTGAGGCTCCTGCAGCATAAGAGGACGTGAGGCTGCTGCAGCATAAGCGGAAGTGAGGCTCCTGCAGTATAAGAGGACGTGAGGCTGCTGCAGCAGAAGCAGACATGAGGCTGCTGCATTATAAGCGGACGTGAGGCTCCTGCAGTATAAGAGGACGTGAGGCTGCTGCAGCATAAGCGGACGTGAGGCTGCTGCAGTATAAGCGGACGTGAGGCTGCTGCAGTATAAGCGGACGTGAGGCTGCTGAAATATAAGTGGACGTGAGGCTCCTGCAGTATAAGCGGACGTGAGGCTGCTGCAGTATAAGCGGATGTGAGGCTCCTGCAGTATAAATGGACATGAGGCTGCTGAAGTATAAGTGGACGTGAGGCTGCTGCAGTATAAGCGGACGTGAGGCTGCTGCAGTATAAGCGGACGTGAGGCTGCTGCAGTATAAGCGGACGTGAGGCTGCTGCAGTATAAGCGGACGTGAGGCTGCTGCAGTATAAGCGGACGTGAGGCTCCTGCAGTATAAATGGACATGAGGCTGCTGCAGTATAAGCGGACGTGAGGCTGCTGCAGCATAAGAGGACGTGAGGCTGCTGCAGCATAAGCGGACGTGAGGCTGCTGCAGCATAAGCGGACGTGAGGCTGCTGCAGTATAAGCGGACGTGAGGCTGCTGCAGTATAAGCGGATGTGAGGCTCCTGCAGTATAAATGGACATGAGGCTGCTGCAGTATAAGCGGACATGAGGCTGCTGCAGTATAAGCGGACATGAGGCTCCTGCAGTATAAGCGGACATGAGGCTCCTGCAGTATAAGCGGATGTGAGGCTCCTGCAGTATAAATGGACATGAGGCTGCTGAAGTATAAGTGGACGTGAGGCTGCTGCAGTATAAGAGGACGTGAGGCTGCTGCTTTATAAGCGGACATGAGGCTGCTGCGAGACATTCTGCACCTCAGTTCAGATTATGCTGCAGGATTTATTTAGATCTCATACCGTTTGCTGCTACTGTACAATGTAGCAAATAAGTGGTCAATAAGTCCGTAATCCTCTGCATATACACACGTGGACAAAATTGTTGGTACCACTAGTTTAAAGGGGCTCAAGCAGCAAAATTATGCTGATAGAGCCCCACATATGCGTGAATAGCCTTTAAAAAGGCTATTCAGGCACCACTAAAGTTATATTAAACTATCCCCCCCCCCCCCCATTTTAAAATAAAACCCTTAAAAAAAAAAAAGAGTATGTTAAACTTATCTATCGTACACGGAGGGAGGGCATTCAGGGTCCGATGTCATCTTCAGCCAAGCTTCCTCTTCCAGCGATGTCTTCCTTGGGCGCTTGCGAACTGCCATTGATAAAAAAAAAATGGTGCGGGTGCATGCTCAGTAGCAGCTGTAGTAGTAGTAGCAGCATGCTACTGCGCATGCACCCGCGCCATTTTTTATCAATGGCAGTTTACAAGCGCCGGAGGAAGACCGGACCCAAAGACATCGCTGGAAGAGGAGGAGTGTCTGAAGATGATGTCAGACCCTGAATGCCTGCCCACCGTGCACGATAGATAAGTTTAACATATTCTTTTTTAGAGATTTATTTTAAAACGGGGGGGGAGTTTAATATAACTTTAGCGGTGCCTGAATGGCTTTTTAAAGGCTATTCACGCATATGTGGAGCTCTCCTTTAAAGGGGTTGTCCCGTCACAAGGATCCTATCTATACTGCTTGTTAATGTGAATGTAAGACTTTTCCTAAATACATTGCTTCAGCAAAACTGCTTTGTTTGGCCACTATCTCACTTTATTCATTTTTTTGTGGCCACAGCCCTGTCTAGCTGCTCCTGAGTCAAGTGATGTGTCTGCCTGCTCTCAGGGGGAGGGAGGAGGGGCTAAGTGCACGGGAGCGAGCCTGGTGGGAGGGGGGGGGGGGTAGTTTACCCTTTGGGGGAAGGGGACGCCAATACAGGGCTAGACACCGGCACAGGGTTAGACGTCGGCACAAGTGAAGTCAGCAACATCTCTATGCTTCTGCCCTGCATGAAGCCAGCAGCGGGGCGGAGGAGCGGAATAACAGCATCGCTTCTCTCGCTGCTTGCTTCATGCAGGGCAGAAGCATAGCGATTTTGCTCGCTTCACCTGTGCCTGCGTCTAACACTCCCCGGCATCTGCTGTAATAGAGAGGCGGATGCCGGGGACAGTTAGACGCCGGCACAGGTGAAGCCAGCAACATCGCTATGCTTCTGCCCTGCATGAAGCAAGCAGCGAGAGAAGCGATGCTGTTATTCCGCTCTGGGGTAACATATGCAAAGCCAAGCGGTGAGATGCCGCCGGCCCTGCGTGCGCGCTCATACACCAGTTCTAGCCTTCACAATGCGAATACAGACCCTACACCCTGTCGGTGGAGTTCTTATAAAATTGTATGGAAAAATTAGAGTAATCCAAAACTGGCTTCCGGCTCACACTTCCACTGTGGCACCAACGGTATTTGAAGGCAACAATCCACAGTGCAGCCATGCTCTGGCCCACTGTGGATTGGTAAGTAACAAAGTTGTGAATATCATTAAGATATTATTGGGATTTTACTGAAGGGGGTGGTTTTGATCATCTCTGAGCCCCTGCACACTATTGAGTCATTGGTTATATACCCCCAACGAACAATATATGTTATGCTATGTTGGGCCATTGGGCTGGATTACTCTAATTTTTCCATACAATTTTATAAGAACTCCACACAATACTTAGCCATTAAGCTTGATCATTCTAGTCCTTGAGCCACCTTCACATGTTTGTACATGCCACCTTTGTTTGGTTGATATATACTATTATATTTTGTTTGGTTGATATATACTATTATATTTGTCTGCCGTTTTGTTTTTTTGCTTCTCTTGGTGAGAATTTTTTTTATATATGGAATTTTTTAATATATGAAAAAAAATTTTATATATGATTTTTTTTATATATGTGTTTTAATGAAGAAATGTATACACTTGAAAAAGGGCTGTGTAGCCAGAAACGCGTTGTGTGTCAATAAAGGAGTATCCACCATTTATACCAGGCGAGCGCTGTTTCTTCCTTGGCCGAAACCTTTTGGGGGCTGGTCCGTTTTAATTCGCATCTATACGTCTGAGTGACGCCTACAGCAGCTGCCTTGGACCCTAAGCATTGGGTGTTACGAGCTTCTTGAGTGTTGTCTCATTACACAACCTCCCCAGGTGAGGGGGCATTTGTCCCTAAGGAATTAGCCCATATTTGAAACTTAATACACGAGGATCCGCTCGGTGTGGTCTCTCCTCTTCTCTTTGCTGTTATATTCTGGGGCTGCTTTGCTGCATCTGGCACAGGGTGTCTTGAATCTGTGCAGGGTACAATGAAATCTCAAGACTATCAAGGGATTCTAGAGAGAAATGTGCTCCCAGTGTCAGAAAGCTTGGTCTCAGTCGCAGGTCATGGGTCTTGCAACAGAATAACGGCCCAAAACACACAGCTGAAAACACCCAAGAATGGCTAAGAGGAAAACATTGGACTATTCTGAAGTGGCCTTCTATGAGTCCTATGGAGCATCTTTGGAAGGAGCTGAAACATGCCGTCTGGAAAAGGCACCCCTCAAACCAGAGACAACTGGAGCAATTTGTTGAAGATTTTACTGCAGTTTTTTGAGGCAAAGCCAGGAATTGTATGAAAACAAATGGAAAATATGAAGGAAGCATGTAGACACTTCCCTTCTGTTTAATCCACTCCTGACTGTCTCAAAAATCGCTCCATTTCTGCATCATGGGGCCTTAGCCGTAAGGTGTTTTTTTCTGTTATTTTTCGCAATAGTCCTCTCTTTAGAATTTTAACAAGCTTGTAAAAATGCATCTACAATGTGAGACAAATTAAAAATCTGACATAAAAGTGTGACATAAACAATGAGACTGAGGCCTCACGTCACAGAAAAGCTGATTTTTTTTGTTGCAGATTTAACTGAAGGGAAAAGTGTAAGTGATTCTGTTGTATTTCTCATTCCATTTCAAGCCACTCTTGTTTCTGCTCTAAAAACTACAGCAAAAATTGGCAATCAAAAAGCATCTTTTCCTCAACAGGCGTAAGGCTAAGGCCTTTCTCACAGCAACTTTTCACAGAATGTCCACAGGGGTTTCCTCTGTGGACTTTGTTTCCATTATAACTATAGGGAAACCGCCGCAATTTAGAAAACTGCAACGGTTTTGGAAGCCGAATCATGTCTGTTGTGCCTATTTTTCTGCAATGTGTGATCTGGATTCATAAATTCGAAATGTGGATATTTTGGACCATTTTACCCCAAACAATACATCATTGGCCAGCCATTATTTCCTATGGACCACTTTTTTTTTTTTATTATTTTTTGGTGAATTTACACATGTTGATCAAGTCTATACCAAAAGTTTTTACCGAGTTGAATAAAGGTTATATTTTAATAGTAGTTGTGTTTTATTTATGTATGATAGTTATTACAAGCATTGTTAACACCCTTGTCTGGTCTTACTAGATGAGTGCACTCGGTGAGGTGCATTCGTGTCTAATAGCTGGTATCTTGATACATTTTGAATTATGACTTTTTTTTATCAGACAATATTTATCCAGATACTGTAGATGCCTGGAATAGGCAAAAATGTCTTTTCAGAAAGGGAACTGATACAGTCTGATCAAACAACATCTATCAAAGAAATCTTTAAGATTTTAACTAAGGTTTACAGGAAATACATAGCTTCTTGGTAGGAATTACAGGGATTAAAGAACTATATGGACAATAAGATTGTCCCTAGGAGTTTCAGGAACCCTGTGCTCCCTGTTAAAAGAATTAGGTGCAAACAACACCTCTCCAAGTGGGAACGAGAAGTAACTGAATTATCATTACATTTGATATCCCAATTTGGTTGAGTAGGAACAAGAAAATCTACAACAATTTTCGATTATATTGAGAAATATGATTGAGAAAACTAAAACATTCTCAACAGAGTCCGATTTTGCTAAAAAAAGAACAGTAATTACAAATCAACATTGAAAGATTCATTAGTATCATCACGTCTAGGAAACATTTTCAGTTCCAACAGGACCTAACAGAGTTTAAGGAAAATAGAGCTTATATTGGATTACTGAATCCTAGGTAAACAATCAATATTTCATCCAGTGACTGTGATACATCAGATATGGACCGCTCAGTCTGCGCCAAGGTACCCACCATTACAGGAAGGGGTAGGAGTACCTCTACTTCAAACCGAAATAGGGGATGGAGTCAGAGCAGGGCCCCCTGATCACCCAGTACTTGTTGAGGGGATGAACAGAACCTAATCTATTTTATCTTGACCCATCCTCACTGAATAACAGCACGAGTCCAATGGAGGAATGTAAGGAAGAGTGTCCCCTGAGACTTTCGTTTGTATTGTCGGGGGAAATCATAATACCCCAGAGATATGCTGTCTGTAAAGGAAAATTAATTAACAGGCCAAGATTGGCTGCCGCCATCTTTAGCCCGGAGAATCAACAGAGACACATGGTGGTCGTGTATCAAAATGGATTCTGATTTATTGTTACAGAAAGTTAGCATTTATACAAAAAAAAAGCAGGTTGGACTTTGACCCGATTGGTTATACATAAGCTGTGGCACATGACTATTGGATAAGTTCTGCATCTCATTATTATACTCCAACCTGGGATGACCTTTCTCATGACATACAGAAGAATTTACAATATTTATGTGTAAACCAACATCTTACACTAATTCTAGATGTATATATCACAGCACGAGAGATAATGATCACATGCTATCTGTCCAGTCCGGTTTGTGGCTAAGGGTCAACTGGTTATAGAACCTGTTATGAGATTCTCACCACAAACAGATAAGGAGTTACAACCCAACCATCAACATTCCACACACCTTATCCCCTAAAGGGGTCTCTTAAACTCTAAACAGACATCCTTATGAAGCTTATATAAGAAAAAGCTTACAAAATGGCTGACAGAATACAAGATGGAAGATGTGATCCTAACAATTCCCCCATTTTGAGATAATTGGATACAGGAATTCATATTTAGGTACTTCAGTGACTTAACGTCTACTGCTGGACCTTTCCAGATTCCCCTCATATGTTCCTGTATTCCAAATTAATCTCAATCATAGTTCTGGCCTGTTATTTTCAGTCTGCTTTGTATTTTTCAAACACTATGTATCATTACTTCCTGTTGTGTTATGAAAACAGCTATATATAACATGACTGAGGCTAATATGGGGCTATGAGTACATATCCTACAGTCTGACACATTCAAATCTTCATTCAAGATCATATGATGTTTAAAGAAAAAAAACTTATTGTCCCACTCATTGTCAAATGTTCTATGCAGGCTTATCGCCAGAATAATCTATAACAGTAACATCAGGAGAATCTTCATCGCTGTTTGTGTAGAGACTTCTTTGCAATGTGAAGCATGGATACAGTTACTCTGTCCTTCAAGTTTCATAGAAGTATTAGTAGTTAGCAGCACTTGGGGCGAATCATCAAATCTTGGTTCAAGAGGATTTCTCACGTGTCATCAATCTCTTGGTTCAAATGAATAGGTCCGGTCCACTAACTTAAAATCTGAGAGGGAGGAGAAAACTCAAAGCCATACATTAGTCAGATGTTTTTGCCAAGACATCACATAGTCAGTCAGTACACCATAATACAACTCTAACCTAGGGGCTGACCCAAAGAAAGTTTGATATGGGTTAAAACCAATTCTTCTGTCAGGAGGGTACCTTACAGAAAATACAAATACAAGTGACACACTACATCTTCAGTATCTGCAGCCCGCTTGTGATGGCTTTCTTCACCAGATATGCCTCAGGCCATCCTGAAGAGAAATAACTATACACACAAGCACGTACTTATACCGTCTCACCTTTAGTAGTTACTAAAGTTATACTTATAGCATATAGTTATCCTGCAATCTCTGGAACAGGTACAAGGGCTCTGGGCATGGCTAAAAAAAACAAACACTTTTCACTTTTTGGCCTACTTTGCACTTACCACATGTCATGCAGGCTCACATATATCTGTCAGTAGTGATACTAAATCCTGCAGCCGCCCATCCTCCGCTCACCAGGTCACACATGGCTACTACTAAACAGTGCACTTAGAAATGAGCTGCTTATGCCATCAGTGGGGACAAATGCTATCAGTAAAAATACTCTCTTACCACCGGAGATCAGGACTTGTACATCCTCTTTCAGTCCTGGACCATTTTTGGTGCTTCAGTGTTGTAAAACCTGAAAAGAGAGCTAAAAGGGGTTTTTGGGCCTAGTATAGTGACCAATTATCAATAAAGCATATCCCCTAGGCCTCTGCAGCTGGTTAGCAGCAGTGTCTGCCCACATGTTACCTCTACTTTCCTTCATATCAGCCTTGGTGTGTGTCCTGACTTCTGACTATACCCACCTGTGTGGGGGCAGCAGCAGGGTCCATCACTACCTGAATAGCCTGGAAATCCTTTTAGGCTTCACATTAACCCTACAGAAAGCTCTCGCTCTCCAGATTGGACCATAGTCCCACTATATCAAACACCTACCCTCAGGCCTTGTACCCTGTCTCAGTGATGGCTTCTAGTTCAGCTTCATGAGCTGAGACCCATACAGTTCTATAATGGTTCTACTTGTGCTTGGTTTTACCCTTGGTTTACCTCATATTCAGTGACCATGACATATCTGGTGCAGAATCCACCATCATTCCTAAATCGAGAATCATCTAAAATGAAAGAACTCTTATCAGAGTTAACAATAGATTCATCATTTACATAACCAAATTAGCAAAAATAAAATTAATTTTAAGTTATCTGACTTTTTCCTCCCCTGAAACTATTGTTAACAGGTTTAGATGGGACTTGTAGTGCAGCACAGAATGCAAAGCTTACATTAGAAGACATAAATAAGACACACTGCAGTCTGAGATTGTTATCTTTGTTTCCACTGCAAGCAACCCTTGTGTCTTATCATGGAAGCAGCTGAGCTGGCTTTTCCCAAACTTGTTATACCTGTAGTACTACATATCCCAGCAGCTTGTTTAGACAATCCCAAATAAATTCAGTTCTCTAAAACTTCTAATTATTCCAGAATTACAAACTAATTCATTAATTAGATAAAACTTTTTCACAAAATAATTCCCGATTATTAACATTCATAGATTTATAGTATAAACCCATAACCAATAAACATTGAGTACATAGCACATGTACAAGGTATATCAAGTACATCTCATATTCACCAGAAGACATATACTGTATATATATTCAACGATGGAAAGGAACTCATATCTACTTATCACCACCCTCTGTGGGGCTATCAATATCTTCATCTGCTCCCTGTGGAGACTGAAAATGTAACAATACAGACATAGGCAAACAGAGCATGTGCATATAGCAAATACATGTAACACATATGGGCCCATTTACTTCATACATACATGCAACCTTCACACTGGAGCTCCAGACAACACACATCCATTAAGTCATAAAGAACTTGTCAAGTTTTCATATATTTTGTACAGTGATATCATCTTATTCTTTTTTTCCTACAAGTAATCACAGGGTTAGTTATAATTCCTGCACAGCTCAATATTGAAGAAAAATAAACAAAACATGTGATTTAGATGCCTTCGTCTTCTCCTCAATGTGTATATCACTGGAAAATAAACATAATGATGATTATCTAAAATTTATGACATTAATCCAATTCTAAAGACATTAAATATGATTTAAACAGCCAATACTGATACCAACATTACATATTAATATTTCTGTGCAGTCTTCGAATATTTCCATGGCAGACCCCACTCATCTAGTTGCTACAGATGCTCAGAAACTCTTACACTATATCTGAGATTTGCCTTGAGGGCTGACTGCAAGACTTTTTGACACTTTACTTTACAAGATTCCAATCAAAGTTTTTACCACTGTAACACATCACAATAATCTTACACAAAGTCAAATACTGGTTAGAAACAGCTTACACTATACAGTTCACTTATTATTAAACCATATATTCCTAATTCTCCATACATTATACCAATGATGTTACATTGTATCACTCATAGCTGAAATCTTAGCTACCTGCCGTGTCTCCCCTCCCCCCTTCTGTTGAATCCTAGCAAAACCTGTCTCCTGTATACCTCTGCTGTGGATATACAGAGGACAATAGGAGGTGGGGGGGGGGAGGCCTGACATTCATTGTGAATTATCCTGACCTCCATTAGAGACACACAGGAGCTTCTGATCTTTTTCTGCCATTTTTCCTTGCATAAATGCTTCAACAATCATGGTGTTTTTCAAAGCATTATAGACCTGATTTCACCCAGAATCTACTACCTTGGTGAGTAGTCTGCCACAATATACTTCAGCGGACTCTCCCTATATCTTTATCTAGTTACCACTCATATATAGTGCTAACATCACAATTCAGACCACATTTAATCCTTTAGCTGGACTGTGAGTGGGGGCTCACTATACATTCCCTTACACTAAGGAAAATATACAAACACTGAATACCTTATTTCTGTAACTATTCCTTACTTAATGTTTATCCAACTATCCAACATCTTATCAGCAGTTTCTCACCTCCATTTCTAACTGCTCTTTCCTTAAACTATCTTTTGGGTTGATTTCCATACCGGCTGACTCTGCACTCCCCCCATTCTGTTCTTCAATTAGAGCACATATCCCTTTGTAACTTATGCTCCTGTATCTGTCCTGCATGCTCTAATCTCCATTGGTTCCCAAAATTTACTATCAAACAATCCTGTTCTTAGGAACCCCTGCTCTCTTAAGGATTTTTATTTATTCTTTTTTTTTTTTTTCTTTTTCTCGGGCGGCAACTTTTTCTCGCTCTCTCTCTCTATTAGTTCATATGGGGTGTACCCTTTCTCAGAGGGTCCCTTCCCCATACTAGCTGATGGCCAGTCAGCTGTGAGCTCCCACCCCTCTAGGGCAATTAAGACAATAGAGGGTCACTCATGACTACTCGAGGGTCATACATATTTCTCCCCAGGGTCACACAGATCGCTCTGGGGGTCATACTGACCTCTCTTAGTGGGATCTCCCAAACAGTCACTCTGTTTTCACTGAACTAATCTCTAATGTACAAGTTTCCGGTATCTGTGCTCAAGGCAAAACCTATTCCGAACACCCCTGAATCTTTACACGTACTTGCGCAGATTCTACTCAGTCCTTAGTGCTTAAACAAGGACTTTTCAATCACTCAGTATTACGAATGGAGACTGACTCTCCCTTCTATGCCTCCCTATACACTTTATAACAGATGTATCAATCAAATCACAGCATGGACAGTATACAAAGAATGAGGTATAACATTTCCCACCCCCTTTACAGACAATATATATTCTTTTAGGTTCTTTGCAAAAAGCTTGAGCTATCTATATAAGGTACATATGTGTTTACCTCACACTCGGACAGGAAAACAAAAGTCCTTAGAAACACAGATCGGATTGGTAAGAAAAAAAGTTCTTACCTGCAGCGCTGACTTTTGTTGGATCTGTGGTCCCAGGAACTTCTGTAATCACTGGTTGTCCGGGGGATCAGTAAACCGTCTCCTTATTTCTCAAGCCGCACGTTGGAAGAGCCAATTTCTGTCGGGGGAAATCATAATACCCCAGAGATATGCTGTCTGTAAAGGAAAATTAATTAACAGGCCAAGATTGGCTGCCGCCATCTTTAGCCCGGAGAATCAACAGAGACACATGGTGGTCGTGTATCAAAATGGATTCTGATTTATTGTTACAGAAAGTTAGCATTTATACAAAAAAAAAGCAGGTTGGACTTTGACCCGATTGGTTATACATAAGCTGTGGCACATGACTATTGGATAAGTTCTGCATCTCATTATTATACTCCAACCTGGGATGACCTTTCTCATGACATACAGAAGAATTTACAATATTTATGTGTAAACCAACATCTTACACTAATTCTAGATGTATATATCACAGCACGAGAGATAATGATCACATGCTATCTGTCCAGTCCGGTCTGTGGCTAAGGGTCAACTGGTTATAGAACCTGTTATGAGATTCTCACCACAAACAGATAAGGAGTTACAACCCAACCATCAACATTCCACACACCTTATCCCCTAAAGGGGTCTCTTAAACTCTAAACAGACATCCTTATGAAGCTTATATAAGAAAAAGCTTACAAAATGGCTGACAGAATACAAGATGGAAGATGTGATCCTAACAGTATCAACCACAGATTTTGATCTTATTACCTGAGTCAAAGAAGAACAATAAGACCGATAAGCCTGTATCGATCCACATATCACACAAATATAACAACAGTGAAATACAGAAGTAAAACAATATCAGGCAATAAAATCAGATAAAAGAGAACTTGATAATATTTTACCAAGAGCTTAAGATGCAAGATTGATAGATAAGAAGGAACCCCAAGTTTACCCAAAATCCATAAGGGTATTAATCACTTAAAGGGTTGCCAATTTCTTGGGTACAGGAAGCCTGACATAGGAGACCAGTGTCTATGTTGAGAAGGTACTGTGCCCCTTTGTCATGGCGTTACCTCCTATGTCTGAGACACCATGGACGTTCTAAGACACCTGCAAGATGTTTCGCTACCACCAGGGTCATGTCTGTCCTTGCTTGACGTGGAGGATCTGCATAGCTCCATACCCCATGACGGGGAGGCTCTGCATACCCCATGATAATGCGTATGGGGCTATCAGACATTTTCTGCAGTCGAAGAGGGTACAACTAGCTTCCCACAATGACTTCCTATTGGAACTGCTTTAATTCATCATCAATAGGAATTTTATTCTGTTTGACAGCCGTTTCTTCCACCAGCAAATGAGGGGGAATACGTGTTGAGGGATCTTTTTAGGGTCACTGAGTCTGATATATTAGTTGTTTCAGAGCTGTTCACTAAACTATGAAATCATGTTATTTATCTACACCGTGATATGAACCTTTTTAGTGGACTAGCATCAGGGTCGGACTGGCCCGCCGGGGTGCCGGGGGATCCCCCGGTGGGCCCCAGCCTTGACTATTACCGTAGTGCTCATTTCCCCAATGCAGAAGCATTGGTCAGGGGCCCGATCGGGATTTTCAGTGGCCGGGTCGGGCCCCTGAACCAATGCATTTGCACTGGCAAACTGAGCACTTGATAGTGGCAGGGGCCGGATCTGTAAGCTCGGGGCCCCGGCTGCCAGCAGCACTGTAATGGTTAAAGATGCCCGGCTGCAGGCAGTTTCCCAGGGCCCCGACACTTACACCGAGGGGCCTCCTGCCAGGGAGAACTGAAGACTCCGAGGCAGCAGCTGCAGTAGCTATTGCTACCTTCCTATGTAGAACTCTCTGCCCGGAATTCCCCCTCCCCCTCCCAGCAGTGAGTCATCGCTCACATCGTACTGTGAGGGGACAGAGAGAAGTCTGCTGCTACGATCAGATCATCACCTTTCTACTTCACAAATGTGAGTATATATTTTTTTCCATTTTTTGGTAAAATGTAATGTTTAATATGTATATGTGTACATTTGTTTAACCCTTAAGTCCTATCATGGTGTCTATCATACACCGCTACCATACACATATCATTATGATAGACACCATGATAGTACTTAAGGGTTAAAGCATGTGTCTTGTATACTGTGTGAGGACTATGTTTGTATACAGGTATGTGTGTGTATACACAGTATGTTATAATAATGTGTGAGTGTATGTATATAGGTAAGTATATATAGTATTCATATATGTGTATATATTGCTTATATATGAATGTGTATATATGCTATAATAATGTATATGAGTGAGCCGCTTATATGTAGCGAACTCATGGTGGCTATGATCCACCGCACTCCTTACGCCATCAGACCCCCTCCCTATTTACGGCTTGCCCCCCACGCACCAGCGCTCTCTTCCCCCCCCCCATACATGCGCTTCCGCACCCATGCGCCTTTCCCCGCCCTTACGTCTGCCTGTGCCCATGTCCCGCCTTCCCTTGCGGTGCTCGTCGATAGACAAGTACTGGGGGGGGGGCATTCCTCACCGCTCAGCTTCATGGCTGGGCGGTAAGGAAAGCCCCCTCTCAGAGTACAGCGCAATAGACGCTACTGTGAGGAAGGGGCGTTCCTGACTGTCAGAAACGCCCTTCTGACACTGAATAGCTACGGTAATGGCACCGATAGCTCTTCACCGGTGGCACAGAATGGGAAAGCTGAATTGAGTGCACTGTCGGCTTTCTAGCGGTGTATTAATCCGCCTGTGCCCCAAATGGTGAAAGGTCCTCTTTAAGGATTAGGTGCAACAGAGAGACGCAGTGTTTTTCATTGAGCTTTTGTCCCCAGCGCCCCGTTATCCACCTGCCTGTGTCTGTTCAGTCTCATGGTCTTATTTCTGGAAATCCTGTATCTAATTGGTTTCAGTGGTCACATGAGGTGCAGGACTCCCAGCAAGGAGGCGGCGGCATGAGACTAAATGGACACTGGCGGCAGACAATGGAGCAATGGGGACAGGTGAAGGCGCTTTTTATTGATTTATTTTTTATTTTACACCTCCCTCCCAGCACATGAGTTGCTCCAATTCCTGGACAAATCTTTAAAGGATTTATCCAACTTTATAATATTGATGGTCTGTCCTTAGGATAGGCCATCAATATTACATCTGCGATGATACAACAGCCAGGACCTCTGCAGATCAGCTCTTCCAGGACAGCGTGGCTACAGGTAATGGTAACATTTCTAGGAGCCATGCTGATCACTTTCCATACAGTGTGTAGCAGTGGGTTTAGGTAGTATGTTGTTGCACATTGTATGGCAGGTGAGCTGCATGGCTCCCGACATGTTATTACCTTTAACCGCCCTGTCTCGGTATCGTTGGTCTGCAGGGGTCCTGATGGTGGGCCCCTAGAAACAATTCCACTGGTGGGCCCTAGACACCCCAGTCCGACCCTGACTAGCATCATGTATGAAGGCTTAGACCAGTCATAGAACAGATTACTCAGCAAGACCCTGGACATATTGTAGCTTTTCAGATACCCTTTAAACCTGTATGGGCTAAATGATGAATCCTGCGGACATTGGAGCTACCACGGTAAAAAGTGGAAGAAAATAAACAAGAACATTTTACTGACAGAATGGCAAATAATAAGTACAGTTCATAAAATAGCACCGAAAATTACATATCTTCCTGAAGTGCAACTATTTTCTTCATGTAAGGAAATAAACTCCACATGTTAATTATATTTGTATTTTTATAACCTTGTGGTAAGGCCAGTGTTGAGTCATTTTTTTAAGTAATAATTTTGCTTTGGGGGATTCCCATTGTAAATTGAGACAAGTACCAATATCTCTACAAGCATGTTGTTTGGCTGGTTTGTATATTTGAACATATAAAAAGACTTTCTTAGGCTGAAGCTCTATGTTGCAGAAAAAAGTCTTTTTTGTTGCAGATTTTGCAGCATTTTTGGAGCCAAAGCCAGGAGTGGATTAAACAGAAGGGAGAAGTGTATGAGCTTCCTATATATCTCTTTTTCTGCAACATGAGGCCTCAGCCTTAAGTGGATAATACCATTTAAATCCCTTTGGTAAATCAAGTTTATTGTGAATAAATGTAAGGTTAAGCAAACCAAGGTCCAAGGAGCGAAATGTAAAACTGTATGTATTGAATAGTAAAATGCCACTAAATTTATACTCTTTGGGTCAATTTATACAGTTTATGCAATGTTTTAACACCTTTACAAAAATCCATACATTTGAAAAATGCAAAACATTTTTTACGTTTCTATGTACAGAGGTGTGTAAGATGTCCTTTTTGCACAAGACGTTTTTATTTACACCATTTTGGGGAATATCTGATGTTTTGATTACATTTTGTTCAGTTTCTTTGGCAAAAAAACTGCTATTTTTATAGTTTTACAGTTCACACGCAGGAATGCCTAACATGCTTTTATTTGTTAGCTAGGGAAAGATTTACCATATATATACTCGAGTATAAGTCGACCCGAATATAAGCCGAGGCCCCTAATTTTACCACAAAAAAATGGGAAAACTTATTGACTCGAGTATAAGCCTAGGGGAAAAAATGCAGCAGCTACTGGAAAATTTCAAAAATTAAAATGGTCAGAGTTTTTGGTTGCAGTAGTTGCTGGGTGCTGGGAAAGGGGATGGGGTGTTTTGGTTGTCTGTCTGCCCCTTCCCTGAGCTTGAGGACTGGGATTTTTTCCCTCACTTGGAATTCAGCCTGGCTGAATATAGGGTATCTGCAGTGCTCCTATTAACCCCTTCCCGACGGAACAGGAGCACTGCAGATCCCCTATATTCAGCAACCGGGCACTGTCAGACACAGGGATACCTAATGTGTATGTGTTTCACAGTCATTTTCTACTTTTGCATATACTCTAGGGAAAGGAGTGATTTACAACATTTTTTTATTTATATTAAAGCTTCTTTTTTTTCCCCCACTATTTAATGGGAGATTCTATACATTGATATTGCGGGTCATAGACCCCCCCCCCCCAAAAAAAAAAAAAAAAAAAAAAAAAAATATATATATATTTTTTTTTTTTTTTTGCTTACTCGAGTATAGGCCCTTGGGGGCTTTTCAGCACAAAAACTATGCTGAAAAGTTTGGCTTATACTCTAGTATATACGGTAGATTCTTTTTATATTTTTTAATAAATTTTAAAAACTTTTCTTCGCCTTCTAGGGTGTTGAACCTGTGAGCTTTTGATCACTTGTATCATACTGCATTGCAGCTGATGGAAAAGTTACTCTAACTATTGAGGCCTGCCCCTGGCACAGCTGCATCCTCACAGCACATGGGAATCTATATGTTTAATTTTGCCTGAACCTATTTAAGAGTAGGTGAGCACCTGTATAAGTCCAGGGCCCCATAGGACATAAATGCTGCGGGAAAGATCGCAGCGTTTTACATTCAGGGCAAAGTGGATGGGATTCTAGCGAATTGCATGCCGACTTTGTGGTAAAAACCGCAGTGCGGACATGCCATGATTTCCAAGACCGATACAGTTTTGGAAATCGCAACATGTCAATTATACTTATGGAAATGCTGGCGGTTTTCCCATAAGTATAATTGTAACAGAAAATACACAGAGGAAACCTCTGCAAACTTTCTGTCTAAAGGAGCTGTGGGATGAACGGTGATGCATTGCCGCCACGTTTTTTTTTCCTGCAACACTTTTTTGCTGCAGGACGCCCTTTTGAGCCTTAGCCTAAAAGACCCATGAGTAGCTTGGTAATATTTGTTTAAATTTTATTACCCTATGAGCATTCTCTTTCTCTCCCTTATGCCCACACTGTCATCTCTGAGGACGACTCTTTAAGTACATTCCATTATATAACAGTGGTGTCTGGGTACCTTCCCTGACCTATTACTTTGAATAGGAGCAGAGCTGCTTCTGCCTCTGTCCTTCGCTGTAGCATGTCACGTCCACATGCAGCTTGATCTAATCAGTGTGGATTTCGAGTTGCATCCACAGGTTAGGGGAAAAGTGTCCAATTGCTGAGGCTCACTCATCTCAAAGTTCCCTTGTATGCTCCATGTGAATGAAATACTGACTTTTGTGAACCATGTTCTATTGACTTCTAAAGGGATAATTGGACAGACAGAAATGGGAATAAGTGTCTTTGTTAGCACTACGCCTTTAAGTGGGTGAATAAAAATATAGAACTTATGCCTCCTACACTTTTTGAGTCGTACTTTAGCTATGTTTTTGTTGCTGTAATTACCTAGTGGTTGATATGTTTGATGACCACTCTGCGCTTCAGACATTACCAGACCATAATATATTAATAGTACATTTAAAGCTTTCATCCAACCCACTGGAGGAAATGATAATGTTGAAGTTACTGCGATAACTGTCTGATTTTGCAACCTTATGAATTCATAAACTTTCTTTTTTTTTTTTTACCTTCTTTCAGACTTTCCAGATACCACACCTTTCCTGTTTCTTAACCAAACGTCCTACACATTTGATTTAGCAATGTTGATTCATTTGTCACACACCCATGAAATGCTGTGCTGAAAAGAACACTATTTTTCTGATTTTTCATTCAACAACCACTACATCACTTATCATGTTTTGGCAGACATAACATCTCTGAAAGGAAATTCGGACGTCTTGTCATTTAATAGAATCACGGTGTATATAGAGAATGCATAGAAAATCAAGAAGCTATATACTAGGAGAAGGTTAAAGGGGTTGTCTGGGATAACTACGGTACTTTTTCAATATGAGGCCGAGGAAGGTGAAACAAACAAAAAAACCCATACTCACCTGTACCTGGTGCTCCAGTGTCTCCCAGCGAGGTTCGGTCCTGCTGCTTTGGTGTTTTCTTCTGACAGAAGTCCCCGCCACACTTCAGCAGCCTCACAAAGCATGAGGAAAAGGACATGGGACATCACAGTTATTGTGATGGTCCCTAAGATACCCTCAGGAGAGTTCCTAGTGAGGATCATAAGGCCAGGGACGTAACTAGCAAAGATTGGGCCCCCTAAGAAACTTTTGACTTGCCACCCCTCCCCCACGGCATAGCGCCTGCTTTCCTGGTCTCCACACAGTATAATGCCTTATGTACAAACACTATAATAGCGGCCTTCAGGCAGTTAATGTCCCACAACAGCCCCTTCAAACAGCATTATGCCCTACAGTGGTGCCTCCACACAGTATTATGCCCCACAGTGGCCCCTCCACACAGTATTATGCCCCACAGTGGCCCTTGTACTCAGTATAATGTACCATAGTGGACCAGGCACAGCATTATGCCTCATAGTGGCCCCTGTGCACAGTATTTTGCCCCATAGTGTCCACTGCGCACAGTATAATGTTCCATAGTGACCCCTACACACAATGTAATGTCTCATAGTGGCCCCTGCACACAGTGTAATGTCCCACAGCGGCCCCTCCACATACTCTTATGCCCCATAGCGGCCCCCCACAATATTATGCCCCATAGTGGCCCCTACACACTTTATTATGCCCCATAGTGGGATGTGACAAACATAAAAACCACTGTTTTTCACCTCTCCTGGGCTCCGTTGCACTCCCTGCTGGTTTCAGCTCTCTTCAATGTCAGCACAGACGTCATGTGCACCAAGCTAGTGTCGTGATGCATAATGACGCTAGCTTGGGCCAGGTGACGATGTCATTCAGCTGTTGAAATATGCTTGGAAGTATCAGTACGTCCTTTCAGAACAAGGCAACTACCTTAGAGACTTAAAAACTAGAGATGAGCGAACACTAAAATGTTCGAGGTTCGAAATCCGTTTCGAACAGCCGCTCACTGTTCGAGTGTTCGAACGGGTTTCGAACCCCATTTAAGTCTATGGGGAACATATACTCGTTAAGGGGGAAACCCAAATCCGTCTCAGGAGGGTCACCAAGTCCACTATGACACCACAGGAAATGATGCCAACACCTCTGGAATGACACTGGGACAGCAGGGGAAGCATGTCTGGGGGCATCTAACGCACCAAAGACCCTCTATTACCCCAACATCACAGCCTAACAACTACACACTTTACACATTCCAAAAAAACCTCTATCAAAGTGGGAAAATACCTGGAAACATGTGTATTTGGCCCTTGGAGTGAGGAGAGCTTGTCACCAGCAGTGAATTTGGCCCTTGTAGTGAGTTGAGGTTGGCACCAACATTGCTTTTGAAAATCAGGGTGGATTGAGCCTCTAACCAGCAGAGTTTGGGAAAATTCATGGTGGAGGAAGCCTCTAACCAGCCAAGTTTGGGGAAATTCATGGTGGAGGGAGCCTCTAACCAACACAGTTTGGGGAAATTCATGGTGGAAGGAGCCTCTAACCAGCACAGTTTGGGGAAATTCATGGTGGAAGGAGCCTCTAACCAGCACAGTTTGGGGAAATTCATGGTGGAGGGAGCCTCTAACCAGCCCAGTTTTGTGAAATTCATGGTGGAAGGAGCCTCTAACCAGCCCAGTTTGGGGAAATTCATGGTGGAGGGAGCCTCTAACCAGCACAGTTTGGGGAAATTCATGGTGGAGGGAGCCTCTAACCAGCCAAGTTTGGGGAAATTCATGGTGGAGGGAGCCTCTAACCAACACAGTTTTGTGAAATTCATGGTGGAGGGAGCCTCTAACCAGCCCAGTTTTGTGAAATTCATGGTGGAGGGAGCCTCTAACCAGCACAGTTTGGGGAAATTCATGGTGGAGGGAGCCTCTAACCAGCACAGTTTGGGGAAATTCATGGTGGAGGGAGCCTCTAACCAGCAGAGTTGTGGGAAATCAGGGTGGAGGGAGCCTCTAACCAGCAGAGTTGTGGGAAATCAGGGTGGAGAGAGCCTCTAACCAGCAGAGTTGTGGGAAATCAGGGTGGAGGGAGCCTCTAACCAGCAGAGTTGTGGGAAATCAGGGTGGAGGGAGCCTCTAACCAGCAGAGTTGTGGGAAATCAGGGTGGAGGGAGCCTAGTAGTAGCAGAACTGTGCAACGCTTATGGTGGATGAGTATGAGGATGCGGAGGAATTGGAGAGGTTGAGCACAGACATGGAGTTTCATGTTGTGGTGCTTTACACAGGTGGGCATGAAAATGAAGGCTCTATCCAGTGGTGGTTCATTTTTATCAACGTGAGCCGGTCGGCACTCTCAGCTGACAGACGGGTGCGCTTGTCAGTGATGATGCCACCGGCTGCACTGAACACCCTCTCAGATAGGACGCTGGCGGCAGGACAGGACAGCACCTCCAAGGCATATAGGGCAAGTTCAAGCCACAGGTCCAACTTCGACACCAAATACGTGTAGGGCGCAGAGGGATCGGAGAGGACAGGGCTGTGGTCGGAAAGGTATTCCCGCAACATGTGCCTATACTTCTCACGCCTGGTGACACTAAGACCCTCAGTGGTGGCACTTTGGCGAGGGGGTGCCATCAAGGTGTCCCAGACCTTAGACAGTGTGCCCCTTGTTTGTGTGGACCGGTGAGCACTTGGTCGCCTACTGGAGGAACTGCCCTCCCTGCTGCCAACGTCACATGCTGGAAACATCTCCATCATATTCTGCACCAATTGCTTGTAGCAAGCATTGATGCGAGTGGCCCTCCCCTCTACCGGAATAAAAGAGGAGATGTTGTTTTTATACCGGGGGTCAAGGATAGCAAAGATCCAGTACTGGTTGTCCTCCATGATTTTGACAATATGCTTGTCAGTTGTAAAGCACCCCAACATAAACTAAGCCATGTCTGCCACAGTGTTAGTTGGCATGACTCCTCCGGCCCCACCGGAAAGTTCAATCTCCATTTCCTCCTGATCCTCCCTTTCTACCCATCCGCGCTGCAACAATGGGACGATTCGAAGTTGCCCGGAAGCCTCCTGTATCACCATCACATCATCAGACAGCTCTTCTTCCTCCTCCTCCTTCTCCTCTTCCTCCATTAAACGCGATGAAGCGGACAGATGTGTGGACCTACTCTCCAGCTGTGACGGATCGGATGCTATCCCTGACTCCTCTGTGTGATCTGAGTTATCCCTGATGTCAATCAGGGATTCTCTCAGAACACACAAGAGCGGGATTGTAAGGCTCACCATCGCATCTTCAGAGCTCACCCTCCTTGTGGACTCCTCAAACACCCGTAGGATGTCACAAAGGTCTCTCATCCATGGCCACTCATGGATGAGAAACTGAGGCAGCTGACTTTGTGGCACCCTAGGGTTTTGTAGCTGGTATTCCATCAAAGGTCTCTGCTACTCAACCACTCTACTCAACATCTGAAACGTTGAGTTCCAGCATGTGGGGACGTCGCACAAAAGCCAGTGTTGTGGCACATGCAGGCGTTGCTGGAGAGATTTTAAGCTAGCAGCGGCTATTGTCGACTTGCGAAAGTGGGCGCACATGCGCCGCACTTTCACCAGTAGCTCCAGAACATTTGGGTAGCTCTTTAGGAAACATTGCACCACTAGGTTGAAGACGTGGGCCAGGCATGGAACATGTTGGAGTCCGGCAAGCTCCAGAGTTGCTACCAGGTTCCGGCCGTTATCACAAACGACCATGTCTGGGCCCAGGTGCAGCAGCTCAAACCATATTGCAGTCTCATCGAGGAGGGCATCCCTCACCTCGGAGGCAGTGTGCTGTCTGTCCCCCAAGCTGATCAGCTTCAGCACGGCCTGCTGACGTCTACCAACGCCAGTGCTGCAACGTTTCCAACTCGTAGCTGGGGTCAATCTAACAGCGGAGGAGGAGGCGGTGGTGGAGGAGGAGGCGGTGCAGGCGGTGGAGGAGGAGGAGGGTGTTCTTCTCGTGTCCCTGCCAGGAATGTTAGGCGGGGAGACTAGGTACACCAGGCCAGTTTGGGAAGCAGTCCCAGCCTCAACTACATTCATCCAGTGTGCCATCAGTGAAATGTAGCATCCCTGTCCGCATGCACTTGTCCACGCGTCGGTGGTCAAGTGGACCTTTGTGCAAAGCGTGGAACTAAGGGCCCGCCTGATGTTGAGTGACATGTGCTAGTGCAAGGCGGGGATGGCACACCGGGAGAAGTAGTGATGGCTAGGGACGGCATAGCGAGGTGCCGCAGTTGCCATCAGGTCCAGGAAGGCGGGAGTTTCAACAAGCCGGAACGCCAACTTCTCCTGGGCCAGCAGTTTAGCGATGTTGGCGTTCAAGGCTTGCGCGTGTGGGTGGTTAGCGGTGTATTTCTGCCGCCCCTCCAATGTCTGAGAGATGGTGGGTTGTTGTAAAGAAGCGCCTGATGTTGCCTTTGATGGTGCAGGAGAAGGAGATAAGACAGGAACAGGGGAGGATGAGGGAGAAGTCAACAAAGTGGCGGAGGCAGATGAAGTGGTGTCCTGGCTCGTCCTCTGGAGTGCATCACCAGCACTGTGAGCAGTGGCAGAGGCAGAGGCAGTGGCGTGAACGGCGGGCGGCCTTTGTCCTGCCGTTGCTGCCTGCCACTGATTCCAGTGCTTGGATTCCAAATGACGGCGCATTGAAGTGGTGGACAGGTTGTTCTTCTCAGAGCCCCTACTCAATTTCGAGAGGCAAATTGTGCAGACAACACTATATCTGTCCTCGGCGCATTCCTTGAAAAAACTCCACACCTTCAAGAAACGTGCCCTCGAGGTGGGAGTTTTTCGGGGCTGGGTACGAACTGGAACATCTTGGGAGATTCCGGGTGTGGCCTGGCTTCGCCTAAGCTGCTGACCTCTGCCTCTAGCTACCCTTTTTGGTGCTGCACCTGCCTCAACATCCACACTACTTTCCCCGCTTGACATCCCCCCTGTCCAGGTCGGGTCAGTGTCCTCATCATCCACCACCTCCTCTTCCAACTCCTGTCTCATCTCCTCCTCCCGCACAATGCGCATGTCAACTGGCTGCCCTGACGGCAACTGCATCTCATCGTCGTCGATGAGGGGGGGTTGCTGGTCATCCGCCACCAAATCGAACGGAGATGGAGGAGACTCCAGTGTTTGAGCATCTGGACACAGATGCTCGTCTGTTAGGTCCGTGGAATCGCAAAATGGAGGGGCAGGTTGAGGGACAATGAAAGGAGCGGAGAACAGCTCTGGGGAGCAGGGACAGTTGGGATTATTGTTCTGGGAAGATTGGGAATTTTGCGAGGAAGGAGGACAAGACTCTTGGGTAAGAGGAGGAGAGGAGGCAGAGGCTGACTGGCTGGTGGACAATGTGCTGTAAGCGTTCTCTGACAGCCATTGCAAGACCTGTTCCTGGTTCTCGGGCCTACTAAGGTTTGTACCCTGCAGTTTAGTTAATGTGGCAAGCAACCCTGGCACTGTGGAGCGGCGCAATGCTTGCTGCCCCACAGGAGTAGGCACGGGACGCCCTGTGGCTTCACCGCTAACTTGCTCCCCAGAACCATTTCCCCGACCTCGCCCACGGCCTCGTCCACGTCCCTTTCCGGGAGCCTTGTGCATTTTGAATTCCCAGGCAGAAAATGACACTATATACCAGTAGCAACAATTGTGGGTGTATGTAACCCCAATATATTTTGGGAATTCCCAGTCAGAAACTGGCACTATATGGCAGTAGCAAGACTTGAGGATATTTGTAACCCCAATATATTCTTTGTGTCGTAGTTCCTGTCCCACCTACCCTGCGCTGTTATTGGAACAAAAAAGGTGCCTGGGACGGTGGGAAGGGAATCGAGTAATGGCGCACTTTACCACGCGGTGTTCGATTCGATTCGAACATGGCGAACAGCGTGATGTTCGATAGAACACTGTTCGCTCATCTCTATTAAAAACCCAATGGGTGGTCCAAAAGTAAACAACCTAGCTGGAAAAAAAAACTAAATGCCTGAATTGTCATTTTTTCTGTATGTCTCCTGCCAAACAAGATTGAATACCAAATAATCAAACATACAGTGCATAACAAAAACTACAATGTTCCCGGTAAGAAATACCACTTACACAGCTCTGTACATGGAAATATGGGCGCCAGAGTATGCCGACTCATAGAATTTTTTTTCAAGTTTGCACACTTTTCTTAATGGCATTAAAGCAAAATTCTACATCTCTCTTATATTCCAATTCCACTTCATTCCGATTTTTAATTCAGTTTTCCAGTACATTGTACAGAATATTAAATGGTCCCATTAGACTACAATTTGTTTCACCAAAAATCTCTCAGATGGCCCTGTAAATGGAAGTTCTGGCTTTTGGAAGGTGGGAAATAAAAATAAAAAACACACACAACACAAAAACATGATATCTGAATGCACTGGTAAAACTGCCAAACATGCAGTACATGAAATTTAGTAAATGTTATACATGGACTGGGTGACCGTGGTAGGGTTTAGTGTCAGGAAGTTTCTTTGTCCTCAAACCCTGTGAACTGTATGCCTAACGCTGTCTATTGTTAAAAATTTCCAAAAATATACTTAAAGTCTACAGCTATAAATTACTAAAGAATGTTATTTATGGCACACTACCATGTAAAATACGCTGTAGTCAGTTTGAGATATGAGGTTCAGAGCCTGATGTTTTGCTAATCACAACATTGTTTTTAATGTGATAGATACATGTAATGCCAAAATTATAGATGGGCTTAATATTTAAAAAAATATTTCTAAATAATTTGATGTGAAAATAATTTTTTGGACATAGGGTTATCTGTAAAAATAGGGGTCTTTTGGACAACGCAATGTGGAAAAATAAAATTCTGATTAATCTGTGAAGTAGGGGGGCTTTGTGTTTTTTTGGGCCCTGATGATTCGATTTCTAGAGTGCAGAGGAAGATGCCAAAAGTCTTGATTCTCTTCCTTCACGGCTGGCACTCCAACTCACAGATGGTTGACTCCTCTCTACTCTATAGACAGGCAGAGGGACTTAGGGCCCGTTCACACGGAGTAAACGCGGGTGTATTTTGGCAAAATACACATGTAAAAAATACATGTGTAAAAATAAGACTCCCATTGACTTCAATTACATTTTTTTACACGTGTAAAAAATGTCAAAATACATGGCAAAATACACGTGTAAAAGGTCATTGAAGTCAATGGGAGTCTTATTTTTGCACGTGTATTTTGCCAAAATACACGCACGTTTACTCCATGTGAACGGGCCCTTACGGCTGTGCGCTGCAAATCTAAGCACTGGAGATCCAGGGAACCTGTGAATGCACAGTATTAGGAATTCATTCATCCAGTGCACGGATTGCGCTGAAAAGCATTATTTGTTGATTGGCCAGTCTTACAGCATTCGGCCAATCAACGCTGGTCAATGCATACCTATGGCAAAATGAAGCAGAGCCGGCCGTGCGCTCAGCTTGGCTATTCCTCCTGTCACACACATCTCTGGTGTAACATAGCTCAGCACACACTCAGCTCTGCTACATGTCTACACTCTGTTGTAGAGATGTAGCAGAGCTGAGTGTGCGCTGAGCTCTGCTACACACAAGATGTGTGTGACAGGAGGAATAGATGGAGGGTTGGTTGGGTGTAGTGCAGAGCTGCTATACCAGAGATGTAGCAGAGCTGGCCGATGTTAGAGATGAGTGTGTTAGTCTGCTGCATATCTGCCAGCTCTCCTACATTTACATCTCCTACACACTCAGCTCACCTACATCGGACACTACACGCTCGGTATAGCCAAGCTGAGTTTGTAGTATCGGACACCACACGCTCAGTTTATCGGTATAACCGAGCTCTGAAACTGGGACCATGGACCGAAGTGGACCAAGAGCAAAGAGCTGCAGGTAAGCGGACACCGGGGGTGGGGTGGGGGGGAGGGGGTTAATCACTACACAGCGTGAGCTACATGCTGTGTAGTAAATAGGATAATCTCCCACACTGCACACTCAGCTGGCTATTCCTTAATAGTACTAACATGCTCAGCTCAGCTATTCCTTTAGTAGTTCCGAGCCATAGGAATGCATTGACCAGCGTTGATTGGCCACTGTACGGGCAGATATGCAGCAGACTAACAAGCTCAGCTTGGCTATTAGTACTACTAACACGCTCAGATCGGCTAGTACACTAAGGAATAGCCCAGCTGAGCTAGTCGTGTTAGTACAGGAAGAGTAGCTGAAGGGATGGTTGGGTGTAGTGCAGAGCTCTTTCATCTCCGGTGTCTGGAGTAGCCGGGCTAACTGCACAGGCTCTGCTATATCTCGCTATAGGAATTCATTGACCAGCGTTGATTGGCCAGTGTACGGGCATTCGGCCAATCAACGCTGGCCAATGCATTCCTATGGGAAAAAGTCAGCTTGTGCATATCGCAAGCTGACAGGAATCCTGACAAGATAGAGCCCCAAAGAGCTAGGTGAATGACATTCCCCCCTAAATAAAGGTTATCCCTAGCTCACCCTGCCTGTAGATCTGTCCCTGTCTCACATTCATATAGTTCACTGCTCCAAATTAAGCGAATGGTAAATTAATCTAAATTGGAGGTCACCTGATTTCGGCAGCCAATGGGTTTTTTCAATTTTTTTCACTGCCTCTATTGTCATAGTTCCCGTCCCACCTCCCCTGCGCAGTTATTGGTGCAAAAAACGCACCAGGGAAGGTGGGAGGGGAATCGAATTTTTAGTGAGTTTGCCACCTGGTGTTCGATTGGAATCGAACACCTCGAACGGCCTGATATTCGATTGAATATCAATTCGATCTAACGCCGTTCGCTCATCTCTACTCACAATGCTCCAAATTTTTAAGATCTATTTAAAGGTATCTCATCACGCCAGAGAACATTCTCCAGATTAGTCTAGGGCCACTCGGCAACTTTGACTCCCATTGTGCGACCAAAAATGTTGCTCTGCGGCTCCTTCACTCATGTTATTGAATGGAGTTGCATTGCAAACCAGAGGGTGCCTCACTGGTGACTTCCAGTCACACAAAAGCAATCATGAAGGAGTTGCAGAGCGACAGCAATATTTTTTTTTTTTTTTTTTTTTTTTTTTATAATGTAGATTGTGAGCCCCACATAGAGCTCACAATGTACATTTTTTCCCTATCAGTATGTCTTTTTGGAATATGGGATGGAAATCCATGCAAACACGGGGAGAACATACAAACTCCTTGCAGATGGTTTTATGCCCTTGGCGGGATTTGAACACCAGGACTCCAGCGCTGCAAGGCTGCAGTGCTAACCACTGAGCCACTGTGTGGCCCCCCCACACAGCAATATTTGTGGCGAGACGGGAGTCACAACCAAGGTCGCTGTGTTGCCCTAGCCCTAACCTACTCAGAGCCTGTGAGTTTACCCTTTTTACCCTTGGTAGGTTAGGGTCACCTAAATTAAATGTTTCCCCTTTTTGATTCAGCGCCTCCTGTCAATATGCAAATTAGCTTTATGGAACAATTATGGCGTGGCACATAAATGAAATATATATATAGCAGGGCAGGATCTCTGTGCCAGCTAGTGTCCCATCAAACCACCCTGCCTAAGCTAGATATTTAGATACAGGAATAGGACTGAGCCTTTGCCCTGTGTGGAGGAGGCCTGGCTTCTACTCTGGTGGAAGTACGTTATTTACACAACCTTATTATGCATGGAAACAGTCTTCGCAGGATGTTTAATATTTCTTTTTTAAGCTTTTGAGGACAGGAACTGTTTTTTATGATATATGATTGTTGAAACCCAACCAAACCTAAGTCACCATTTATACGCAGTCTGTAAACCAGAGTGAATATGGTCAAAAGCTACATGTTTCTTAGTTCACAACTACACCACAGATTAACATTCTCTGAACATCGGGGTAGTTTACAATTAAATTATGGCATTGATGATATTTTTGTAACATATTCTGACAATAAATATACAATAACATTACAAAATTCCACTTACTATGTGGCAGTAATATTTACTAGAAGTGTGTGCTTGAAGCAAAATAATGAAACATTGACCTGATCCCTGAAATGTAACTTTCCTGTAGCAGGCACGGAATATTAGACCATTAATAGCATCTTTGCAATGACTTTGTGCCTTCTGATTTTCACCACTGAAAAATAATATGTAGTATTGATATTGATATACGACAAACACACTTTACCGTAACAGTTAGTTTTTATGACAAATTCTAGTCATATTTATCAGTTGCATACTGTATGCTCAGTTCTTCAGCGAACTATACCAATATGGCGCTCGGACATGCTCAGAGTAGTACTGCGCTTATCTGACAGACATTTTGGTGTAGTTCGCTGAAGAACTGAGCATAACGCTTAGTATGCCCAGTTCTATAGCAAACTGCACCAAAATGGCGCTTTGACATGCACAGTACCGCTGTGAACGGAGCGGAACTGCGTATGCCAGAGATTTCAACTGCAGGAGCGCGATCTGGCTGGAAGAACATCCAGGGAGGAGGAGGACAGACTGAGCACAAGCAATGGAGGGGTGTGAACACAGGTTGGACATTGGGGGTGCTTGGAAGCCCTGGGGAATGTCCATGGGGCTCATAAGCATAATCGTTTTTAGGGATTTACAATAAAATGGCGGGGTGTCTTACAAATATAAAGGCAGCAGTAGAATAGCCCTTTTAAAGGCTATTCAGAAATGTGTTTGCTTGAAAATGAGTATTTCCAATGATACACTCCCTTTAATATAATTGGGCACTACATGGCAAAGAACTATACCTAGTATGACGTGTAAAGGAAATACCTCACCAGTACTTTTATGACTCATATTGACATGGAGGGGGATTTAAGGACAAAACTTCCTTTGCTTCCATTAGACACAGACACACATTACTCCTACAGATAGAATAATGCAGTCAATAAGTCCCATGTAATGAAGGCAATAAAAGGTCATTCAGAAGGCGACATCATGCAAAACCAGAGTGACTGACCACAAAATGTGGGTGGACATGCATTTGTCTATCCCTTAGAAAACATTGATGAGTAAAAGTGGAAAGCTGACTACAGCTCATTTAGTGTGTCTTTGTCTAGGTCTAAGTCATACCATAAATCTCAGAAATTGCTTTAATTTCATTTACCCAGGATTTTATACCTGGAAGGAGTTAGGAATTAAGTGATGGGATTCAGTATGAGTATGATTTAACAGCACATTGTCAGAAACTGTAATAAAAGAGTAACAAATTGTAAACGTACGGAAGGAAGACTTCAGGCATACATAAATGAATCAAATTTATGAACAGAGATTGGCGCTTCCTCCCAAGACTCATTTTACTTTGCGTTTGGGTGGCTCGGGTACCAATTCATTTCAGGTTGAACAAGTTGGGATAGAACTAGAAGTGAAATTGCTATACTCTGCGGTCTCCTCGGTGACATTATGTGATGTGCCATGGTCACTACTGAAATCTCAAAGACAAAAAATGTGAGAGACACCGAGCAATCCGTAGTGTTGTATCCCATGGATGTTGTGTCAGAAAAAAGAGGAAAAAAGGCTCACCTTAAGGAATCTAAGTCACAACTCAGTATTACTGTGGGTATATATGTATAAACAGAGAAGTCCTCTTTTGGGGTAGAGCTGCAACGTTCCTTACGCCTCTTGGGTGTGTAAACAATTGTAGAACGGACCAACCACTCAGATTCGGTGAGGGAGTGCAGTTTCTTTCACACCAGATTCCCTCACCGAATCTTAGTTGTTGGTCCATTCTACAATGGTCACTACTGAGGCCTCACATGGGCACGCCAAGCATCATGACATAACAGAAAAGCCACCAATGAGGTCTATTTTCATGCTTCCCTCATACAGAATGAATGCTTTTATGTGAACCCCCTCAGTAATTTATACAAATAAAAAGGATACTTACTTTAAATGAATAACAGTAAGCAGAGATATAGAAAACCTTGATACAGAAAGTATATTGAAAAAGTGTAAAGCTTTTTGTTGTAGAAACAATGTTTTATGTCCATTAAAAAGCGTAAATTTGAAAGGGATTCCCATGATTATACAAATGGTTTCATATATAGGAAACCAATACAAACTTCCTCACCAATTCCAAGATTTATATTAAAAAATAAACAAAGTAACAGAGGGAGTGTGAGATCAAAAGAAAAACGCAATGTCTCATTTGGGACATCAAGAGACTCAGATTTTTCATTTGTTTCAACTGGGAGATCGGAATATTTTTCAGAAGATTCCAACATGAGCATGCCCAGATTTAATCGTAGGAGCAACCCAAATTTTTACCGCAGAAGTCCACCAACAACAACAAAAAACGGAGAGGAGGAAGGAGAGGAGGAACCCACTACGAGGAGGAAACAGCCACGTTATCAAACTCGCTCCAAACAACAACAAAAGTAAATAATAATCTCACAAAAAAGAACTTCGAAAGCAAAAACAAAAAGAAAGAAATAAATAAAACATGTGGACAATCCAAGGATTTAACATCACAAACAAGTGTAGAAAATTTATCCTCGGTAACATTAACTACAGCACAGATCAATCTATTGGAAAAAGGCATGAACTATGTCCCTAAAAAACACTTTGACTTGTTTGGAACCCTGATGGATGTTAACCGGTTTGTGAGAAGCCTAACGGTTAAAAAACATTTTCATGATACAGAAATTACAAATGTTAACACTGGTTTTGATAATGTAACATATGGTGTATTAGAAGATAGAACCGCACTTCCATTGAAATCTAAATTAAAAGAGCATACTGCAACACAAGCATTAATAGATTTAATGTATGAAAACCAGGATCCACTTAAAACCTTGGATACAATTCCAGTATCTAGAACTAACTCTGAATATTATCCAATTAAAAGTAGGGAAAATAATTTCTTGATTTTTCAGCAAAAAATAGAGGAAGAGCTAAAATCCCTCAATAACAAAGTCCGTACACAACCTATGAACCACAACCTTTCCTACCATGAGAATCAGGCTCTTAAAGATCTAAAAAGTCGCACGGACATTATTATAAAAAGAGCAGACAAAGGGGGGAAGGTTGTGGTTCTGGACAGAAAAGAATATGAAGACAGTTGTCTTCAAATTCTAAATGATAATCAAACATACTGTAAATTAACATATAATCCAACTGTTAAATACAGTGAAGACTTAAAAAATCTTTTAAGTGAGGGTCTGGCTCTAGGAATTTTCAATGAATACGAAGTTAAATTTTTATTAAACCCAACTCCGACAGTTCCGGTCCTATATGGACTTCCCAAGCTTCATAAAGCTGAGAAACCAATCCCCATGAGACCCATTATTTCGGGGAACAATTCGTTGTTAGAAAAACCAGGAATTTGGATAGATTCCATATTGCAGCCCCTGGTCATGAGAACAGGAGGTTTTATTAGAGACAGTAGAGTAGTACTCTATTTGAGTAGTACTCAAAAATTTCAGTGGATTCCAATGGAATAAAAACATGTCATGGCTTAGCTGCGATGTGTGTGCGTTATATCCAAGTATCCCCCACGGGGATGCCATTGAAGCGCTGGCCTTTCACCTATATAAATATAGCAAATATTGTAGTGAAACATGTGAATATATCATTGAAATGACACGATTTTTGTTAACACACAATTTTTTCTTATTTCTCGATTCATATTATCTACAGATTTGTGGAGCCCCCATGGGGGCTCCATTCTCCCCATCTCTAGCAAATCTTTTTTTGGCCAGATGGGAAGAAAAATTTATTTTTTCGGAAAACAATCCTTTTTCTAAACATCTGTTCTGGTACGGGCGCTACATCGATGATGTACTAATTGTTTGGTACGGAGATGTGGCGCCCGTGCCAGAATTTATTTCTTATTTAAACCAAAATGCATCAGGTCTCAAATTCACGTATCATCATGATCAGAACTCTATTGATTTTTTGGACATAACTCTGACAGGAGATAGGGAGAGAGGTGAAGTCATCACCAATCTCTATAGGAAACCAACATCAGGGAATACGGTGTTAAAGGCCAGCAGCTGTCACCCAAAATCGACCATCAAGGGCATCCCCGTGGGGGAACTTACTCACGTTAAAAGGGCATGTAGTAGAGAAGTTGACTATAAAAAAAAATAGCATGGAATTATGTGAACGATTAAAAACAAGACAATATCCAAATTGGATGCTAAAAAGAGCGAAAGTTAAACTTGAGAATAAAACGAGAGACGAACTCTTGAATTCAAAACAACAAAAAATATGTAAGGAAAATAATCCAGTGCCTTTAACATTTTCAACCCCATACAGTCCAGAATTTTCGAAAATCAAACATATTATAAATAGAAATTTACCAATACTGGAAACTCATCCTGTGGCAAAACAGATTCTTGAAAAGGGTGTACGCTACATCCCTAAAAGAGGAGTGACATTAGGAAACTTATTGTCACCGAGTTTCTTACAAGCCCCTTTGGAATGCTCGGGAGGGTCCTCCATGATAAATGGTTTTTCTAAATGTGGAGACCCCAAGTGTAGAGTGTGTAAATACACCACAAATATCCGGGAACTAACTTCTGCCAGTACAGGTAAAAATCATAAAATTACAAGTGCAATAAATTGCAATTCAACGGATGTAGTATACTGCATCCGATGTATAGCATGCAATTTAGACTATATCGGATGTACTGGCAGAACATTAAAAACTAGAATATTGGAACATATAAGCGATAGTTTCAAATCTGCAGGAGAAAATCTGTCCGGAGCTTCGAGACATTTCAACAGTAGACACTCAGGGCAAGTTCATAACTTGCGGTTTTGGGGAGTAGAAAAACTCAAAAAAACTATTAGGGGAGGTAATTATAAAAAAGCTTTTATACATTAGAGAGGCTGCCTGGATTCTGAAGTTCGACACCCGACAACCGAAGGGTATGAACATAAGAACAGACATAACCTACATTTATTAGGATTTGATAAAAACGTTCTTTTTGCAGTTATGCTGTAATTATTTACCTACCTTGAGTTGACTAGCATTGCCGATCGAGGTAGAATAAACAGGTAGCTAGAAATCCTCATATTATGGGTGGGTTCAAATTATGTGACTTCAATGAAACTTATTAATGAAGTCTACGTATCAAAATAGTCTAACAGCACGCTGTATGTGGTCAATAAGTCTGGCAGCCAATAATCTGAGAAATCCGAACATGATTGGTCGATGTAGACCACGTGATTTCAAAGAAATTTATGAATGGAGTCTATGTACTAGAGTGGGTCAACTATGCGCTTAGGATTATACAGTCTTTTTTCCGCATGCGCACCATTCATCTAATTTAATTAAAACAACGTATTATCATATAGTTCCTCACTTGTACTTTGTGGATTAGGCTCCCTAGATGTATATATATATATATATATATATATATATATATATATATATATATATATATATTTAGGCATAAATTGAATATACGAATGTTTTAGAGACACACAGAGTTGAATTCAAACAAAACTTTATTGTTTATACTAACTAGCAGATCAGGAAGATATCCTGGAACGTAAGTATTTTCAGCACCTTGATTGCAGCTGGTGACCTGGGTATATAAATCGAAGTTAGCATAGCCTTTTCAGAGCATATTTTCTTGTAGCCATGCTATGATTAAGGGTTCATATGCAACCCGAAACGCGTCAGTTTTGAGCTGCGGTTTTTATTGACTATCCCACGATGTATTTTCTGTCTTTTCTACACTGTAATTTATAATTTTTAAATCGACAAATGGAATAAAAGTTAAGTCTTATGGAAAATCGGATGTAGAAGATACCTACTTTTCTCTTTCTTCATAATGTTTTTCTGTACCTGGATGTTCCCTTTAACCAAACTGATGAGCAAAAGGGTCAAAATGTTTTGCACTGTTGACTTTCAGGCTCCATATCTCACCATCCACTACAGCTTAAAAACGTGACACTACCGTCATTTTATAGACAATCATCTTGGCTCTCATATACATAAATTTGTATACTCTAGACAACCCTATAAATTCCGGGCTTTCTGGGTCCACACCCTCCCATAAATGACCTAGGAGGCAAACTAATGATGAGCGCAGAAGTGTAATAGAATATACCTGGCCAAGCAAGGACAGTACCTGATTGCAGTATTTGGTTAACTCCCGACACTTCCACATCATATGCAGGAGATGTGCGAGTTCCATACTACAGAAGGGACATTTGGCATCAGAATGGATATGCATACGGAACAGCCTCTGTGGAGTCCTATAGACCCTATGCAAAATAAATATGAGACAATCTCTAGCTTCACTAGGGGACTTGTATCTATTTAGCATATGATTAGTTATGCAGATTCTTGTCATGTAACTGCATTGTTACTGTTTTGCTCCTAAAAATCTAAATCTGGCTTTCCACATTACCTGAATCCTTCTGGGCAATTGTTCAGTGGCCTCACGCAGAATAATATGATGCACAGTTTCCCCACAAAGTATACAGTCCTATGAAAAAGTTTGGGCACCCCTATTAATCTTAATCATTTTTAGTTCTAAATATTTTGGTGTTTGCAACAGCCATTTCAGTTTGATATATCTAATAACTGATGGACACAGTAATATTTCAGGATTGAAATGAGGTCTATTGTACTAACAGAAAATGTGCAATATGCATTAAACCAAAATTTGACCCGTGCAAAAGTATGGGCACCTCAACAGAAAAGTGACATTAATATTTAGTAGATCCTCCTTTTGCAAAGATAACAGCCTCTAGTCGCCTCCTGTAGCTTTTAATCAGTTCCTGGATGAAGGTATTTTGGACCATTCCTCTTTGCAAAACAATTCAAGTTCAGTTAAGTTTGATGGTCGCCGAGCATGGACAGCCCGCTCTCAAATCATCCCACAGATGTTCAATGATATTCAGGTCTGGGGACTGGGATGGCCATTCCAGAACATTGTAATTGTTCCTCTGCATGAATGCCAGAGTCGATTTGGAGCAGTGTTTTGGATCATTGTCTTGCTGAAATATCCATCCCCGGCGTAACTTCAACTTCGTCACTGATTCTTGAACATTATTCTCAAGAATCTGCTGATACTGAGTGGAATCCATGCAATCCTCAACTTTAACAAGATTCCCAGTTCCGGCATTGGCCACACAGCCCCAAAGCATGATGGAACCTCCACCAAATTGTACAGTGGGTAGCAAGTGTTTTTCTTGGAATGCTGTTTTTTTTTGGACACCATGCATAACGCCTTTTTGTATGACCAAACAACTCAATCTTTGTTTTATCAGTCCACAGGACCTTTTTTCAAAATGAAGCTGGCTTGTCCAAATGTGCTTTTGTATACCTCAGGCGACTCTGTTTGTGGCGTGCTTGCAGAAACGGCTTCTTTCTCATCACTCTCCCATACAGCTTCTACTTGTGCAAAGTGCGCTGTATTGTTGACCGATACACAGTGACACCATCTGCAGCAAGATGCTGCTGCAGCTCTTTGGCGGTGGTCTGTGGATTGACCTTGACTGTTCTCACCATTCTTCTTCTCTGCCTTTCTGATATTTTTCTTGGCCTGCCACTTCTGGGCTTAACAAGAACTGTCCCTGTGGTCTTCCATTTCCTTACTATGTTCCTCACAATGGAAACTGACAGGTTAAATCTCTGAGACAACTTTTTGTATCCTTCCCCTGAACAACTATGTTGAACAATCTTTGTTTTCAGATCATTTGAGAGTGGGCTGTCCATGCTCGGCGACCATCAAACTTAAATTGTTTTGTAAAGAAGAATGGTCCAAAATACCTTCATCCAGGATCCAGGAACTGATTAAAAGCTGCAGGAAGCGACTAGAGGCTGTTATCTTTGCAAAAGGAGGATCTACTAAATATTAATGTCACTTTTCTGTTGAGGTGCCCATACTTTTTCACAGGACAAATTTTGGTTTAATGCATATTGCACATTTTCTGTTAGTACAATAAACCTCATTTCAATCCTTAAATATTACTGTGTACATCAGTTATTAGATATATCAAACTGAAATGGCTGTTGCAAACACCAAAATATTTAGAACTAAAAATGATTAAGATTAATAGGGGTGCCCAAACTTTTTCATACGACTGTAATATGCTCACCACAGTGGCTCCACACAGTACAAAATACTTCCAAGGGACCCCTAGAGCTGCTTCAGGTGAACCCCACAAAACTTGAATATTTGTCAGGTTCAGCACTCCCCTTCTTCTCGGTGTTAATATTATACTCTGCAGTCTCCTCAGACCCCAGAATATAATAAATAGAGGCCCAGGGGATGTAATATAAATAATAAAATTATACTCACTTTATCTCCCCTCTACAGGGCATCCTCTCTCCGTCTGGTTCTCTTTAGCATCTTCTTCAGTCCTCTGATGTCATAACTAGGGCCAGTGATTGCGCCTCAGTGGTCACATGGGGCACGCTGATATCAGTGTGAAAGTCTGTTTAGCAAGGAAAGGGTAAATGAAATCATTCAAATGGGAGGAGAAAGAAATATTTTATCGTCATAAGGTTTATTACAACATTTCATATGTCACATGCTTCCTGCTCTACCATTCCCCAACCTATAAGCCACAGGCCACATTGAGCCTGTGGCCTACAAGCTGAGTATCAGTACTTACCTGTCTTCTGGCTCCTCCTGCTTCGGGTGCACATGACATCAGAACAGTGTGCCCAGAGCAAGAAGGAGCAGGACCAGGGAGCAGTCAAGTTAGTAATCGCCTAATACTGCTATAAAGGGGACTACACAATATAATGGCCCCATCACTGATCCTCATGCAGTATGGAGAACCTGTTAAGGGACTACCGTATGGGGATGACCAGTGAAGTACCAAGAAAAAATTAAGGAGGTTGTCCTTAAATTGGAATGACCCTTGTGGTAGCCAGGAAGTTTGACAAAAATGGACAGCAATGCATGTGGGTGAGATTTTTTTTTAACATTGAAATATAGGTAAAATGGATGTGCTTTTGTTGGCAACCCTTTGCATACACTTTAAGCATAAAGAATCTGCTAAATGGAGTGCCACAACCCAGATGGAGGGAACCGGAGGATGGAAGTAGTAGTGGCGGATTGTGCCACCTGCTAAGCCTAGAACACTCAACCAAGTCCCCAGCCTCAGTCCTGGGCCAGACACCGCTGAGGGCCCCACATTGTGGAAATGCAGCTTTGTTTGTTGCAGATTTTGCTGCGGTTTTTTGAGCAAAAGCCAGCAGTGGTTTGAGCAGAATGTAGAAGTATAAGTACTTCGTATATATTTCCCATTCCTTTTATAGACATTTTTGGCTTTTCCTCAAAAAAAACACAACAAAATCTGCAACAAAGAAAGCTGCTTTTCCGCAATGTGGGTTCTCAGCATCAAAAATTTAAAGTTGATGTTTCTGCTTTTTCAAATTCTGCATCAAAATCCACATCATTTTCTACCTCCCATTCACTTCAATGGGAGTTGTCAGGCCGAATCTGACTTAAAGAGGACCTTTCATGGTTTGGGGCACAGGCAGTTCTATATACTGCTGGAAAGCTGACAGTGCACTGAATTCAGCGCACTGTCGGCTTTCCCGATCTGTGCCCCGGGTCAAGTGCTATCGGTCCCGGTACCGTAGCGCTTTACAGTCAGAAGGGCGTTTCTGACAGTTAGCCAGGAACGCCCTTCTGCCCAGCAGCGCCTATCGCACTGTACTGTGGAGCGGGGAGGAACGCCCCCTCCCTCTGCTCACACAGCTCGTCCATAGACGAGTATTATCAGGAGGGGAGGGGGCGTTCCTCCCCGCTCACACTCTCCAGTGCGATAGGCGCTTCTGGGCAGAAAGGCGTCCCTGGCTAACTGTAAGAAACTCCCTTCTGACTGTAAAGCGCTACGGTACCGGGACCGATAGCGCTTTACCCGGGGCACAGATCGGGAAAGCCGATAGTGCACTGAATTCAGCACACTGTCAGCTTTCCAGCAGTATAGAACTGCCTGTTCCCAATCTGATGAGAGGTCCTCTTTAAGATGATGCATAACCCTTATTTTTTCTGCTATTTGAAAAAATCCACTAGAGGAAAAATCAGCGTCTGACTCTCATTGAAATGAATGAAGGCTGGTTTCAGTCGGAAACTGGAGCTAATTTTGAGGCAGAATCTGCCTTGAATTCAGTACCGAATTCCTCCATGTGAACATACTCTGGAGTGAGTTTTAGAAAATACACTATTGTTTTCCCTGTTCACTTATATTACCTTTTTTTCCTACTTTCAAATGAAGATCAAATATTGATACACTATATCTATATATGCTAAGAAAAAAAAAACTAACATGAGGAACTGACGTTTTAAAATCTTTTATATATGTTTAATATTTATATATGTGGGTTTGTATACTGTATTATAAATGGGTGTCATGGTGTATTACAAAGCTGTTGTCTGTCTGCCTGCCTGCCCACTGATCAGACTCAATGTTAACGTTACAATGTTTGTGTTGTAGTCTAGTACTTGATCCTTACACAGGTTCTTTTCCAGCCTTTTACTCATGCTCGCTTAAGCTTGTTATTGTAATGACAACTTTAATCTCTGAACCAACACATAAAAAGTAGTAACATATGATTTACAGATGCTGACTTAGTACGTCGTGTTTGCACAGTAACTGGCTACACAACATGTACTGTTGTAAGCATTAGAAGAATACTAGCTATCATTTTCCTATGTACAAAAAGGCAGTGAGTATTCTATGATCCACTTTTCAGTTTTCTGCTAATTATTTGAATATTTTTCCCAGAATGCCTAGTAGAGCATGCATGACCTTTAACACTCCACACACCTGGAAAGGTGGCCTGCAATGGCAGTTTTCACAAGTGGATAAGGGCAATACTGTGAAATAGCTGGCGGAGGATGGGAACCTTTTCCTTTTTAACCCCCTCCCGCCGATGTCATTTTTTGATTTTCGTTTTTTACTCCCCTCCTTGTAAACCCCATAACTTTTTCATTTCTCCGCTCTCAGAGCCATATGAGATTTTAATCTTTGTGGGACAAATTTTTCTTCATGATGCCACCATTAATTATTCTGTATAATGTACTGGGAAGCTGGAAAAAAATTCAGAATGGGGGGGATTTGAAGAAAAAGTGCATTTGTTTGATTTTCTTACGGGCTTCAGTTTTACGGCGTTCACTGTGCAGCCAAAATTATATATATATTTTTTTTTTAAATGTAGATTGTGAGCCCCACATAGAGCTCACAATGTACATTTTTCCCTATCGGTATGTCTTTTTTGGAATATGGGATGGAAATCCATGCAAACACGGGGAGAACATACAAACTCCTTGCAGATGGTTTTTTTGCCCATGGCAGGATTTGAACACCAGGACTCCAGCGCTGCAAGGCTGCAGTGCTAATCACTGAGCCACCGTGTGGCCCCTTCAGCCAAAATTATATGTCCCCTGTATTCTGTGTTTTGGTACCATTCCAGGGATACCAAATTTATATGGTTTTATTTACATTTTAACCCCTTAAAAAGAAATCCAAAACTGTGTTAAAAAATTTTTTTTCTAAAAGTCGCCATATTCTGACAGCCGTAATTTTTTTTATACTTCCGTGTACAGGGATGCATAGGGTGTCTTTTTTTTGCTGGGCTGAGTGTACTTTTTAGTTCTATCATTTTCAGGAAAAGCCATTGCTTTGATCACTTTTATTCTAATTTTATCAGAATCAAAGAGTGAAAAAACGGAGGTTTGGCACTTTTGACTATTTTTCCCACTACGGCGTTTACCGAACAGGAAAAACATTTTTATAGATTTGTAGAGTGGGCAATTTTGGACACAGGGATACCTAACATGTATATGTTTCACAGTATTTAACTACTTTTATATGTGTTCTAGGGAAAGGGGGGTGATTTGAATTTTTAATAGTTTTTAAAAATATTTTTTTTACTTTTTTTTTGTATTTATTAGACCCCCTAGGGGTCTTGAACCCCAAGGGGTCTGATCACTAATGCAATGCATTACAATGCTAATGCATTGCAATAAATCAATTTCTTTTGCAGGCTGCATAGATCAGCCTTCAAAAGAAAAAGACTGCAGACCAGCCGGGAGCTTTTACAAGGCTCCCGGCTGTCATGGAAACTTGCTCCAGACGCCGGCGATCACCGGCAAAATGGCGGCGCCTAGGTGTCTCTCGGTGGCGCCTTTGACGAAGGTGCCGTAGGGGTTAATGCCTCGGATCCGTCCAGGGACCGATCGGAGGCATTAGCGCTGGCTGTCTACTGTGTAACAGTAGACATCCGGCGGCTATGGCAGCCCGACATAGTTAAACACCTGACATGCGCCGTACTAGTACGGCGGATGTCGGGAAAGGGTTAAAAAGATTTTCTGGTTTGGTTTATATCCCAAGTCATGTCACGAGACTTTGTGAAAGTCATAAAATGGCTTATAGTGAACTACCTTCCAATAGGTAGTGTCAGAGGCATTTTTCCTCCCAGGTTTCAGGAGTTTTATTTTTTTTTCTTCTTAAATGTAGATTGCGAGCCTCATATAGGGATCACAATGTACATTTTTTTCCCTTATCACTATGTCTTTGTAGAATGGGAGGAAATCCACGCAAACACGGGGAGAACATACAAACTCCTTACAGATGTTGTTCCTGGCGGGATTCGAGCCCAAGATTCCAACGCTGAAAGGCTGCAGTGCTAACCACTGAGCCACCGTGTTGCCCCCTTAGGTTTAGGGAGTTTGACCACTGGGATCCCATGTCCTCCTTTATTCACTTTAATGGGGAGCCAAAGAGAAGTGAATGGAGCACTGGTTATGCATGGGCACTGGTTCTTCATTCACAGAGAGGATATAGGAGAACTTTCTCAGGATTACTGGAGAACCCAGCGTTTAGAGTGAAAAACTGAATAAAAATACTGTAGCCTTGATCATATAATAATATAAAATCAATATTTTAAAGGGAGTCTGTCACCAGCGATAAGCACATACAAGTAAACACACTGCTAGATAGATTAGGGCCACCTGAAAGAACGTTATAAATCCGATTATGCAAATGAGCAGTCTCCTACTACTCTTACTCCTACCTGCAGCATTATGTTTGACTGCCTTGCCACTACAGAGATGCCGAAGTCTCATCTGGCCCTGTATTCTTTCTGTTGTGATGTGATTTGAACATACATGTGCAGTGGACTTACTCTGGCCTGAAGTTTGTAGAGATGAGCGAACACTGTTCGGAACAGCCGTTCCGAACAGCACGCTCCCATAGAAATGAATGGAAGCGGCCGGCACGCAGGGGGTTAAGCGGCCGGCCATGCCAGGTGCTTCCATTCATTTCTATGGGAGCGTGCTGTTCGGATCGGCTGATCCGAACAGTGTTCGCTCATCTCTAGGAGCAGTTCTGTGCATGCTTGATAATACAGGGGCAAGAGAGGCTTCAGCAACTCTGCCTGGCCCTGTCATTTTCAAGGTGGCCAAACCTAATGTAGTAGGCAGGAGCAGCCTGGAGCATCAGAAACACCCCTTGGTACTTTAGACTCCATTATTTATTTATAAAGTTCTATCGGGAAATGAAAAAAAGTCATTACTTTCAGGTTGCACTTTTATATTTAGCAGTGTGTTTACTTTTTTATGCTCATCCCTTATGATAGACTTCCCTGAAAAAGAGAAAAAATAAGAGAAAATAAGTCAATTGATGATGCTACTATTGTACAATACGACTATACCGTATACTGTAGTATGGTTGCAACCGATAACCGCTGTTTAGGGTATAAATGTGTTGTACAGTTAAGACAATAACGGGATTATATAGTATCCATTACATTTCGTTAGTGACATTTATAGGTCTCATTTTCTTACTTGTGCATGCATTTATATATTTATAGGCGCCTTAGGAAACTCTAGAATGGACCAACAGCAATGTGGCTTGAAGCTCCAAGGTCCCATTCAATGGTCTTAGGACCAAGCATGCTATATATTGTATCTATATTTCTCACAATGCTACAATGCAGTGTATGTCTTTTAATATTGATTTCCAAGAAATTCAGCCATGAATATGCCACCTTAGAAAGTGTCTTTCTTTCCCCATCTCTGTGTTTGTGGGTCCATTTTCCACAAAATGTGAGTCATGGTAAGTGTGAATTTATCTTCCCTCTGAATCTTATTATTCAATTTGTTTTCATGGCCGTTCATTTAGTCTGACCACACGGAGAAATCCTCCTTGCCTGTGGTTTGGATGGCTGCCTACATGACTATGTGTTCCTGTGCAAGTTGTAACAGCTGTCCAACCAAAAAATACAGTGCTAGCCAAAACCACCTCCCCAAATTATATATTCATTATTTACATACTTCTTATATTAGTTTGTCTGTTATGTTGGAAAGTCATTTCAAATGTTTGAGGTGTTATTATGACAATGTCCTATCTATGATGAGCACTAAACCTTAATGAATTAGAAATTACTCCATATTAGTTAAATCTTTTTACAAATGGAGAGCAATGTCTATGTCTCTACTTTTTCTGTATTTGTATTCTTTTCAGAGATTTGCTTCTTTTTAACTACTCTATAAATATGCCTGCTATGACTTCTTTTGGTAAAATCAAACCTCTAGCATATTGTTAGGGAATTGCTTAGATGACAATTCCCCAGTAGCTGCTTGAGAACACTGGAAGAAGGGGCACAAGAGACAGTGAGCCCTAAGCTGAAGTCCTCCACTGTCCCTTCCTCTTCCCAGGCCCTATCCTATGTAATGGGCGGCAACTTGGAGACAATCCCTTCCTATATATGTGACACACAAAACACAGAAAAGACAAACAACAAAGGGAGGTCAGCTAACCAGGTTTCGGTAACAGTCAAGCAATGCAGTGCCAAATCGAAGTCCAAAACAATAGTCAATAGGAAAAGCCAAGGTCAGGATTAAGAATACAAGTACAATAACAGCAAGAGAAAGCCAGCAAGCACAAGGCAATAACAGGCACCAGTGTGAATGTGAGCCAAGACTAAATAGGGGGAGGATGAACCCACCCTGGACCTGACAGGATGACAGGCTGTCAATCACAGGGCAAGACCCAATTTAACTACTTCATGGACAGAGGCAGACAAGGGCAGAAGACGGATGTGGTGCAAATTCAATTAAATAACTAGAGCCGTGTTCACACAGTGCAACCAAAAACTCTAAGCAAGGAACTAAACTGCACACGCCTCCTGCACCACCGCATGTGAGCAGAGGGTGGCACAGTGACCTGAACAGGCAGAGATGTTACACATATACAACTGCCACCACCATGTTAAAGCGATAAATAACATAAATCGCTGATGGTGGGAGGAGTCAATAATATTACAAAACACACTGAAAATAGGACCCCTAAAACATAACCTTTATTAGATATGATATAAAGTCAGATGCAAGTAAATTAAAAATTTTATGTAACACCCGGACAATATTAGCCTCAGTTCCAGTATGTTACAAGATAGTGGCTAGAATAGAATAAATGATATCCCTGACATCCCAGGGATTAATGTACCCAATTAAGACCACAATATAAACCATTAAAGATAAAGATAGAGTACAGGTAACAGTACAAGGACAAATTATCAAATAATCTGCGCTCAGTCATCAACCTACTAGATACCCTGATTGTGGCAATAAAGGTGTACAAACCAAAACCCAGGATGAAGTAAATGATATAAATTGCCCTGCATATAACTGTACTATGGCACCAGTAAGTTACTTCACTAGGGCCTCAGTAGGAAACCAATATAAAAATGTAAGCCACTGACCAAACTAGCAGTGGTAATCAGGGGCGTAACTACCGTGGTAGCAGCAGTAGCAGCTGCCACAGGGCCCGGGCCATTAGGGGGCCCAGTGACAGCCGCTACCGCTGCGGGTTTTTTTTGTTTTGTTTTTTTTTTTAAATAGTCCGTTACGGGCCCCATTCACTTGCCGATCCTGGCTGGGCCGGGATCGGCAAGTGACACCGCGGGCCCCACAAACACTATCATTATACTCGGGGGTCTTTGCAGACCCCCGAGTATAATGATCAGCGGACCGGGAGACGTAAGGAACATAACAAACAGTGTTACTTACCTCTCCACGATCCTGCCTCCGACCTCCCTCATTTGTGTCTGACGTCTCTGACGTCACATGACCCGGGTCTGCTTCCCGGGTCATGTGACGTCCGACGTCATTAATGCAGGACAAGAGCGGCAGCCGGTAGCCGACAGCATAGGAGCCGGGCACAGGTAAGCAACTGTTTTTTTTTTTTTGTTTTTTTTTTAAATGTTTTTATTCCCCCGGGTCTCCGATTATTATACTCTGGGGTCTGAAAAGGCCCCAGAGTATAATAATTGTTTATGGATGTCCACAGTGGGACATAATACTGTGTGCAGGGGCCACTATTGGGGTTAATACTGTGTGCAGGGGTCACTATTGGGGTTAATTCTGTGTGCAGGGGCCACTATTGGGGTTAATACTGTGTGCAGGTGCCACTATTGGGGTTAATACTGTGTGCAGGGTCCACTATTGGGGTTAATACTGTGTGCAGGGGTCACTATTGGGGTTAATACTGTGTGCAGGGGTCACTATTGGGGTTAATTCTGTGTGCAGGGTCCACTATTGGGGTTAATACTGTGTGCAGGGGTCACTATTGGGGTTAATACTGTGTGCAGGGGTCACTATTGGGGTTAATTCTGTGTGCAGGGTCCACTATTGGGGTTAATACTGTGTGCAGGGGACACTATTGGGGTTAATACTGTGTGCAGGGGTCACTATTGGGGTTAATACTGTGTGCAGGGGACACTATTGGGGTTAATACTGTGTGCAGGGGACACTAATGGGGTTAATACTGTGTGCAGGGGACACTAATGGACATAATACTGTGTGCAGGGCTTACTAAGGGACATAATAGAGTTCTGAGGAGGGGGTCGGTTGAGGTCTTCGGCGTCGGTTTGGGGGGGGCCCCGCCATTCCTAGTTACGCCACTGGTGGTCATCTATGTGGCCCAACTTAAAAAAGACAAACTAGCATTAACAGGACCATGTGCATCTCATACTGAACAGCTGCAGCACTGTGTTGGGGCTGAGGCACAGACTCCGCCCGCACAACTCATTGTCTATAAACTAATAGGTGCAACATCTCCTAGTTAATAGAGTCCTTAGCTGACCGGGTCATATATAACACACACACACACACACACACACACACACACACGGTCTGGGGTTGCTAGGTGGGGTGGCATAGACACACAAGTTTCTTTAGTCCAATACAATAGTAGAGTTTTATTTTCACTCAAAAAAAGGTAGCGTAGCAACAAAAGGAAACCATACAAAAATAAATACCTGCCTGGCTAGGCTCTAGCTGAACATAGAATAGGTTACCTCATTTATAACAGAAATCCAAAACCAGTTAAACAATTCAGGACACGGCTCCAAAAAAGACCTCTCTATTTGGCACTCCAGCCAAGCTCTGCCCAAAGTGTTGCTGCTGGAGCTGGCTTCTTAAGCCTCCTTGACGAGGAGACTCTCTGCAGCTGATTCGCTGCCGGAACATCCCCAAAGTGTGGACTGGAGGGGGGTGGAATGACCACTACCAGTCCTACCTGTCATTCCTAAAAATCCAGCCCAGTACTGAGCATTTACCAAAATGCTCAGCAGATGAAAGTTGTCTGCTGAGAACAAACATTCCTCCTACGCCCAACAGCAGCACAAGATGGGTATTCCTGCCCCTGTGTGCTGTTAGGACAGGTGGAATTTTTAATTAACTAACAGACTTCTTCCCCTATAAGAGGCTGAGAGACCTCCCCCTCATTGTGTTTTTTTCTGTCCTGTGTGCCTGGACAGGTGATGGAGGGGAAGAAGGTGTTTGTAAATCAATCAATCTTCCTTTCCTTTCTTCTTGTTACTGCTCAGTCACTGCCCAGCAATAAGGTAAAGCTGAGTCTCGCTCCACGCCCAGGACCTACCGGTACCAGAATTTGTATGTGCACACGCTACCAGAGCCGTATCAACCTCTTGGGCGGAAAGACGTTCTCTCTCCTTGTAGCAGGTAGGTGGTGCCGCGTCTTGAAGTTCGCATCTCACCTTCACCAGACACTATAGACTGTACTGGCGCACATCGGAGTCCGTAGCCTTCGGACAGTCCGTCTTGGCATCGGTTTGCCAAGACTCCCCACCCTAGTTGAGTGTTATACTTGCTAAATCCCCATCTTGAGCTGCTGTTGGGCGTAGGGGTAATGGAAGATTATGAAAGATTTTCCCTTAGCCCAAACAGCAGCACAAGGCTCCCTACCATTTGCTATGTGTGAATGTTCTCTATTGTCTTTTATATTGTTAAACTTTTGGACTAACACAAGGAGGGGGAGGTCTCTTGACCTCTTATAGGGGAAGAAGTCTGTTAATTAAAAATTCCACCTGTCCTAACAGCACACAGGGGCAGGAATACCCATCTTGTGCTGCTGTTTGGGCTAAGGGAAAACAGATTATCTTTCATAATCTTCCATTCCTGTAGTTTTCTCATCTCACCCTCCTGAGTAGTCTGGGTTAGGTGTACACCCCCCTCCATTACCTGACCAGCCATTGGCTTACAGTACCAACACATGAACCCCACACAGATAAGCTGTTGCGGTAGCCTCCAGTTACTGTAAATTGGTGCCTCTGGCCGCCAGATGCTTCCAAAATAGCTGATCTGTGCAAGGAAGCTGGTGCAGTGGATAGGGATCATGCGAATGCACCAGGCTACTGGAACAGAAAATCTGTGAGGAGTTCATGTGTCAGATTAATCCCTTGGGCGACACAACTCAAAAGTACTGCATACCTCATTTTTCAAAACTGACATTTGCCACTTTATATGGCAATAAGTTTGAGATGCTTTAATTTAGACAACTGTTTTTGCGAATGTTTTTTCATGACACATTGTACTTCATGTTAGTGTAAACATTGGTCAATATTTTTGTATTTATTTATAAAAAAAAAAAAAGACATTTGGGAAAAAAAAAAAAAAAAAAAAAATCGCAATTTTTAAAATGTGAAATTCTCTGCTTTTCAGAGATTGTCATACCACACAAATACATCAATAAATATTATCTACCATATCTCGGCTTTATATCGGCATAATATTTAGTCATTCATTAATTTATTTTGGACATTGGAAGGCTTAGAAGTATAACAGTTTGCAAGAAGATTTCTCAAAATATTTTTTTAGGGATCACTTCAGGTCTGAAGGAGATTATAAAGGCCTATATATTAGAAATCCCCATAAATTTTCAAAACTGCATCCCTCAAGTAATTCAAAACAGCATTTAGGAAGTTCGTTAACCTTTTAAGCATCAGAAAGGAATTAACACAATATGGAGGTGAAATTTAGACATATTGCTCTAAAATTAACACATTCACAAGGCGAGAAAATGCATCCCACAGTTTATGTAATTTCTCCTGAGCACAGAAATACCCCAGATCAGGGGCATAACTACCATAGAGGCAGCAGAGGCGGCTGCCACAGGGCCCGGGCCATTAGTGGGTCCAGTGACAGCCGCTACCGCTGCGGGTTTTTTTTTTTTTTTTTTTTTTTTTTTTTTTAAATAGGCCGTCTTTGCAGACCCCTGAGTATAATGATCGGCGGATCAGGAAAGGTAAGGGAACATAACAAAACAGTGTTACTTACCTCTCCACGATCCTGCCAGGCCTCCTTTCTGACGTCACATGAACCCGGCCTGCGTCCCGGGTCATGTGACGTCTGACGTCATTTCATAAGGACGCCAGTGGAAAAGACCACGTAGGAGCCGGAGACAGGTAAGAAACAGTAATTTTTTATGTTTTTATTCCCCCTGGGACTCCGATTATTATACTCTGGGGTCTGAAAAGACCCCAGAGTATAATAATTGTTTATGGGTGTCCACTATGGGGTATAATACTGCGTGCAGGGGACACGGTTGGGGATGATACTGTGTGCAGGGGCCAGTAAGGAACAAAAGGAAAACGAACATCCCAGAAAAAGGAAATCGAAAAAATAAACAGAAAAAAATCAATTTTAGTAAAATACTATCAAAATTTTTATTATAACATCATGAAATATATAATATATAATAAGTAGCAGCAAAAAAAGGGGGCAGATGTTACAATACTCAAGACACCACTTGATGGGGTATCCAATCGGGAGAATACATGATATCACAAATATTTGTAAGGTGGTAATACCTAAGTACAAAATGCTATATACACAGTAAGCAAATTAAACACATGTTGGACTATAATGGGTATTTTTGTAAGCCATTGCAACATTCATTTATTACTCAAGTGGATGGTAAATAAGGGAACTAGGATTGAATTAGGATAAAGAATACTCTAATATACATGTGGAATATAGATAAATATGTAAATCCTACAATTCAACCAATGATAGCACCATCATTCACAAAATGAAAAGTCCAACAGATGGTAAGGAAAATATAAGGTAGATCAATCCATTTAACAAAAGGCAGACTGTGTATACAAATAAAGTTAATTATACAATGGCTCAATCATACTGGGTGCCACCATTACTGATGTATAAATAAACAAGTGATACCTGTAGACATGATATTAACACCGATAGGAGGCCCACCAAGGACACACAACAATGCAAGGCTTCCTCAACGCGTTTCACCTACATAAGTAGGCTTCCTCAGGAGGTAAGTGTGCATAAGGACAAACATGTAGCCTTATATACCTGTGGTTGAAGTGGACGACATCTGGAGCGCGTCTCCCCGTTGATTACGGCATGCGAGCGGTCTGCGCATGCGCATCACGTGTCGGCAGCGTCATAGACATGCCGATCACATGATCGCACTGAGCAGAGCGAATCACATGACGCCAGAGCAACGAGGAGACGCGCATCTCGCCGTAAGAAGATTTAAAGACCAAGATACTGGCATCCAACCAAATGTTATTAAAACTGCAAATGCCTTAGTGATAAGAAATGTTGAGTTACCATGAATTGATGAGTGTACCATGGGTGAAAAAATTGAAATATCCAAGGGGCTACATAAATTGTAATTAACCCCAGGTGTGCTGTGTATACTCAAGTGACTATAACAAATTAAATAGTGCGAAACCATACATAGTATAAAGGCCGTATTATAAGACCAACACATAATAAAGATAAAATCAAACATTGTGTAAACCAAAAAAAGGTGCTAATATGCAAAAGTAAAGAGATATTCTCCCCTATGAATATACATGTACACATATAAACACACATACATCCATACCTATACATATATCTCCAGACTTAATTTTATACATCCATACAAAAATAAAATAAAAAGTAAAAAAATGTGAATTATTAAATTAAAATATAATTATTAAAAATTCATTTACATTCATTAATTCATTTGCACACTCCTATGTTAGTAAAGTGAATCCATTTTGGAAATTACACCCCTTTAATTTTTATCCTACAGCTGTTTCACAGAATTTACTAACATAGGGGTGTGTAAATGAAAAATTACTAGAATGTCAATTTATCCCCAAAGTTTTCATTTTCACAAGGGCTTTAACCCCTTCCCGACATCCGCCGTAATAGTGCGGCACATGTCGGGTGTGTAACTATGGCGACCGCCTGGGAGCTTTAAAGGGATTCTACCATTAAACTACTTTTTTTCTAATTACCACATCGGAATAGCCTTAAGAAAGGCTATTCATCTCCTACCTTTAGACGTGGTCTCCATCGTGCCGTTCCATAGAAATACCGGTTTTAACCGGTATGCAAATGAGCTCGCCGCAGCAATGAGGGTGGGCCCCAGGGCTCTTGCAGTTCAATACAGGAGCTGGCTGGCGGTCATTTTGGGGTGACCTCTCTATGCTCTTGTATAGAACTACAAGAGCAAGAGAAGCCAGAAGAGGCTAAGTTGCTGCAGAAGAAGGAGGCGGCGCAGGAAAGAGCTCTGGGCAGCAATGGGGACGCGCTCATCGGTGTTTCAGCGCTGGGGCCCGCCCTCATTGCTGCGGAGAGCTCATTTGCATACCGGTTAAAACCGGTATTTCTACGGAACGGCACAGCGGAAACCACGTCTAGAGGTAGGAGACGAATAGCCTTTCTTAAGGCTATTCTGACGTGTTCATTAGAAAAAAAAAGGTAGTTTAATGGTAGAATCCCTTTAAGCAGTAGACAACCGGCTCTAATGTCTCCGATCGGTCCCCGAACTGATTGGAGGCATTAACTCCTCTGGCGCCATGGTCAAAGGCGCCGGCGCCGCCACTTTGCCGGTGATCGCCGGCTCCTGGAGCATGCTCTAGGGCCGACGTCACGTTGCCATGACAGCCGGGAGCTTTTACAAGGCTCCCTGGCCGGTCTGCAATCTTTCTTTTGCAGGCTGGTCTATGCAGCCTGCAAAAGAAAGGATGATTTTTTGCAATGCATTGCAATGCATTAGCATTGTAACGCATTGCATTAGTGATTAGACCCCCTGGGGTTCAACACCGCTAGGGGGTCTAATAAATGCAAAAGAAAAAAAAAAAAAAAAAAAAAAAAAAAATTATATATATATATATATATATATATATATATATATATATATATATATTATAAAAAAGTATTAAATTCGAATCACCCCCTTATAATAATAAATTGTATTTATATAGTGCCAACATACTCCGCAGCGCTGTACAATTTGTAGGGTTCAAATACAGACAGAAAGATACATTACAAAGAAAGTCATTTCACACAATGGGACTGAGGGCCCTGCTCGCAAGAGCTTACAATCTATGAGGTAGAGGGGGTGACACAAGAGGTAGCAGGGGCAGCATTGCTTATGCAGAGATCAGACACTTTTGTAATAGAGGTGACTGTCATTACATAAACATAAGACTTTATGAGCCGTCAACAGTCGTGTCCTTTAACATGTGGATGGAGCTTGGACCTATAAAGTTAGCATGAGATGACATATCATGTGGGGAAATGTGGGAGCGGGGACAGAGGAGGGTTAAGGGTTTACGTTAGAAATTGTGATAGGCTTGTCTGAAAAGATGTGTCTTTAGTTTGCGTTTGAAACTGTAGAAATTGGGAGTTAATCTGATTGTCCGGGGTAGCGCATTCCAGAGAAGTGGTGCAGCTCGGGAGAAGTCTTGTATATGAGCGTGGGAGGTTCTGATAATAGAGGATGTAAGTGTTAGGTCATTGAGTGAACGGAGAACACGGGTTGGGCGGTAGACAGAGATGAGGGAGGAAATGTATGGAGGTGCGGCATTATGGAGAGCCTTGTGGATGAGAGTGATAACTTTATATTTTATTCTATAATGAATGGGCAGCCAATGTAACGACTGGCACAGACCAGAGGCATCGCTGTAGCATCTAGCCTGATAGATGAGCCTGGCCGCTGCATTCAGAATAGATTGTAGAGGGGAGAGTTTAGTGAGGGGAAGACAGATTAGTAAGGAGTTACAGTAGTCAAGGCAAGAATGAATCAGAGAGACAATAAGTGTCTTTAGTGTATCTCTAGTGAGGAAAGGGCGTATTCTAGAGATGTTTTTGAGGTGGAGGTGACCTGAACGTGCGAGTGATTCAACATGAGGGGTGAAGGAAAGGTCTGCATCAAACATGACCCCGAGGCAGCGGGCCTGCTGCCTAGGAGTTCTAGTAAGGCCTGAGACTGCAATGGATATATCAGGGACAGATCTATTAGATGGTGGAAACAGTAGTAGTTCAGTCTTGGAGAGATTTAGTTTCAGATAGAGTGAGGACATGATATTTGAGACAGCAGAGAGACAGTTGCTGGTGTTCTGTATGAGTGCAGGGGTGATGTCACGGGAAGATGTGTATAATTGGGTGTACCTGAAGCCAAATCTGGCAATGGTTTGTCTAATGGGGGCTGTGTAGAGAGAAAAGAGCAGGGGGCCTAGGACCGTGCCCTGAGGAACAGCAAGGGAAAGAGGGGAGGAAACAGAGCCTGCAAATGATACACTGAAGGTGCGGTCTGAGAGATAAGAAGAGAACCAGGAGAGCGCAGTGTCATTGAGGCTAACTGAGCGGAGCATAGTGAGGAGGAGTTGATGGTCATCAGTGTCAAAAGCTGCAGAGAGGTCCAGAAGAATAAGAAGAGAGAAGTCACCATTGGATTTAGCCATTAGGAGATCATTGGAGACTTTTGTGAGGGCCGTTTCAGTAGAGTGCAGAGCGCAGAAACCAGATTGTAAGGAGTCAAGCAGAGAGATAGCGGATTAAATGAGAATAGACCAGGCGTTCCAAGAGTTTAGAGATGAAGGGGAGGTTAGAGACGGGTTGATAGTTAGCAGCACAGGATGGGTCCAGGGAGGGTTTTTTCAATAGCGGGGTTATAACAGCATGCTTGAAGGAGGATGGGAAGATTCCAGAAGAGAAAGAGGTTAAATATTTTAGTAAGGTAAGTAGTGACAGCAGGCGACGGAGATTGGAGAAGGTGTGAGGGGAAGGGGTCACTGCTGCAGGTTGTAGGGTGAGATGAAGAAAGTAGTTGGGAGACTTCCTCTTCTGTAACAGGTTCAAAAGATGAGAATGGACAGTCTGAAGTGCGGTTGGTGAGGGGATCATTGCTATGGTAGGTGGTGGGATCAATGCCCCCCTTTCCCTAGAACACATACAAAAGTAGTTAAAAACTGTGAAACACATACATGTTAGGTATCGCCGTGTCTGAAATCGCCCGCTCTACAAATCTATAAAAATATTTTTCCTGTATGGTAAATGCCGTAGCAGGAAAAATAGTCCAAAATGCCAAACCGCCGTTTTTTCACGGTTTTGATTCTGATAAAAATTTGAATAAAAAGTGATCAAAGCAATAGCATTTCCCGAAAATGGTAGAACTAAAGAGTACACTCGGCTCCACAAAAAAAAAAAAACAAAAAAAAAAAAACACGCCGTATGCATCCCCGTACACGGACGTATAAAAAAAAAAAAAAGTGACGGCTGTCAGAATATGGCGACTTTTAGAAAAAATTTTTTTTAACAGTTTTGGATTTTTTTTTTTTTAAGGGGTTAAAATGTAAATAAAACCATATAAATTTGGTATCCCTGAAATTGTACCGAAACACAATACAGGGGACAGGTCATTTTGGCTGCACAGTGAACGCTGTAAAACCAAAGCCCGTAAGAAAGTCGCAGAAATGCATTTTTTCTTCAAATCCACCCCATTCTGAATTTTTTTCCAGCTTCCCAGTACATTCTGCGGTACTATTCCGTTATCGGGCCAGCAGAGCTGTTCAGCACTAGTATCGGGACAGCAGCAAGCAAGGCCGCATACCCGCATCGCAGTACAGTTCCGGACAGCATCGCGCATCGCAGATGAGTTTGGGACAGCATCGGGTTCAGCAGCATTCACACACACACACAGCTAATTGTAAGTGGATATACTTTATTTCGTAATTGCCGGCAGAGATGCTCAGCACTAGTTATCGGGACAGCAGCAGCATCGTAGTGAGAGAAATGGACGTGCCGGGCTGGTCCGATGCTGACAGAAAAATTGGGCGCCAAATTAGTGTGTTCGTAGTTGTAGTCACAGTACTCACCATTGTTTCAGTCACAGTTCTCAGCAGTTTTGTCAGATGGATTACACGCTGTGGGATTTACCTGCAGATGAAAAATCAGCAATTGAACTGTTCCAAGCCAATGGTCTGATCCATAAGAGCCGGTTTTGTGTTCGTAACCACCAGATGAAAATGTGTTTTTTGGCCAAAGCATCTCCAAAATGGCGGTGCAGCAAACGTCCGTGTGACGAAAAAAAAGGGTGTGAGATCGCAAACTTGGTTTGCCAACTCACGCATTCCTTTTCTTACGGCTGCCCGTTTCATATATTGTTGGTGCCAAGAGCTGACATCCGTAGAGTTTTGTGAACAGCAATTGAAGATGAATCACAACACCTTCGTAGATTGGAATAATTACCTCCGCGAAGTGTGTACAAGTGCCTTAATATCCCGACCTTCTACAAAAATAGGAGGCCTAAACAAAGTGGTTGAGGTGGATGAAAGCCTTTTTACAAAAAGGAAAAACAACAGCGGCCGGGTTCTGCCACCACAATGGATCTTTGGAGGATTGTGCCGTGAGACTAAGGAGTGTTTTGTTGTTGCAGTCCCAGAAAGATCAGCTACAACATTGATAGCTTCTATTAAAGCCAACGTGGCAGATGGGAGTATAATATACTCTGATTGCTGGAAGGGGTATAATACTACAGACTTACAAGCTGCTGGCTACGACCATTTAACAGTGAACCACAAGTACAATTTTGTTGACCCAAACACTCAGTGCCACACGCAAAATGTGGAACGTTTGTGGGGAAGTGCTAAATGGCGCAATAAAAGACAGCGCGGAACAGCCCGCCAGCATCTGGAGTCATACTTAGCCGAATTTATGTGGCGACAAAATCATTCCAAAGAAACAATGTTCACAGATTTGTTAAAAGAGATCGCTAATTTCATGCCTCCTGTTTAAGACAAGTTATATAACACAGCCCGACACGTCCATTTCTCTCACTACGATGCTGCTGCTGCTGCTGTCCCGATAACTAGTGCTGAGCATCTCTGCCGGCAATTACGAAATAAAGTATATCCACTTACAATTAGCTGTGTGTGTGTGTGAATGCTGCTGAACCCGATGCTGTCCCAAACTCATCTGCGATGCGCGATGCTGTCCGGAACTGTACTGCGATGCGGGTATGCGGCCTTGCTTGCTGCTGTCCCGATACTAGTGCTGAACAGCTCTGCTGGCCCGATAACGGAAGAGTACCCATTCTGCAGAATAATTAATGGTGGCATCATGAAGAAAAAAATTGTCCTGCAAAAATTAAGACCTCATATGGCTCTGGGAGCGGAGAAATAAAAAAGTTATGGGGTTTAGAAGGAGGGGAGTCAAAAACGAAAATCAAAAATTGCCATCGGCGGGAAGGGGTTAAGGAGAAAAAAAAAAGCTTCCCATAGTTAAAGGGACTCTTTCATTGGTGTCAATGGTTTTAAGATAAAGACATTCCTAAAAAGGCTATTCTACCATTACCTTCTCTTTTTAGATTCTCTCCGCTGTTCCATTGTAATCCTGGTTAATAACTTTATGCTAATGAGCCCACAGATCACCCTGGGCTTTCCCCAGGGCCTCCGAGCACCGCCTGCGTCATACCTTTCATTCCACCCCCTCCAGTGCTTGTGCTCTGTCTGCCCGCATACTGTGCTGCCCTCTTTTCTCCCTGAGCAGTATGGTCAGTTCTCCAGTGAACTACATCAAAATGGCCATCGGACATGCAGTAGTGCGTCTAAAAATGGTTCCCAGAAATAAATGTACAAAGTGAAAATTTAAATATTTAAAAAAAATATGCAATTTAAAGGGGTTCTATCAGCAAAATTATGCTAATAGAGCGCCACATATGCGTGAATAGCCTTTAAAAAGGCTAATCAGGCACCGTAAATGTTATATTAAACGACCGTCCCGTTTTTAAATAAAAGCATTAAAACATATATGCAAATCTTACCTGAACGTGCACCATGGGCGGGGATGCACGATGTGATGTCAGCTTCGGGCACGCCTGCCTCTTCGTCTTCTTGTAGTAATGCCCTCTGGTTCTGTGTCTTCTTCCGGCTTCTTCTCTTCAAATCCCGCGCCTGCGTTGTAGCGCTTCCCTTCGGAGCACTACTGCGCAGGCTCACTCGCGAACTGCCATTAAGTAAAATGGCGAGTGAGCCTGTGCAGTAGCGCTCTGGAGGGAAGCGCTACTACGCAGGCGCGGGATTTGAAGAGAAGAAGCCGGAAGACATGGCCCCAACGCACGTTTCGGCTACGTGCCTCCTTACATAGTACAATAATTGGTGGCCCAGTGGAGGAACATAAAATTTTTTACTCACCTTACCTAGGCCTCAGCATGTGGATTCTCTTTAGACATCTTTCCCGAGGCCAGAAGAAGCCCAAGGGGTAGAGCAACTTGCACACTGAAGCACAGGCAAGGTGAAAAACACTACTTGTTATTGTTACGCACCTCCACTTATACTCTTGGGTCTGAAGAAACCCCAGAATATAATAATAGCAGTTAAGTCCGAACAAAATTGCTGGATGAATCTTGCGAGGTTTTCTTAACAAATATTAATCTCCAGTAGACTCCCATACTCTGACACAGCAAAAAACAGTTGCTTACGAAGTTAGATTATAATGAGGGTAAATGTGCAACTACTTGATGCTGAGCCACCTTGCAGCCTTGGACCTGGGGCAACCACACATTTCACCCTTATTATAATCTGCCACTGGTGCCCTGTCCATCTTGTGTTTTAAAATTGATGTTGCCAATAAAATATGATTTTCTTACACTCTAGTTTGAGCTTCTCCATTATATGTATGCTTTCCTTTTCCTTGGTTATTGTGTTGCAGCAGTCCTGATCCTCACGAGACTGCTGTGACAATAGGAGTGAAAGCCCTGCTCGCAAGAGCTTACATTCTATGAGGTCAAGTAACTGAAGCTGTATAAGCCTGTTACTAGCTGGTATCTGTTAATATACAGATACTAAGTGCAGGTTAACCTCTACATGGAGAGGTCTGTAAATGTAAGTGTAGTGTGCGGAGGTATAGAACAATGTGATCAGGTCATGTGATAAGTCTGCCTAAATAGATGTGATTTTAGGGCAGTTTTGGAGCTTCTGTATTTGATCATTAATATGATTATCTAGGGCAGAGGTCCTCAAACCATGGCCCGGGGGCCATATGCGGCCCACCAAGGACAATTTACTGGCCCGCCACATATGGCCCGCACACCTTCACCAAATCGCTCACTAAGGGGGAATCCGGTACAGGATTCCACATTAGTGAGCAATCACTGCTTTCAGTTGTATGTGTAAGTGCACATACAGCTGAAAGCAGTCACTGTAGGCCACAGTCCGCGGCCTACACTAACTGCAGAGTGTGACCTCTGCCCTGATGCAGGCGCTGATGATGTAAGGCATCAGCGCCTGCAGTCATAAGAACTGTGTGTGTTGGGGTGTACAGAGGAGCATAAAATACTGCACAACATCCCCTTTAATGATTAAAGATCCACAAAATAAACACACTTTTATTGTGCTAATACACTATGCTTGATTTATTTTAAACTTCTAGAATTAGAACTCTTAGTGTAGCAGATGTAAAGTATTGTAAACTTGAGGTACACACTCAATAATTGGAATCCAATAGCCACATGGTGATGCTGTGTGTCATTAATGTCTGTTCCCAATTTTTCTGCTCTACAGAAAATAACATGATATCAAGAGTTTTTGACAAGAGGTCAGATTTAAGGAATATGGGTCAGTATGTACAAAGAGCCTAAAATTCCAAAAAAGGCTATACAACTGACCATATTTCTTTTTTATATACTGTATTTATCATGTATTTTTTTTTTTTTTTTACAAGGTTAATGTGACCACAGATAAAAATAATATTCCATTTAGCTAAGTTAGTAGGCAGAGGAAATCATTGCAGACTCACATTGTTTGGAAACTATATCTTTTATCGTGTCATGATTTCCAAGACACTTGAGATACACATGTGAGAGACTGACCACAAAGTCACAGACGGATTAGTCATTAACCAGTTAATGTGACATAACATATTTACTTACAGAAGTTGTCCCATCCTGTTCATTTATGGCCGGAATACGCCCATGATTGGTGGGGGTCTGATGTATGTGACCAACATAGTCACATACACTTATCTTTGATGTTTCATTTTTAAAAATATTTTATAGTACTTTGGTAGTCCACAAAGTATAAGGGTAAAATTCCCTGCCTTGCCTGATAATCTGTAGTCTGATACCGGTGATACAGTGCAGGCTTTGTTATACATTGCCATGGTCAGCCTTAATTCCAAATGACCTCATGTTGATGCAAAAAACAGATCAACAGCAATGTGATATGATTCTGACTCTGATATGAAGTGCAACTGATACGGTTTTCAGTCTGGTCTCGAAATGTCATAAGTCAACTACACTGTAATGGCTAATTGTTAGTCATGTGGATTATACGGTACCTGCTGCTGTGCCCGGTCTTAGTAATATCGGGTTATTGCTAAGTGGAAATCTAATCACAATGTGCAAATACAAGAAGGGACAATACAAAGACTTTCTAATGATGTTTATGCACCTAGTCCTGTGATATTGACAAAGGAACTTTTTTTTTTAATGTAGATTGTGAGCCCCATATAGGGCTCACAATGTGCATTTTTTTTCCCTAGCAGTATGTCTTTGGAGTATGGGAGGAAACCCATGCAAACACGGGAAGAACATACAAACTGTTTGCAGATTTTTTTGTCCTTGGCGGGATTCGAACCCAGGACTCCAGAGCTGCAAGGTTGGTCCGCCAATAGGAACACACTCTATGCCTAGAGGAAAGAACATTTCACCAGCATCACAGACACTACTCTTTACTATTAGGACAGTAAGGCTATGGAACTCACTGTCTCAGGATGTTGCAATGGTAAATTTATCATGCAAGTACAAAAAAGGCCTGGATACCTTTTTACGTCTTTCTTGAATGTAAATATAATGCGTTACACGTATTAGATGTTTGGTGAAGGAAAATTATCACAGGGTTTTATATTGCCAGATTTGGATTCAAGAAGGATTTTTTTTCCCTACTACTTGAAGAAAGGCAGTGTGTTAGTTCCAATATCTCTGGCGGTCTTTGCCAAGAAAGGGTTAATATATGGATTCTTGGTTTAGTGCACTGAAGAAGTTAAAGGAGTGTACTGTTAAAAAAAAAAGCTACCGTAGTTCTTCTTTCTGTCTATGCATTGGCCCCACAGGGCACTGGTCACTTGCTGATGCAAGAACCCTAGCTAGAGTTTGAGACCACAGTTCAGAAGTGAGCGATCTGGAGATGATGGTATCTTTTTTCCTTACAATAGTTTTTATTAAGATTTTTGAGTAGACATAAAAATGGCATAAAGAAACCCCCGAGTATAATGATCGGAGGCCGGAGAGAGGTAAGAAACATAAAAAACACTGTTACTTACCTCTCCACTCTCCGGGCAGGCTTCAGGCCTAGTTGTCTGACGTCTCTACCTGCGTCCCGGGTCATGTGATGTCCGACGTCATTAAAGAAGGACGACAGCAGAGGACTGCAGCAGAGACAGGGGACAGGTAAGTAACAGTGGTTTTTTTAATGTTTTTATTCCACCTGGGTCTCCAATTATTATACTCTGGGGTATGAAAAGACCCCAGAGTATAATAATTGTTTATGGGTGTCCACAGTGGAGCATAATACTGTGTGCAGGGGTCACTATGGGGTACAATACCGTGTGCAGGGGCCATTAAGGGACATAATACTACGTGCAGGGGCCACTAGCAGCATAATAGAGTGTGCAGGGGCCACTAAGGGACATAATACTACGTGCAGGGTCCACTAGGGGCATAATAGAGTGTGCAGAAATGCGGAGGAGGGGGGGGGGGGGTCGGTCGAGGTCGTCGGTGTCGTTCGGGGGGAGGGGGGTGGATGTCAAAAGTTTGCCACAGGGCCCCGCCATTCCTAGTTACGCCACTGGGTACAATGCTTCCTAAAGTATACATGTAATATCAACATGAAATATGTGGCTATCATAAGCTAATCAGAAAAAGTGGAACATGACAATGGTGAAAATCTAGAACCTTAAATCGGATTTAATAGTAAACAATCCAAACAACATCTGCATGGGTATAGATTGTAAAGTGTATAATGTTTAGTTCTAACTAATAATCAAGTTATATATCATACTTTGGTAGCCACCAATTTGGAATAGGGGCACCTGGAGACAGGTCAACATCAGATGTATTACTGTTAGGGAATAGCCAGATGATAATTCCCCAGAAGCTGCTGGTGAACCCTGGAGGAAGGGGCACAAGGGACAGTGAGCCCTAAGCTGAAGCCCCCAACTTTCCCTTCCTATTGCCAGACCCCATTCTAGATAATAGGCGCCAACCACGAAGACAGTCCCTCCCTGAATACGTGAAACACAAAACGCAGACAAGACGAACAACAACAAAGGGAGGTCAGCTAGCCAGGGTTCGGTAACAGGAGAGCGATGCAGTGCCAAATCAGAGTCCAAAAGAATAGTCAGTAGGGAAGCCAGAGGTCAAGGATTAGAATACAAGTAATTAAACAGCAAGAAATACCAGCAAGCAAGAAGCAATAACCGGCACCAGTGTGACTGTGAGCCAAGACTAAATGGGGGAGGAAGAACCCGCCCTGAACCTGATAGGAAGGAAAGCTGTTAATCACAGGCAAGACAAAAATCAAACACTTAATGGACAGAGGCAACAAGGGCAGAAGACGGGTGTGGTGCAAATGCAATCACAGAACTAGAGCTGAGTTCACACAGTGCGACTAAAAACTTTAAGCAGATTATCAAACTGCACACGCCTCCTGTGCTGCCGCACGCGAGCAAAGGGTGGTGCAGTGACCCGAATAGGCAGAGATGTTACAATTACATATTGGAACATTAAATGATAGGAGGTTCTAGGTCCAGGCTCTGATTGAATTTGATCTAGGGAACCCAATTCTTCTCAAAGTGCATATGTTCAAATATCCCATGTGAAAGAAGTTCCTTAAATTGAAGGGTTTGATGGAGCTTTTTAGTTAATTTCCTCTATAGGAGGAATACTGCATAAATCCTTGTAGGTACACTAGCACACAGTTTTTGAAGGAACTTGGTGGGGAAGTTGTTCCAAAGATCTTGGAAAATTAAGCAGAGATTTTCTGTGGATGTAGACTTACTCAAATCCGTTGGTCTCTTAATGTAATTCCACACAGAATGAATGACGAGTTCAAATAAGCTATAACTCAAAAATAAGCTATTAAATGAAAAATGTAATATTAGCTCTGAAGACCTCAGTTTATTTTGTTGATATATCAGTATAATATATTTTTTGATTGATAATTTTGTATATCCAACATTGTCATTGATATGTATATATTGCCAAATAAACTAAGGGCTTGATCACATCTGCGCCCGGTATCAGTTTATACAGGTTTCCGTTTCCTGCACAAAACTGGGAAGGAGACGGAAACCTGCAGGCATTTTTCATACCCATTCATTTGAATGGATTTGAAAAGTGTCCGGCCGTGAGCGCCTGTGAGCTTTTTATGCTCTCCGCGGCAAAACAGTTTTCTTTTAACCAGACACAAAGTTGGACATGCAGGTCTTTGTGTCTGGTTTAAGAAAAACGGTTTTGCCGCAGAGAGCATAAAACACTCACTGGCGCTCACAGCCCGACCCGACCGGTTTCCGTCTTCTGCCTGCGGAAGACGGAAACCTGAGTACGGAGACCGAACGCTGGTGTGAACCCAACGTAAGAGTTCTTCAGAGACAGTATTTAATCTTTTAGTCAAGATTTGTACTATTTTATCTGGGGATATCGTATAATATGACAGTGTCTCTTAAACAAATATTAGCAATTACAGGAACTCGCAGTGTTTTACAATCAGGGCAAAATGGATGACATGCTAGTAATTCCCATGTCCACTTACAGGTAAAAACCGCACCGCAGACAGTGCGATTCCCAAAGCCGGCACGATTTTGGAAATCACAGCATGTCAATTATACCTACAGGATACCCATAGGCATAACAAACAGAAAGTCTGCAGAGGAAACCTCTGCAAACTTTGTCTAAATCACTGTGGGAAGAACCATGATGTGTAGCCGCCACATTTTTTTTTCAAGCAGCGCTTTTTTGCTGCAGGATGCCACGTGGGGCCTTAGCCTGAATTTTACACACTGAGAAATAGATCCCAAGCACCCTATATGCCTTCACTAGTGCCAGCCCTGAAGCCAGATGGGCTTATGTTGAATTTGGAGCCCAAATTGTCACTGCAGCAACTGGAATAAGAATTAAAAGCTCTACAAACTGAAGTCAAACCAGAATGCACAATAAACTTACAATGTAGATAAAAACCAGGAAGATTAATTCAGGAGAGTGAACATCCAAGTCAATGGTCAGTCTGAGAGGAAACATCAGTCAAAATCAGGAGACAAGCTGACTTCCATTAATAAGCCAAAGGTCAATATAGAGTAGTCTACTACAAATGATCAGGATATAGAAGCCACAATAGGTGCAACCAAATAGCATGCACCTGGACGAGACTTTAAATATGCCTCCTTAGCTGCTATTTGAATACACTTAGAACAGTGGTTCTCAACCTTTCTAATGCCGTGACCCCGCAATACAGTTCCTCATGTTGCGGTGACCCCATTAAGTTTGGAACGCACGTCCATAACGGCGTGCGTTCCAGCTGAATAGCGCTGCTGCAGACAGTAGCGTGGCTTCTCAGTGGCTAAAGCCATCAGAAATATGTATTTTCTGATGGCTTTAGGCATACCTCACAACTTTTGAAGATTAGAAAGAGGGAGAAAATATGCGGCGCGTGCCACAGCTTATTTAGCTCTGCCCACTTTTATGTTGACTCCGCCCATTCTCATTCATTTTTCATGTGCTCCCACACAGTATAATCCTCCTACAGTCACCCGTACATTATATGTCCCCCCGCCATCTCTCCCCCAGTTTCATGTCCCCCATCTCTGCCCCCAGTTTCATGTCCCCCCATCTCTGCCTCCAGTGTCAAGCCGTACCCCCCCCTTCATCTGCCCACAGTTTCATGTCCCCCCCAGTTCCACAGTTTCATGTCCCCCCATCTCTTCCCCCAGTGTCATGCCGTCCCCCCCTTCATCTGCCCACAGTTTCATGTCCTTCCATCTCTGCCCCCAGTGTCATGCCGTCCCCCCTTCATCTGCCCCTTTATTATGTTCCACCTTAATGTTTTAAAACAAACAAAAAAAAAAAAAAAAAACCACTTACACTCCCCTTCCAACGCTCCCTCGCTGCCCACTCAGTCTCGGTCACTCATATAGTTGTAGCCGCGATGTGACGTCATCACATCGCGGCTACACATACACAAGTCGCAGCATAGCGTTAAAGCAGGAGCTAGCTGTGTCAGCTCCTGCTTTAATCGCCTGTGTTTTCAACTCATCGGCGTCCTCCGGGCGCCGATCAGTTGAAACCGGGACATACCTCCCACCGACCGGGACGGTTGGGAGGTATGTGGCGACCCCTGTGTTTTGGTCATTCGACCCCTCCCGGGGTCACTACCCACAGGTTGAGAACCACTGACTTAGGAGAACCCTGAATATGGTAACCTTAAAGCAGCAGAAGCTACATTAAAATTCCTGACACCAGAGTGATTACTGAAGCTCTTGGCAACTTGCATATTTATAGCGATGTCAAGAGCAGTCTTTTATCAATTTATAAAAAGAAACTATTAACACTTATTTTTGAAAGCATTTCTTGCAGCAAGTTTTCTACACCTGCCTAAAACCTTTGCACAGTACTATATATCAGTACATTACCTATGCTAGTAATTTTGTGACAGGGTCTATTCCCATCCGATTTGCGGCCATGCTTACGCGGCTTCATTCATTCATTGCACTGGCTGTGGCATTCAATAACGGCCCGCACACAGTTGTGTACAATTAGCCTAATAGGAGGCTAAAATCTAGGAGCTCAGTTTTCTGTTTCTTCCTCATAGTGATCAGAGAGGATAAAGAGCACGAGGCAGCTGTAACTGTGTGGCTATACAGTTCCCTCTATGAGTGGACAAAGTCATTAAGGAACATTATAGGTGTAGATAAACTGAAACCTTTGAACTTTTATACAGTACACAGACTACACCATCTTAAACTGGACCAAATTTTCCAAAATGTCTAATGCCGTTTGAAACATTGATGTACCTTCAAATTGTCTAGTCTAACTTTGTTCCTAAATTAAGCCAAGTAATACGTAGTATAAATATATGGAATTTTGGCACAAATATTTGGCTGTAATTTTGGTGCAATTTCTGGCACACAGTTTAAGCCATGCTCTCTTTTTGTCAAGATCACTCACATAAAGTAAAAAGCACACAAACTTTTCCAAAGTGTCTAAAACCTAAAAATGAGGTGTAAAGCATGTACATCAATTTTTTGCTGCACTTTATCCCAGGATTCTGGTTATTAGTTTATGTGTCCCATCCTGTCCTATGATTGAGTCCCCACAGAAATAGGTTTTTTTTGTTGCAGATTTTTTAAAAATTTTTTAAAGTCAAAGCCAAAAATGGCTACAAAAGGAATAGGGAATACATAGGAAGTTCTTATACTTCTACCTTCTGCTCAATGCACTTCTGGCTTTGGCAAAAAAAAAAAAAAAAAAAATGCTGTTTATGGGACTGTGGGAATGTAGAAGAAACTGGGTTGAAGGTTGGTTGACTTATTAATGCTAGATTATACAATCCAAAATCTCTAAAAATTGTCAGAAGTTATGCTTAATACAAATAATGAGAAACAATACAGTTTTTTTTTTTACATAAGACAAAAACAGACTTAACTCAGAGTCGATGTCAGGCCCACATTTTCACCACAATTGAGACTAGTAAAATACAGTATCATTACAATTTCAACAGAGTCACACCAACGGTATTTTCTTAAACTAGACAGGCCGCAGGGAAGGTTATAAATAAAAGAGAGCCTCTGAAAATGTAGGCTGCTTCCTGCTGTGGTTTTCATGTGCACAGGAGGATGTAATGTATTATCTACAGATGGTTAGCCCTAAACCTACTTGCCACCAAAACCATTATCCAGCATGTGTTTCTGCCAATTTCAACTTATTTCCTGTTATTTTCATGTACAAAATTTATTTTGATATCATTTTGTGAACTGGAAATGGGGTCACCACATCTGTAAACAACACAGCAAATAGGAAGCAGGACAGCGAAGTGGAGATTCACAAAAACCATTAACAAACAACCTAAAGGGGTTCTCCTGCTTGTGGCATGCTTTCATCTCCAGTCTAGCAGCCAATTGAATGTATACAAACAGAGACTGTAGACGGTAGAGACTGTAGCTCTGGACGCCAAGATATGCTGAGCTAGCTCTTTGTAGGTAACAATTCTATAATACGAATGATGATATGGCTTAAGATGGACACAGCTCTAGGTGTACTGTAAGAGTCTGCATATTGTATTATATTCTATTGCAGCTCTTCTGAAAATCCGCATCAATTCCGCAGCAAAATCTGCATGTGTTATGTGTGAATATGGCTCCAGATGTTACTCCTGGTATATTGAAACTGGTGAAATCTGTATTTAAAATCCATGACAAATACAATAGAGAATTGACACACCGTAGATTCTAAAAACCATAGATTGTCCCAAACTGACACCAACTTCTTCTGTTGACTGCAGAATCTGCTGATGAAATGTCTTTGGTCAGCATTTCCCAGACTGCCTAAATGAGTAGCGATCCCATACCAGACCCCTGATAGCCCTTAAAAACTCACATCAGCTCACAGCTTTCCTCTTCTTTGCAGTCCTACAGCTCTGGTTTCAGAACCTGCAAAGATATGGTCATATTACTTTAACTGTGCAGGTCCTCTACTTTTGAGACAGATACCTCCACACAAAGCAGTTTTGTTTATAGTTTTTGATATGATTCACAGCAATAAATGTGACAAAACCACCAAATTATTGGACAGCCATGGGACTACAGCTGCCTAAACAGCCAAGTAACCTCCTCTGCTTCTGTCAGTTTAAGAAAACATCTGATGCTGCTTGGATACTGTATACTGGATACTAGGTGTCTCACTACTGTTAGCTACACCTGGGGGACATTTAAAAGGGTTGTGCCATTATGAACAATTATCCCTTATCCACAGTAAAGGTGATAAGTGTCCAATCGCTAGGTCCCACAGTGATCAGGAGGATGAGGGACCAAAAGTTCCCCTAAGGCCTCCTTGTGAATGTAGCTCCAGTGCGCTTATGTGATTAATATATATAGTGAGGGTGTGAACCTAGAGAGCACTGTAGAGCTACCCAAAACAGGGTTAAAAAGGACCTGGACACATACCCATACCAGAGAAAGGGACTCAACTCCAGAAGGAGTGCACACAGCAGAGAGTGCTGCTAGTGACCTGCAGGAATGGGACCAGTTGGAGACAGACAGGCGGTCTGTCCCAAGAAGACTGGAATCCAAAAAGGAGCCCAACTCCAGAGAGGGAGTGTTGCTTGTGACCTGCAGGAGCAGGTGGATCTTGGACCAGTTAGAGACAGACAGGTGGTCTGTCCCAAGAGGACTGGATTCCATAAAGAAAGATTGGGGCTCACCCAGAAGATAACAGAAACTTCTTTAATAACAAATGGAACAGTACAACGCGTTTCGGACATATGGTAGTCCTTCCTCAAGTGCACAGTCACTTCAAGCAACATGGATATATACATAAGAAACATTAAAAATCATCAAAAAATAGGAATATAAAAAAAACCAAAAACGAACAACTGCATGACAAACGAAATACCATAGAGTGGCTTAGGTAATGAATAAAAAACTAAAAATTGCTCAATGGAAAAAGAGCCCCAATACTATAATACATTTTCTTTTTAGTGAGCCAGAAAACACATAGTTCCAAAGTAGTAACACTATTCCCAGCATAGGTATTAATCTATTGATAAACACTTCATACCAGATGGATATTAGATGGCTAGCACCTTGTGCCTAGAAAGGAACAGGGCTCCGTAGCTAGAAAATAATCAATAAAACATGAATAAAACATGAAATCTTTGTCTTACCTGGCCTTGATGGCTCCAAACATGTATCCCCAGGCTAAAGGTCAGCTATTTAACACACACAGGTGGAGAAAGGGGGCGGGAGAACACTTCCCACACTTAACCAATGTCAGGCTTGCACATGCCGGCCTAGCCCGGCGTCCGGATAAACTCAGTGCGCAAGTGCCGATCTCCAGGCTGTGTGCATGCGTACCAAGCGCCCGAGCCCTGCCGGCAGCCGACCAGTGTGACGGGGCAGCAGTATAGAGCCGGCAGCATAAAGCATACCTCCCAACTTTTGAAGAACTGAAAGAGGGACAAAATGTGCAGCGCGCATAATTTAGGCCCGCCCACTTTTGTGTTGACTCCGCCCACTCGTTAATTTTTCATGTGCCCGCACACAGTATAATCCTCCTACAGTCACCCTTAAATTATATGTCCCCCCTCTATCTGTCCCCCAGTTTCATATACACCGTTCATCTGCACCCAGTTTCATGTCCCCCTTCCATCTCTGCCCCCAGATTCATGTCCCCACATCACTGCCCCCAGTTTCATGTCCCCTCCATCTCTGCCCCCAGTGTCATGCCGTCCCCTCCTTCATCTGCCCCCAGATTCACGTTCCACCTCCACATTAAACTTACCTTCTCCTCCGCTCCCTCGCCGCTCTCTGCGCGCCTCTCTCGCTGACACATGCGGCTGAAGGAAGGAGCTGACACAGGTCAGCTGCTCGCTTCGCTGCTGCGTGTCTCTCTCGCTGACACATATGCGGCTGAAGCGAGGAGCTGACCTGTGTCAGCTCCTCGCTTCGCCGCTGCCGCCGGCTCCTGGCTTGTAGACGCGATGTGACATATCGCGTCTACAAGCCAGTGACATATCGCGTCTACAAGGCAGTAGCCGTAGGCAGCGGCGAAGCGAGGAGCTGACACAGGTCAGCTCCTCGCTTCAGCCGCATATGTGTCAGCGAGAGAGAGACACGCAGCGGCAAAGCGAGGAGCTGACCTGTGTCAGCTCCTTGCTTCAGCCGCATATGTGTTCAACTCAGATCTGCGTCCTCTGGACGCAGATCTGAGTTGAAATTGGGACATACCTCCCTCCAACCTGGACCGCGGGACATGTCACCCAAATCGTGAATGTCCCGCGGAAATCAGGACGGTTGGGAGGTATGATAAAGGATGGGAGACAGGAGAATCAGCCTGCTCCAACCAGTATGTGTGATAATAGAGGAGTAACTACATATTCTCCCCATGTGTTAATGTGGACTCATTGCACTGAATAATATAATATATATACATAAATTAATGAATACACAAATGGATAAATAGATAAATTATACTCAAAAATATATTGGATAAAATAGTAGAAGTAAAAAGAAGAATAAACAGGCACATATAAAAATATATATAAATATATAAATGTGAATAGGGGCTACTCATCTACACTAATGGGGGGAGGGACAAGCACACCCAATGCACTGGGAATATAAAATACCAAGGGAATAAAGACTAAGATGTAGAAAGGAAGAGGACACTGTAAGATATACTAAATTGTGGACCTGTGCTAAGATGTAACATCCTCCAGAGCTTCTTTCAACCCTTTCAGTACCAAGGTGTCAAACTTAAAGATCCAGAACATTTCTTTGCGTTTCAGCAAGGTGAACCTATTATGCGTGCCAGATGGAACATGATCTAGTGGAGTAATTCTGAATCCATCAAAGCTTTAATTATGGAATGTTGCAGCATGCCTAGAGACACTGTGCTTTATATAACCGTTCAAGATATTGGATCGATGCTTATTGATCCTTTCTCTAGGCACATTTTTGTCCTTCCAATATATTGTAATGAACATGGGCACTCCAACAAATACACAACACAAGATGAAGAACAATCAAGATGGAAGCACTCCCCAGTTGATCTACTGGTGATAACATCACTTCCATGGGTTATACAATAACAGCATTTTCACAGTTTGCCACATTTGTAGCTATCTTTGCAGAGGTTGGTAGAAGTCGAAGATGTAGGTACAAAAGATTGTTTTAGTCTACTAGGAGCAATTAGACTTTTCAATGTCCTAGCTCTACGAAACGTAAATGTAGGAACAATGGAAATGGACATCTTTAAATGAGGGTCGTTCAAGAGGATGTGCCAATGTTTCCTAAGGGCTGCCCTGATGGAATTATGAGCACCATTATAGGTGGTCAAAAAGTTATGCTTATATTTAACTTGATGTCTTTGGATCGGGATAACAAGCAATCTTGCTGGCTTAGCTTGCTGGCCTTAGATTCGGCTGCGGCAATTAAGCTCTTCGGGTAATTATTTTTTTTTTAATCTTTGTCAGAACTGAACTTTGTAACTGGAAGTCATGTAGGTCTGTGCAGTTCCGGCAAACACGCTAAAATTGCCCGAAGGGCACATTTTCCTTCCATTTCCGATAGTGGCAGCTATTTTAATCTAATAGGGCATTGCAATCAACCTCTTTAACGTGTGTTTTCGTACGGATACGATTGTCATCACCTATTAACACCAAATCAAGATATTCCACGCTAGTCTGACTGACCCTTCTGGAAAAAGAAAGGCCACAGTCATTGGCGTTAAGGGATTGTGTAAAATCATGAAACTCATTCTCAGGTCCATCCCAAATGAACAGCTGGTCATCAATGTAGCGTTTATAGTAGACTGTGTTCTTCCCCCAGTATGCCGAGCCGTAAATATGTTCTTCTTCAAATAACCCTACGTACAGGCTTGCGTAGCTCGGCGCAAAAAGTGACCCCATGGCGGTCCCCCGTTTTTGTAAATAAATTTTTTACATTTTTTTGGATTCCATAAAGGACTTGGTTAAAGAGGACCTTTCATGGATTTGGGCACAGGCAGTTCTATATTCCGCTGGAAAGCAGACAGTGCGGTGAATTCAGCACACTGTCGGCTTTCACGATCTGTGCCCCGGGTGAAGAGCTATCGGTCCCGGTACCGTAGCTCTTCAGTCAGAAGGGTGTTTGACTGTCAGTCAGGAACGTCCTTCTGTACAGCAGTGCCTATAGTGCTGTACTGTGTGAGCGAGCAGGAACACCCCCTCCCCTTCTGATAATACTTGTCTATGGATGTGTACTGTGAGAAGAGGGAGGAGGCATAGTCATGTTTCTGTTGGAATCCTTAAAAGTTTGGGGCTTACAGTGTTGGCCAAAAGTATTGGCACCCCTGCAATTGTCAGATAATACTCATTTTCCTCCAGAGAATAATTGCAAGCACAAACTCTTTGGTATTAATATCTTCATTTATTTTGCTTGCAATGAAAAAACACAAAAGTGAAAAAAAAAAAAGTCAAATTGATCATTTTACACAAAACTCCAAAAATGTGCCAGACAAAAGTATTGGCACCCTCAGCCTAATACTTGGTAGAACAACCTTTAGACAAAATAACTGAACAACCGCTTCCCGTAACCATCAATGAGTTTCTTACAATGCTCTGCTGGAATTTTAGACCATTCTTCTTTGGCAAACTGCTCCAGGTCCCTGAGATTTGAAAGGTGCCTTCTCCAAACTGCCATTTTGAGATCTCTCCACAGGTGTTCTATGGGATTCAGGTCTGGACTCATTGCTGGCCACTTTACAAGTCTCCAGTGCTTTCTCTCAATCCATTTTCTAGTACTTTTTGAAGTGTGTTTTGGGTCATTGTCCTGCTGGAAGACCCATGACCTCTGAGGGAGACCCAGCTTTCTCACACTGGGCCCTACATTATGCTGCAAAATTTGTTGGTAGTCTTAAGACTTCATAATGCTATGCACACGGTCAAGTAGTCCAGTGCAAGAGGCAGCAAAGAAACCCCAAAACACCTGGGAATCGCCGCCATGTTTGACTTTAGGGACCGTGTTCTTTTCTTTAAAGGCCTCTTTTTTTTTTTTCCTATAAACTCTATGTTGATGCCTTTTCCCAAAAAGCTCTACTTTTGTCTCATCTGACCAGACAGCATTCTTCCAAAACATTTTTTGGCTCTCAGGTAAGTTTTGGCAAACTCCAGCCTGGCTTTATGTCTCTGGGTAAGAACTGGGGTCTTCCTGGGTATCCTACCATACAGTTCCTTTTCATTCAGACGCCGACGGATAGTACGGCTTGACACTGTTGTACCCTCGGACTGCAGGGCAGCTTGAACTTGTTTGCATGTTAGTCGAGGTTCTTTATCCACCATCCGCACAATCTTGCATTGAAGTCTCTCGTCAATTTTTCTTTTCCATCCACATCTAGGGAGGTTAGCCACAGTGCCATGGGCTTTAAACTTCTTGATGACACAGGAACATTCAGGTCTTTGGAGATGGACTTGTAGCCTGGACATTGCTCATGCTTCCTCACAATTTTGCTTCTCAAGTCCTCAGACAGTTCTTTCATCTTCTTTCTTTTCTCCATGCTCAATGTGGTACACACAAGGACACAGGACAGAGGTTGAGTCAACTTTAATCCATTTCAACTGGCTGCAAGTGTGATTTAGTTATTGCCACCACCTGTTAGGTGTCTCAGGTAAGTAACAGGTGCTGTTAATTACACAAATTAGAGAAGCATCACATTTTTCAAACAGTGCCAATACTTTTGTCCACCCCTTTTTTATGTTTGCTGTGGAATTATATCCAATTTGGCTTTTGGCCAACACTGTATCTATGTACATGTGAAGGAAAATATAGAAAAATCTAGAATTTCCTAGAACTAGACTAAGCCAGATTACCAGAATTGTTATGGTATTTGTCATCCTTGTTTGGTGTGCAGGTATATACACATATTGGCATGTGTGTCTTGTATGTATGCACATATGTTTAGAACAGTAATAACATTTATCATAGCTGGCATAATAAATGTGAACATAAGCACTGCACTATTCTGAGCAGGTTTAACAGAATAGAAAAAGAGTAAAGATGCAAAACACAGACAGGAAGATACAGAGAGTTGACTTGACTAGACAACTTGTCATTTGTACAGACAGAAAGAATATTACTGTTTGTCTTCAAAAATCTGTCACAGTCTATGGTATCAACCAGAAATAGCAACAAGAGAATAAACGGAGATGATAAACACTTTTTGATGCAAAAAAGCTAGGGTGGTGAATTTAACCACAATGCCATAATAATATAGTGGGTACGGAAAGTATTCAGACCCCCTTTAAATTTTTCACTCTGTTTAATTGCAGTCATTTGCTAAAAGCAAAAAAGTTCATTTTATTTCTCATTAATACACAATCAGCACCCCATCTGGACAGAACCCCCCCCCCAGGAATGTAGATATTTTATTTAATTATATTTTATTAAAAAAGAAAAACTTAATACTGTGACACTCATATGTAACTCAGATGGTGTCCAATTCCTTCTGATCCTCCTTGAGATGGTTCTACACCTTCATTGGAGTCCAGCTGTGTTTAATTAAACTGCATGTCAGAGCAGATGAGAATCATGAGGTCGAAGGAACTGCCCAAGGTGCTCAGAGCCAGAATTGTGGCAAGGCACAGATCTGGCCAAGGGTACAAAAGAATTTCTGCAGCACTCAAGGTTCCTAAGAGCACAGTGGCCTCCACAATCCTTAAATGGAAGACGTTTGGGATGACCAGAACTCTTTCTAGACCTGGCCATCCAGCCAAACTGAGCAATCATGGGAGAAGAACCTTAGTGAGAGAGAAGAACAACCCAAATATCACTGTGGCTGAGTTTTTGAGATGCAGTAGGGAGATGGGAGAAAGTTCCACAAAGTCAACTAACACTGCAGCCTTTCACTAGTCGGGGCTTTATGGCAGAGTGACCCATAGGAAACCTCTCCTCAGTGCAATACATATGAAAGCCCGCATAGAGTTTGCCAAAAAACACATGAAGGACTCCCAGACTATGAGAAATAAGACTCTGTGGTCTGATGAGACGAAGATTGAACTTTTTGGCATTAATTCTAAGCAATATGTGTGGAGAAAACCAGACACTGCTCATCACCTGCCCAATACAATCTAAACAGTGAAACATGGAAGTGGCAGCATCATGTTATGGGGGTGTTTTTCAGCTGCAGGGACAGGATGACTGGTTGCAATTGAAGGAAAGATGAATGTGGTCAAATACAGAGATATCCTGGAAGAAAACCTCTTCCAGAGTGCTCTGAACCTCAGACTGGGCCAAAGTTTCACCTTCTAACAAGACAATGACCCTAAGCACACTGCTAAAATAACAAAGGAGTGGTTTCGGAACAACTCCGTGACCATTCTTGATCGGCCTAGCCAGAGCCCTGACTTAACCCCAATTGAGCATCTCAGGAGAGACCATGCACCATCCAACCAGATGGAACTGGAGAGGATCTGCAAGGAAGAATGGCAGAGGATCCCCAAATCCAGATGTGAAAATCTTGTTGCATCATTCCCAAGAAGAATCATGACTGTACTAGCTCAAAAGGGTGTGACAGCGCTGTTTCCTCCTCTTGTCGGGAGCCCATTGGTCCTTCCGAGGTGGATAACTTAGCTGGTCTTTTTCTTCTACTCTCCTGTTCTCTCTATTACTGGCTTATCTGGGGGTTTCCCTGATGGCCCAGTGTTGTTCTACGTTTGGTATTGTTACGTATTGGCATATGTCCATCTGTGAACATCTGGAGATCTGTGGTCCATCTCTTTACGTATTAGGGCCATTTGTAGACCCTGGTATTTGATGTTGTATGTTTTTGAAAAATATGCATTAAAAAAACGTTGATTTTAGAAAAAGAAAAAAAAAGTGTAAATACTCAATACTGAACAAAGGGTCTGAGTACTTACAGTATAATCATGTGATATTTCAGTTTCTTTTTTAATAAATTTGCAAAAATATCTACATTTCAGTTTTTATTCTATCAACATGGGGTGCTGAGTGTACATTAAGGAGAAATAAAATGAACTTTTTGATTTTAGCAAATGACTGCAATGAAACAGAGTGAAAAATTTAAAGGGGACTGAATACTTTCTGTACCCACTGTAACTTTATTTATATAGCTCTATTATATTCTACAGCACTTTACATATCAGAGAGCAGACAGTATTTCACAAAAATGTATTGTATCAAACAATAGGATTGAGAGCCCTCAGTCTATGAGGAAATAAGTCAGAGGGCTTGTTTGGTACAGTAGTCCAGCCATCTTTTAATAAAGAAGGTCATATAACTGAAGCTGTATGAACCAGTTACCAACTGGGCTCAGATACTAAGTGCATGGATTATAGAGTAACGTCTAAATGGAGGGGTAGATTCTGAGGAATACAGTAGAAAGGATAGTTTAGGATAAAAAATGTTAGCTTAGTGTGCAGAGGTAGGTTAATGTTTCCTAAACAGATGTAGAGCATGTTTGAAGCTGCCATAGTTGAGCCTTTATCTAACTGCTCGTAGTAGGGCTTTCCACAGCACCGGTGCAGCTTGAGAAGAGTCTAGGAGACGGGAGTGGATGTTCGGCTAACAGAGGATACAAGTCTAAGGTCATTGGCAGAATGGAGAGAACGGAGGACGGTTAAGTTGGTAGAAAGTGATGAGGATGTAAGGAGGTGCAGTGCTATGTATGGAATCATTAGTGTGATAATTTTACATTCTATTTGGTGGTGGATGGGCAACCAGTGCAGTGACTGGTTCAAGGTTTATGCATCTGTATTTCTGGTGGCTGCATTCAGTATAGATTGTAGAGTAGGGAGTTTAGTAAGAGGAAGTAGTAGAGAAGTACTAAAAAAGTAACCCATTGAAGTCAATGGGAGGTTTTTTTTCCATCGCTGAAATTCCACACCAAATTCAGCGTCATTTTCCTCCGTGTGAATGCACTCTTATGCTTCATCACACTTGTGCCTGGTAGCCGTCCCTTGTGAATCCTCCTTAACGACCCATGACGTACTAGTACGTCATGTGCGCTAGGTACTTCGCGCACCATGAAGTACTAGTAAGTCATGGTGATTCCGCCCGCTCACTAGCTGAGTGGGCAGAATCGGAACCAGGTGATAGCTGTTACAGACAGCTATCACCCTTTTCCATAACCTCCGGTTGGTACTTTTACCGATCAGAGGTTTTAACCCTTTGATTGCGAGGGTCAAACATGACCACCGCAAACAAAGGGTGCCGCAATCTCCCCCCCCCCCCTGCCGGCACCGGTGCCAGTATCTGTAGTATGTAGCCTGAGGTCTGGTTAGTGACCCCAGGCAGCCCTGAGCCCCCACTTACCTGTTGATGCTGCTGGCGTCTTCTAGAAGTGAGCTGTGCCGTCCGCACAGCTCACTTCCTGTTTCTAGAGTGAGACACGTGCAGGCTGTGTCTCACTCTATAATAGAGGATTAGTGATGAAATCATCACTAATCCAAGTGTCCCATAGGGACACAAGTTTGAAAACAAAAGTTAAAGCCCCAAAAATCCCTTTTTTCTATAAAAAATTATGTAAAAAAAATAAATAAAATACATATTTGGTATTGTCACATCCGTAACAACCTGTACAACAAAACTGAAACAATATTTAATGTATAAAGTGAACGGCGGGAGAAAAAACAAACGGAAAAAACCCGCCGGAAGTAGTGATTTTTCGCCATCTCTCTATAAAAAGTGATCAAAAAGTCATATGCACCCCAAAACAGTACCAATAAAATGTGCAGGTTGTACTGCAAAAAATAAGCCCTCAACCAACACTGTCAAGCGAAAAAAATGTTACGTCTCTCAGAAGATGGCGATGCAAAAAGCATTGATTTATGTCCCCAAATGTGTTTTTATTCTGCAGAATTAGTATTGCATAAAAAAATATAAATGAGGTATCGACGTAACCGTACCAACCTGCAGAATAAAGATTATGTTACTTATACTGTACGCTGCATGGCGAAAAATGTAAAACTCAATGCCAGAATTGATTTTTTCTCTTTTAAATCCAGCAAAAAAAGAGTTAATAAAATGTAATCAGTAAGTTGTAGGCACCCAAAGATGGTGTCAATACAAAATACATCGCATCCCGCAAACAAGCCCTTGTATGGCCACGTCACCAGAAAAATAAAGAAAATATAGCCTCTATCAATGTGAAGACAAAATCCCGCAAAAATCGCCAAATTATTAGAACACAACTGGCTGCGGCAGGAAGGGAATATATAAGCTGTGCGAGCGGATATCAGGGGACACCCCAGATTTAGAGCTTACGAGGGAAAATATACCAGAAGTGGCCCCCAAAGTGACCCCCAGAGTGACTCCCCCAATCATAGGAGCTACCGGGACATAGTAGGGAATTTGGAGTTTGCAATGTACTCCACAAAGTTTACATATTCCCTCTTCGCCATCCGCTGTGCAGTCACGTCTGAGATACTAATACTCCACTACACCCCCTGATAAATTCTTTGAGGGGTGCAGTTTTCAAACTGGGGTCACTCCTTTGGGGAATCCACTTTTCTGGTACCTTACAGGCTCTACAAACATGACATCACGTCCAGATACCAAACATCAGAATCTGTGCTCCAAAAGGGTAAGGGCGTTATGAGATAAATGAAAAGGTGGGACATCTAAATTATAAGGTGTAACAACCAGGTAAAAGAAAACCTGAGCAGTTGTACCATGTGAATTTGATTAAACCATGGAAAGACAGGAAGACTATGACAGCAGTAAAACCCCCCTTGTAACGTTATGCCAGAGGTGTGTCAAAATCTCTGTCAAAGTCACAAAAACAGAAGTCAAAAGAACTTGTGCAGATGTGTTCTCAGAATTGCCAGGGTGCATGAATGTCATACAATATGACATTGTCATATACCTCAGGTTCCGGTCCATGTGAAATCTTAGAGTCCCTGAGACTCGAAGACAAGCTATATCCAAGGAGGTAAAATAAATAAAAGTTTAAGAGTTCAGAGTTATTGAGGTATCAAAGAATGAATGGTTATTCCCATTGTATTGATTCCAAAACCAGATGCCTTGTTGAGTTTCTGTAATAACTTCCGTAAACTTAATGAAATGTCAAAGTTCATTGTATACCTGATGCCACGAGTTGATGAATTAATTAAAAGACTCGTTCAAGCTAGGTATTTTTCCACACTTGACATAACTAAGGGCTACTGGCAAATTCCTCTCACAGGTAATACTAAGAAGAAAACTGCTTTTGTTACCCCAGCTGGTCTGTTCCAATATATCAGTATGCCTTTTGAATTGCATGGGACTCCAAAAACCTTTCAAAGTCCAATGGATAAGGTTTTTAAACCCCATTATCAGTATGCATCTAGACGATATCATCTTTAGTGGGGCTCTGTTTCTTCCCCTTGCTGTTGGGTTTCCTCAAGGCTTAGTCCTAGGCCCCCTGCTCTTTTCTCTCTACACAGCCCCCATTGGACAAACCATCACCAGATTTGGCTTCCGGTACCATCTTTATGCTGATGACACCCAATTATACACATCTTCCCGTGACATCACCCCTGCACTCATACAGAACACCAGTGACTGTCTTTCTGCTGTCTCTAATATCATGTCCTTGCTCTATCTGAAACTAAATCTCTAAGACTGAACTACTACTGTTTCCACCATCTAATAGATCTGTCCCTGATATATCCATTGTAGTCTCAGGCCTTACTATAACTCCTAGGCAGCATGCCCGCTGCCTCGGGGTCATGTTTGACGCAGACTTTTCCCTTCACCCCTCATATTGAATCACTCACACGTTCATGTCACCTCCACCTCAAAAACATCTCCAGAATACGCCCTTTCCTCACCAGAGATACACTAAAGACACTTATTGTCTCTCTGATTCATTCCTGCCTTGACTACTGTAACTCCTTCCTAATTGGTTTTTCCCTTACTAAACTGTCCCCTCTACAATCTATTCTCAATGCAGCGGCCAGGCTCATCTATCAGTGTAGACACTACAGTGATGCCTCAGGTCTGTGCCAGTCACTACATCGGCTGCCTATTCATTATCAAATAAAATATAAAGTTATCACTCTCAACCACAAGGCTCTCCATAATGTCGCACTTCCCTACATTTCTTCCCTCATCTCTGTCTACCGCCCAACCCGTGCTCTCCGCTCACTCAATGACCTAACACTTACATCCTCTATTATGAGAACCTCCCACGCTCGTATACAAGACTTCTCCCGAGCTGCACCACTTCTCTGGAATGCTCTACCCCGGACAATCAGATTAACTCCCAATTTCTACACTTCAAACGCAAACTAAAGATGCATCTTTTCAGACAAGCCTATCACAATGTCTAACGTAAACCCTTCCATACTATAATTAGAATCCCCAAAATTTAACCTTCCTCTGTCCCCGCTCCCACATTACACCACATGATATGATGTCTTTTCAGGCTAACTATTTGTCCAAGCTCCAGCCACATGTCACAGGACACCACTAGTGATGGCTCATAAGTTTTTGTTGGTGTAATGACAGTAACCTCTATTACAAAATTGTCTGAATACTGTATAAGCAATGCCGCCCCTGCTACCTCTTGTGTCACCTCCTCTACCTCATAGATTGTAAGCTCTTGCGAGCAGGGCCCTCAGTCCCATTGTGTGAAATGATGTTCTTTGTTATGTATCTGTCTGTATTTGAACCCTACAAATTGTACAGCGCTGCGGAATATTTTGGCACTATATAAATAAAATGTAGTAGTAAGTAGTAAGTAGTAGTAGTAGGTAGGCCATCTACCAAAAACACAAGCGGTATTAGATTCCCTCAGACTTTACAGGATTTACAGCAAATCCAAAAACGTATGCCTTGGGCCCAGAAGAAACACGTTGTCTGGGGTACATAAACAGTAAAGGGGGGATATAACTACAAGTGAATAAAATAGAGTGTATACAACACTGGCCCTGGCCTTTGGCAAAAAGACAGGTGATAGTTTTTTTTGTTTAGGAATTGTGGGATATTACATCATATTAGGTTAAGCCCTTACATTTCCACCATAACAAGGGAAGTATCAAGGAAGCAAGTCCATCACGGTTAAGTGGAACACTGAAGCAGAAAGGGCATTTCAGAAGTTGAAAGCGGCCCTGTGTGAACATTGTCCAGATGGATGCTTCTGATATGAGGCGAGGAGCAGTCCTGTCATAGGAGGTTGGTGATGAACAGCCGGTGACATCTTTGAGCAGCAACCTCACACCTCCTGTGAGAAATTATAGTATTGTTGAATGAGAGTGCTTGGCCATTAAGCGGGTTCTCGAATCTCTGAAATACTATTTGTTGGGTCATATTTTCATGCTGATCACAGATCACTCTCCCCTGACACGGATGTGTCAGGCAAAAGAAAGAAATACCATAAGTTTAACTCTCTTCAGATCCCAGAATATAATGATCGGAGGCCCTGGGGAGGTGAGCAAACATAAAAACTTATGTTACTCACCTCGCCATCGCAACTCCATGCTGCCTCTGTAGTAATGTCACGTAGGTCATATCGTGTAATGATCCATAAGGATGCCGGTGAAAACACAGATATCACTGAAGGACGAACGCAGCAGGGAGTCGCACCGTTGTGCAGGAAAGGAGAGTACCGCTGGTTTTTATTTTTTTCACGTCCCCTGGGCCTGAAATTTTTGCAATGAACACTGTAGAGGCCATGATGGGACATTATACTGTGTGGAAAGGCCACTATGTGACATTATATTGTGTGGAAAGGCTGCTATAGGACATTTTAATGTGAGGAAAAGCTACTATGGGATATTATATTGTTTGGATGACATTTTGGGACATTGTAATATGTGTAAATGGGGCTTTATACTGCGTAAGGTTCAGGAAAGTGAACGTTATGCCATGGGAAGGGAGGTGCCAGTCTAAAGTTTGCTATGGGGCCCAGTCTTTGCTAGTTATGCCCCTGATCTGCACACGCACATATGTGATAGGAGACTTAAAACAGTTTTCTGTGTGTGCTTTGTACAGGATAACGCTTACTGAGCCGCAGTCATCAAAACAATAGTGAACACCTACTTTTTGCATGCACAGGCTCATTCAAAGGAACACAGGACTGTTTGGCTGGTCAGCTTTCATACCTTCACTGCCAGCAAAAAGCAATGTTCATAGTCAAACATAGAATCAGTGGCAGATGCAAAAAAACCCCAAAACAATAGACAACCTGTCAATGTTGCACACATACTAGAGAGGGCTATGAGAATCCTAAAGAAATGCATGTGAAAACTATCCCAGCAATCACACATCAGCAGGGTAACATGTTCACGTGTACTGTAATTCCAATCATTTGGATCTGTTGCTATACATCATGAACAATGTGGTATGGTTTCATCCAGTCAGGTGTGTCATTTTGCCAAACAATGGGCACTGGCACACACAAAATTCACATAAGCTACTGTCTCTCTCTCTCATATGTATGTGTATATATATCTCAGTACATAGACATCTGTCTCATACAAATAACTGGATCGAGTTGTTGCTATCTAAAGAACTGTGAAAAAAAAATTACTCTGTATTAGTAGACGAATCTATTTAATGCTTCATGTCCGCCATCTAGTGGTCACTCGCCTTGCCACACAAGCCTATATATGTTCAACTGTTCTCATTTCCTCACTATCGTTGAATGCAAAATGATATGTTTTACCTCCTCCTTAGTCCAGGCACATTACAGGATTGGGTTTTCACAAATATATGTAAAATAAAATTTAACCTTTAATACAGATTAAAATGAGCACCGAACATAGTTACATTACATTGAAATGCCTATAATCCCTATAAATATCCCATAGATAAATATGGGCTCAAGAGACCAATAAATATATACTCCTATGCTGGACCTGATGGCATGCATGCTTTATAGCCGGCCAAACCCCTAGGGTGCCATGATCACTATGGATCATGGCACCTTAAGGGTTAAACAGCGGGGGTCGATGCAATCACCGTCCCTGCTGCTACAGGGAAGCCTGGCTGTCAGATACAGCCAGCCTCCCATGGAGATCGCACAGGCTCTGCTTCTGAGCCCGTGCGATCTCCATCACGTACATGCACGTGGGAATGCGGGAACTAACCACATTCCCTGACGTACAATGTACGTGATTTAGCGTTAAGGGGTTAAAGCCTGCACGCCGCCTTGGGGAAGGTGCACTAAAGGTCCCAGCAATTGAGAGCAAATAAATATTCTCCTAGGGATTGCCAATACCCCCACAAGTCCTATAAATAAATTGCGAAACCCTGAAATATACAGGTCGATCGTCTTCCCCAGGATATATAGTGCCCAGCTCCACCTAACGCTGCTCAATAGTAACCACTCAGGACAGTTAAGGGTAGCAACTAAGGGATATTATATTCCCCCCCAGGATATATAGTGTTCATCTCCACCTAACACTGCTCAATAGAAACCTCTCAGGACAGTTAAGGGTAGCAAATGTATATGATAAATTCTAAACATATTTCTCTCGCCTACTGAATAGTGCAAGATCATCAGGAGATAGTAAATAGCAAGATAGGTAAGGAGAATTGTGGTTAAAACCGCATTTACCGGAGCCTTGATGGTAGGCTCTAATACACCGTCAAGCATAGAGTTGGAAACATTATGTATTGGGGTGTTTCTCTGCTAAGGGCACAGAACTACATCAATAGGAGAATGGATGGAGCCATGTACCGTAAAATCCTGAGTGACAACTTCCTTTCCTCCACCAAGACATTAAAAATGGGTCGTGGCTGGGTCTTCCAGCAGGACATAACATACAGCCAAGGCAACAAAGGAGTGGCTCAAAAAGAAGCACATGAAGGTCATGGAGTGGCCTAGCCAGTCTCCAGACCAGGGGTCCTCAAACTGCGGCCCGAGGGCCACATGCGGCCCGCCAAGCACTTCTGTCTGGCCTCGCCGACAACGCCGGCAGGCGTGCATTTATAATGAAGCTCCTGGGGAGCTCGGGCCAAGCCATGGAGCGCACTTCACTTTACCTATTGGAGGGCACCGCTCCCGATGTCTGTGAGACCTGCTCTGCCTCCAGCCCACTGTTTAAAAAGTTTGAGGACCCCTGCTCCAGACCTTAATCCCATAGAAAACATATGGAGGGAGCTGAAGCTCCAAGTTGCCAATTGACAGCCTCAAAATCTCAATGGTTTAGAGGTTATCTGCAAAGAGGAGTGGACCAAAATTCCTCCTAAGGCTGTATTCACACAGAGTAACGCCAGGCGTTTTTTGTGTGCTTTTTGCACATAGCGCCGCGTTAACACCGGTCAACGCCACCTCAAAATAGCACAGCGTTAACGCGTATACGCGGCGCCATGTGCAAAAAGCACACAAAAAACGACTGGCGTTACTCTGTGTGAATACAGCCTAACATGTGCGCAAACTTCATCATCAACTACAAAAAAAAAAAAGTCTGACTGCTATGCGTGCCAATAAGGGTTTAGCCGCCAAGTATTAAGTCTTGTTTCTCAGAGGGATTAAATACTTATTTCTCTATGCATAATGCAAATAAATTTATACAATGTGATTTTCTGGATTTTATTTTTAATATTCTATCTCTCACTGTTAAAATTAACCTATCCTTAAAATTATAGACTGTTCATGTCTTTGTCAGTGCGCAAAATACAAAATCAGCAAGGGACCAAATAATTATTTCTAGAGATGAGCGAACACTAAAATGTTCGAGGTTCGAAATTCGATTCGAACAGCCGCTCACTGTTCGAGTGTTCGAATGGGTTTCGAACCCCATTATAGTCTATGGGGAACATAAACTCGTTAAGGGGGAAACCCAAATTCGTGTCTGGAGGGTCACCAAGTCCACTATGACACCCCAGGAAATGATACCAACACCCTGGAATGACACTGGGACAGCAGGGGAAGCATGTCTGGGGGCATAAAAGTCACTTTATTTCATGGAAATCCCTGTCAGTTTGCGATTTTCGCAAGCTAACTTTTCCCCATAGAAATGCATTGGCCAGTGCTGATTGGCCAGAGTACGGAACTCGACCAATCAGCGCTGGCTCTGCTGGAGGAGGCGGAGTCTAAGATCGCTCCACACCAGTCTCCATTCAGGTCCGACCTTAGACTCCGCCTCCTCCGGCAGAGCCAGCGCTGATTGGCCGAAGGCTGGCCAATGCATTCCTATGCGAATGCAGAGACTTAGCAGTGCTGAGTCAGTTTTGCTCAACTACACATCTGATGCACACTCGGCACTGCTACATCAGATGTAGCAATCTGATGTAGCAGAGCCGAGGGTGCACTAGAACCCCTGTGCAAACTCAGTTCACGCTAATAGAATGCATTGGCCAGCGCTGATTGGCCAATGCATTCTATTAGCCCGATGAAGTAGAGCTGAATGTGTGTGCTAAGCACACACATTCAGCACTGCTTCATCACGCCAATACAATGCATTAGCCAGTGCTGATTGGCCAGAGTACGGAATTCGGCCAATCAGCACTGGCTCTGCTGGAGGAGGCGGAGTCTAAGATCGCTCCACACCAGTCTCCATTCAGGTCCGACCTTAGACTCCGCCTCCTCCAGCAGAGCCAGCGCTGATTGGTCGAGTTCCGTACGCTGGCCAATGCATTCTATTAGCCCGATGAAGTAGAGCTGAATGTGTGTGCTTAGCACACACATTCAGCTCTACTTCATCAGGCTAATAGAATACATTGGCCAATCAGCGCTGGCCAATGCATTCTATTAGCTTGATGAAGCAGAGTGTGCACAAGGGTTCAAGCGCACCCTCGGCTCTGATGTAGCAGAGCTGAGGGTGCACAAGGGTTCAAGTGCACCCTCGGCTCTCCTACATCAGAGCCGAGGGTGCGCTTGAACCCTTGTGCAGCCTCGGCTCTGCTACATCAGAGCCGAGGGTGCGCTTGAACCCTTGTGCAGCCTCGGCTCTGCTACATCAGAGCCGAGGGTGCGCTTGAACCCTTGTGCACACTCTGCTTCATCAAGCTAATAGAATGCATTGGCCAGCACTGATTGGCCAGAGTACGGAATTCGGCCAATCAGCGCTGGCCAATGCATCCCTATGGGAAAAAGTTTCTCACAAAAATCACAATTACACACCCGATAGAGCCCCAAAAAGTTATTTTTAATAACATTCCCCCCCCTAAATAAAGGTTATCCCTAGCTATCCCTGCCTGTACAGCTATCCCTGTCTCATAGTCACAAAGTTCACATTCTCATATGACCTGGATTTGAAATCCACTATTCGTCTAAAATGGAGGTCACCTGATTTCGGCAGCCAATGACTTTTTCCAATTTTTTTCAATGCCCCCGGTGTCGTAGTTCCTGTCGAATTTTGGCGCACTTTACCACGCGGTGTTCGATTCGATCATAGCGAACACCCTGATATCCGATCGAACATGTGTTCGATAGAACACTGTTCGCTCATCTCTAATTATTTCCAATCCAAATAAGACCAATCATCCAGATTATGCATACAAGATGAAAAAAAAAAAAAAGCAATGGATCCGCGCTTACCCTCCAATTGATTTTATTCAGCTTTCAAAAGACAACACAAAACACGTTTTGGGACAGTAACAATCCCTTTTTCAAGTGTCCGTTTAGTCCTTCAGAGTCATAAACACAATGAGCCGTTTGTATAGAAACTGACAGGAAAGCAGTATAGCCTTCCCACTTCCGGTATAGAATATGTAGTATCCATAAAAAAGTTTCCATAAAGGTCACATCATCCAAACTTATGGAGACATCGTACCTTTACTGTAGGCTTGTCAATATTTTATTTCATACGTCCATTTCCTCCATTCCCCCACATAGACCTTGAAAGTATGCCGTCAGTTCCGCAGTGGAACGCATATGCGTTTCACCAAACTGGAAGTATCCCTTGCGCATAAACAGAAGTGCGGCCAAGAGAGAGGCCAGCCTGCTTGCTAATCAGCAATGGAACGCATATGCGCTCCATATAGTGCACATGCATGCTTTTTTCATCTTGTATGCATAATCTGGATGATTGGTCTTATTTGGATTGAACTATTACGGTGATCCTTGCTGCTTTAAAGGCCCCCCCCTTTTTGGAGGTGATATATGTTTGGCATAATAATATCTATCACAAGGTGATTTTCTATTATCCTAGTATTGGTTGAATTATCGATAAAAGGGATAATGCGCTAGGTACGGCGCGGTGTTTGTGTTTTTTTCTAAATAATTATTTCCTTCACTGTAACTCCCCTAAAGTCACCATAACATGATATGCACACTTACCCACAGTTTAATGCCCCCCCTCCAGCTATCCCCTGTTTAAGGTCTCCCTCCTGCTGCACCCAGAGTGTCTCTCTCCAGTTGCCCCAATTTAATGTCCCCCTCCAGCTACCCCCATTTATGTCTCCCTCCAGAGTTTAATGCGCCCTCTCCAGCTGCCCCCACTATGTATTGTCCCCCTCCAGTTTATTGTTCTCCATCTCCCTCCTCAGTTTAATGTCCCCCTCCAGTTGTCCCCATAATGTTGTGTTCCTCTCCTGGTGTAATAAACAAACATAAAAAAAACCTAATAGTCATTTCTCCTTCTTTCCAAGGAAATTTGATGTGTATTTTTGCCATGGTGCCTGCTCACTTCATAGTTCCATTCAGGAGAAGTTTTTACGTGCTGACAGAATCAGCATGAAAAAACACTGTAAACCCAGCTAGATTGCACCAAGTGAGATACACGCTGAGCCAAATTTATAGTGTGTTATACATTTTGACAGTTTTGTCTGGACTATCATTTATCATCTATACATTTATCATCTAATAAACAGATGGTTCCACAACATTAATCTCCAAAAAACAATATAAGTTTTTTTAAAGGGGTTATCCAGTTTCCAAACATTGTCTATATATACAGCCACAGCAGTGCTAAACACTGACTGTTCCCTTGTGTACCCTTTTCTTGGCCTTACATTACTTGAGACTCCTTGTATCACTTGCATCATTTACATGCAGTGAATCTGTGAACAAACCACATTTACCATGATCTATCACTCTCTGTGTAACCCTCCTTTCTCCACTTCCCCCTGCAATGAAATCACAGGTAATAAATCACTCCCACAGGTCACATGATGTTGTGATGTTTCATTCAAGCTCACCCCACCTCCGCTGAGCAGCAAGTAACTGCATGTAACTAACAATAATACAAAGAGAAGCAAGTAAAATAAATCAAGAAAAGGCTACTAAAGGAAACAGTGAGTATTTAGCACTGCAGTATTTGCAGATCATTTTTGGAAGCTGGATAACCCCTTTAAGTTCTTTATTTGAGTCATAAATTGCTATAAGTCTCTCTGACATCTGTTATCCCACTTGGAAATATTCAGGATCAAAGTTCACAGAGTGGCGCAGCCCAGATGGAAGGAACAAGAGGATGGAAGTAGTGGAGAATGGTGTGCCACCAGATTGGATGAGGGCATTCGGCCTCTCTCCCCAGCTCAGCTCCTAGGCCGGATAACGATGAGGGGCCTGCTGTGCTACCTGATATTGGCGGCAGTTAGCCCAGGGGTGCTTCCAGCTGGAGAGGGTCCTCTGTACTCGGTGATGGTGTGTAACCCCCTCACAGGAGTTACTAATGGGTATTTGGCCATAATAGTGCTTTACATATTATGATTGTATATATTGTCATGAAAGTTTTTTTTGAGAGAAGTCCTCAGTAGTTGATACTTTTTTTTTTAATGGCTGACATATTTTGAGCTTTCGGGAGTACTATAAAGGTCCCTTCATCAGGATGGTATGACATAATATCTCAAGGCAGGTATATATATATATATATATATATACACATACACACACACACACACAGGAATGGAGTGTTAGATGCAAAATAGATGAATAGAACATGTAAATACACAGTTTTAAAAAAAAAAACCAAACATATCAGTTCACAGAAAAGTTCTCTGGGTTTATGGCTTCTTTGATCAGTGACGTGGTGTCTAGTTGTTGTAAAACGTCATAAAACCCTGTGCCTGATTTAACCCCCTTTATAGTGTTGAAGGTCATCATGAGTAATAATCTCCCATATGTGGCGATCCTTTCTGTTTCTGAAATTCCATCTTAGTACCAGGATCTTCATATCCTTGGTGATATTATGATTTTCATTGCAGAAGTGTTTCGACACTAAGAGGGAATTTCAGAAACGGAAAATATCGCCGGATATGGGAGATTAAACTCATGATGACCTTCAACACTCTTCAAAGGGGGTTAAATCAGGCACAGGGTTTTATGACGTTTTACAACAACTAGACACCACATCATTGATCAAAGAATCCATAAACCCAGAGAACGTTTCTGTGAACTGATACACGTTTTTAAACTGTATTTACATCTATTTTGCATCTAACACTCCATTCCTGTATATATATATATATGCCTACCTTCAGAAATTGTGTTATACCATCCTGATGAAGAGACCTTTACAGTAGTCATGAAAGCTCGAAATATGTCAAAAAATTTTTTTTTTAAGTTAGCCATAAAAAAAAAAAAAAAACCAACTGCTGAGGACTTCAATTTTTTTAATTTCATATCTACTGGCTAACACGGTACAAGGATATGTTGTCATGTTCATACTGTATTCATTTGTGAGGTGTTTTTTTAAGCTGTTTTCTGGTATCACTTGTCCTGGTGAGTTGTGGTCTCCATAGCAACAAAGTATAGTGGGTGGATCTGTAGCTGGAACAGGAAATAGTCATAGCAGAGAGAGGAAGTAGTATTCTGTAAGAGCCAGGGAAGAAGCAAGTAGAAGTGTGGCAGTAGCCATTTTGTGTTTCAGACACTGTGTGCTGTGAGGATGGCTACATCAGCAGCAGGGCAGAGAAGCTCTGATAGCGCCCTGCATCTCTATCAGTAAGAGGACAGGATTACATCAGGTAAGCAAAGCTACAACCCTAGCAGCCTGCACCTACCTCTACAAGGTAACTGGACTCCTGTAAAGGACCAGAAGCTGGACTTGCAGACATATTAACCGGTTAAGGACCGCTGGCCGTAAATTTACGGCCAGCAGTCCTGGTCTCTAAGACCAGCCGATAGTAAATTTACGGCCGGTCTTCAGAGACTCACTAGGCAGGGGGTGGGGCGGGGGGAGGGCAGGGGTTAGGTGTTACTAACACCTAACCACCCCCTCAACAACGTTCAGTCGGACTCAGTTCCGACTGAACGTTTTAACCCTTTCGATCGTGCCATGAAACATCACGGTGCGATCGAAAGGGATCCGCCGCAGATTGAAGCTGATCGGCACCCCCCGCGGCGAGATCGGGGGGTGCCGATGTCAGTAGAAGGTAGTCTGGGGTCTGGCCAGTGACCCCAGACTACCGGAGCCCCCACATACCTGGTTGATCCTGCTGACCGATGGAGGAAGTGAGCGATGTGTCTCACTTCCTCTGCAGCTTGCAGGACACGAGCAGGCTCATGTCCTGCAAGCTACTATACAGAATCAGTTGATGCTTTCATCAAAGCATCAACTGATTCAAGTGTCCTAAAGGGACACATGAAAAAGTAAAAAAAAAAAAGTTAAAAAAAAATATAAAGTGTATGAAAAAAAGTAATAAAGTTATAAAGCCCAAAAATCCCTTTTTCTCTATACAAAATGAATTATATAAAAAAGTACTAAAAATTAATAAAAACAATGCATATTTGGTATCGCCGCGTCCGTAACAACCTGTGCAATAAAAGTGAAATAATATTTAATGTATACGGTGTACATCTGAAAAAAAAAAAACGGAAAAAACCCGCCGGAAGTAATGATTTTTCACCATATCACCTTACAAAATATGCTATAAAAAGTGATCAAAAAATCATATGCACCCCACAATAGTACCAATAAAAAGCGCAGGTTGTCCCGCAAAAAATAAGCCCTCAACCAACACTGTCAACCGAAAAATAAAAACGTTACGCCTCTCAGAAGATGGCGATGCAAAAATCACTGATTTATGTCCCCAAATGTGTTTTTGTTCTGCAGAATTAGTATTGCATAAAAAAATACTATAAATGAGGTATCGCCGTAACCGTACCGACCCGCAGAATAAAGGCTACATGTTACTTATACTGTACGCTGCATGGCGCAAAAATTAAACAAAATACATCGCATCCCGCAAACAAGCCCTTGTATGGCCACGTCACCAGAAAAATAAAGAAAATATAGCCTCTATCAATGTGAAGACAAAATCCCGCAAAAATCGCCAAATTATTAGAACACAACTGGCTGTGGCAGGAAGGGAATATATAAGCTGTGCGAGCGGATATCAGGGGACACCCCAGATTTAGAGCTTACGAGGGAAAATATACCAGAAGTGGCCCCCAAAGTGACCCCCAGAGTGACTCCCCCAATCATAGGAGCTACCGGGACATAGTAGGGAATTTGGAGTTTGCAATGTACTCCGCAAAGTTTACATATTCCCTCTTCGCCATCCGCTGTGCAGTCACGTCTGAGATACTAATACTCCACTACACCCCCTGATAAATTCTTTGAGGGGTGCAGTTTTCAAAATGGGGTCACTCCTTTGGGGAATCCACTTTTCTGGTACCTTACAGGCTCTACAAACATGACATGGCGTCCAGATACCAAACATCTGAATCTGTACTCCAAAAGCCTCATCGCGCTCCTTCCCTTCTGCACCCTGCTGTGTGCCCAAACTGCAGTTTATGACACATGTATGACACTGGTGTACCTGGGATAACGGACGTAATGTCATATGTGGGAATAAACTGATATTAGGGCACAGCCGGACACAGAAGGGAAGAAGGGTTATTGGGTTTTTGGAGCACAGACGGTTTGGTTTTTGGATGCCATGACACTTTTGCAGAGCTGAAACGCCAGTAAAGTGGAATCCCCTGATATGTGACCTTATTTTGGAAACTACACCCCTGAAGGATTTATCCAGGGGTACAGAGAGCATTTTTAGCCCCCAAGTTTTGCTATAACTTATTATCCATAAATGAATACGCAGATGATTGTGAGAACTGAAAATGACCATTTTTCCAGGAATCCGTCATTTCAGTGCGTAATATGTTGTGCCCGCCTTGTATCAGAGATGAACGCTCTGAAAGCTGTTGTGCCCGGGATACCCACTTACCAGTTTTTGGAGTGTCTCTGCTGACATAAGTCGGGCACAACATATCGGGTACTGAAATGGCGAATCTCTGGAAATTTTTCATTTTTAACTTCTCATTATCAGTTGCGATTTCATTTCTGGAAACTAAATAAATGCAACACTCAAGGGTTAAAAATTCTCGCTACGCCATTTGATAAATCCCATCAGTGGGCTAGTGTCCAAAATAGGGTGACATGTCTGCAGATTCCACTTTATTGACAATTCAGGGGCTTTGCAAAAGTGACGTCCAAAAACCAAACTGTGCTCCAGAAACCAAAATAGTGCTCCTTCCCTTCTGCGCCCTGCTGTGTGCCCAAACTACAGTTTATGCAACATGTATGACACTGGTGTACCCGGGATAACGTATGTAATGTCATATGTGGGTATAAACTGATATTAGGGCACAGACGGACACAGAAGGGTTATTGGGTTTTTTGGAGCACAGATGGTTTGGTTTTTGGATGCCATGACACTTTTGCAGAGACCCTAAACTTGCCCCTACAAAATGGGGTTTACAGTTACCTCCAGGTCTCTCCAAAAGGAACATGGCCCCCAGAAAGTCCCTCTAAATCTGTACCCCAAAAGCTAAAAAGCGCAGTGCTCCTTCCCTTCTGAGCCCTGCTGTGTGCCCAAGCAGCAGTTTACACCCACATATATCATTTTTTGCCCCTCGGGATGGCCCCTTAATAGTTTTAGGAGTGCAGGTCTCTGACAACACAAAGTGGGTGCAACGTATTGGGCACCGAAATGGCACATTTCTTTCAAAATTTCAATTTTCATTTTGGACATTCATTTTTTGGAAGCATTTTAGGCACAAAATGATAATACCCCTTGATTCATTCCTTGACAGGTGTAGTTTATAAAATGGGGTCACTTTTGAGGGGTTTCCATTGTATTGGTACTTTAGGGGCTCAGCAAATGCGACATGGCACGAGAAAACTATTCCAGCCACATCTGCCCTCCAAAATCCAAATAGCGCTCTTTCCATTCTGAGCCCCATCATGTACCCATACAGCAGATTATGGCCACATATGGGGTATTGCCGTGTTCAGGAGAAATTGTGTAACAAACTGTGGGGGGCTTTTAATTCTTTAACTACTTGCAAAATTAAAAATATGGCGCTAAATGGACGATTCATTGTGAAAAAAAAGTAATTTTTCATTTTTACGTCCCAATGTTAATAAAATCTGTGACACAGCTGTGAGGCCAAAATGCTCACCAAACCCCTAGATAAATTCTATGAGGGGTGTAGTTTCCAAAATGGGGTCACTTTTAGGGGGTTTCCACTATATTGATACTTTAGGGGCTCTGCAAATGCGACATGGGACTTGAAAAATATTCCAGCAAAATCTGTCCTTCAAAAGCCAAATAGCCCTCTTTCCATTCTGAGCCCCGCCATGTTCCCATACAGCAGATTATGGCCACATATGGGGCATTTCTGTGTTCAGGAGAAATTGTTTAACGAACTTTATGGAGCTTTTTCCCCCTTTATCCTCTTGTGAAAATGAAAAATTTGGGGCTAAATTGACAGTTTATTGGAAAAAAAGTAATTTTTCATTTTCATGGCCCAATGTTAATAAAATCTGTGAAACAGCTGTAGGGTCAAAATGCTCACTCTACCCTTTGATATGTTCTGTGGGGGGTGTAGTTTCCCAAATGGGGTCACTTTTAGGGGGTTTCCACTGTATTGGTACTCTAGGGGCTCTGCTAATGCGACATGGCACCTAAAAATTATTCCAGCAAAATCTGCCATCCAAAAGCCAAATAGCGCTCTTTCCATTCCAAGCCCCGCCATGTCCCCATACAGCAGAATATGGCCACACATGGGGTATTGCAGTGTTCAGGAGAAATTGTTTAACAAACTGTGGGGGGACTTTTTCTCCTTTAACCCCTTGTGAAAATTAAAACTTTAGGGATAAAGTGACATTTTAGTAATTTTTCATTTACACATCCCAATGTTAGTAAAATCTGTGAAACAACTGTAGGGTCAAAATGCTGACTATACCCCTTGATGAATTCTGTGAGGGGTGTAGATTCTAAAATGGGGTCACTTTTGGAGGGTTTCCATTGTTTTGGTACTCTAGGGGCTCTGCAAATGAGGCATGATGCCTGAAAATTATTCCAGCAAAATCTGCTGTTCACACCCCCAGTGTCGCTCCTTCCCTTCCATGCACTGCCGTGTACCCAAAAAAAAAAAATCAGTTTACGCCCACATGTGGGGTATTTCTGTGTACGGGAGAAATTGCATAACAAAATGTGAGATGCATTTTCTCCTTTAACCCTTTGTGAATGTGTTAATTTTAGGTCTAAATGAATGTATTAATGAAAAAAATGAAATGTCTAAATTTCACTTCCATATTATGTTTATTCTTATGAAAAACTTAAAGGGTTAACAAACATCCCAAATGCTGTTTTGAATAATTTGAGGGGTGTAGTTTTGAAAATGGGGTGATTTATGGGGGTTCTATTATACAGGCCTTTATAATTCCTTACAGAACTGAAGCGGTCCCTAAAAAATTGGTTTGGAGAATTTTCTAGCAAATCTAGAAAATCGCTGTTACACTTGTAAGCCTTGTAACGTCCAAAATAAATAAAAAGACAATCAAAAGATGATGCCGATATAAAGCAGAGATATGGGAGATAATATTTATTCATGTATTTGGGTGGTATGACTATCTGCCTGAAAAGCAGAGAATTTCACATTTTGAAAATTGCAATTTTTTCCAAATTTCCATCAAATTTCCTAGTTTTTTTTATAAATAAATACAAAAATATTGATTAATATTTACCACTAACATGAAGTATAATGTGTTACGAAAAAAACAGTCTCAAAATCATTTGTGTAAGTTAAACCGTCTCAAAGTTATTGCCATTTAGAGTGACACATGTCAGTTTTGAAAAAGAAGGCCTGGTCTTTAACACACTTTTGGGCCTGGTCCTTAACCGGTTAAACTCTCTGCTAATGCATGGGAAGATTTCAGCCAGCTACAAGCCACAGCTCACTGCGAGAGGACAAGTGAATCAGCAGATGCCTTTTACAGTAAAGCAGTGAGGACTTCTACTGATCCTGGCCTGGACATTGCATTCCTTGTAGCTAAGCCCTGGGCACAAGCTCCTGGTTGGAGAGGAGCACTGGCACCCACATCACCATCTCAGCCCAGGGACCTGCAGGTGTCTCAATACTCCAACTGGTGTCACATCTAACTGACTCTACCTATTACCCTGTGCACCTCTTCTGGGAGTTCTGGTGCCTATAAGGTCACCGTGACAGTCCAGCTTTCTGCACGGTTCTCCCGGGGTGGTCACAGGTGTTCAGAAGGGTCCTAATGGTAATGCAGGAATGACTCAGGGAACAGTTGTGCAGTTGAAACAGGTTTAACTTTGCAACTATAATTGTGAAACAAGGAGTTCCCAAATAGAGGTTGTAGTCTCCCACTGTTAAACTCTCCGAGCCTTTGTCTTTAGGGGATGCTCAGTAATGTTAAGGCTCTAGGGCGTACTCCATTCCAACAAATCTATCTCCACACCTCAGCCACTTCTAGCAGCAGATACTGGGGGCTGTACTCCTAGGCAGTCCTTGCAGGGGTCTGGTTACCTTTTCGCAGAAGGTTCCAGATAAATCCTCCTAGCACAGGACTCCTTTTCTACTCCTGGCACAGTGTTCAAAAGTCAGGCTGAATTCCCTATATCAGGGCTGTCTTTAAAAGAGCTTTGGGCTGTATCTTCCTCCTCAGGAGCTGAATGGAAGCCTTTCAGGTTACAGAGCTAGCTTGCTCTGTCTCCTCTGCACTCCACTAATCTCTACACAGCGCTACTCCAACAATGAGGCTCCAATAGTTCCCCTAGAGACTAAAGTCTCCTCAGACCACGCCCAATGGCCTCTGATAGGCCAGGGCTATACCAAGTGTGGGAGAAACTAGACAGTAGGGTGATCAAACTGGGAAATTACAAAGGGAGAGCTGCAGAACAAAAACACGTAACAAAAAAAAACAAAAAAAAAAACATATAGACAAGATGGACAAACCATAAAAGCATGAGCACTCTAGGATGCTAAAATAGTAGCTGCCATGTGGTACCTGCATGTAGGCAAAACCACCTGCAGCAGACCAATGCCCTACACAATGTTACAGAAACAAAATAGGTAATACCTGCAACATTGTTCTGCCATTTAGCTAATTAGTACCAAATCCACCACAGGGGTCTACTGTATATAGTATTTATGTCTGCAGCCTCAATCATTATTGCAAACAAAAGATCTTTGATAAATGTTTTAGATCATAAATAGAGATGAGCGAACAGTGTTCTATCGAACACATGTTCGATCGGATATCAGGCTGTTCGATTCGAACATCACGTGGCAAACTCCAAAAGAATTCGATTCCCCTCCCACCTTCCCTGGTGCTTTTTTTGCACCAATAACAGCGCAGGGGAGGTGGGACAGGAACTACGACAGTGGAGGCATTGAAGAAAAAAATAAAATAAAAATTCGGAAAAAGTCATTGGCTGCCGAAATCAGGTGACCCCCATTTTAGACGAATAGTGGATTTCAGATCCGGGTCATATGAGACTGAACTTTGTGACTATGAGACAGGGAATAGCTGTACAGGCAGGGATAGCTAGGGATAACCTTTATTTATGTGGGAATGTTATTAAAAATAACTTTTTGGGGCTCTATCAGGTGTATAATTGTGATTTTTGTGAGATAAACTTTTTCCCATAGGATTGCATTGAGCAGCGTTGATTGGCCAGTCTACGGAACTCGGCCAGTCAGTGCTGGCTCTGCCGGAGGAGGCGGAGTCTAAGATCGCTCCACACCAGTCTCCATTCAGGTCTGACCTTGGACTCCGCCTCCTCCGATAGAGCCAGCGTTGATTGGCTGAATTCTGTAAACTGGCCAATCAGCGCTGGCCAATGCATTCTATTGGCGTGATGAAGCAGAGCTGAATGTGTGTGCTGAGCTCAACTACGCCGGTGGTGTAGCCAAGAGTTCAGTGCACGGCCAGCTCTGCTATGCCGGAGATTGAGCAGAGTTGGCCGTGCGCTCCGGTGGTGTAGCAGAGCCGAGTGTGCACAAGGGTTCAAGCGCACACTCGACTATGATGTAGCAGAGCTGAGTGTGCACAAGGGTTCAAGCGCACACTCCATCCGGAGATGTAGCCGTGCTGATGCTGTCAACACTGCTACATCTCAGATCGGACCACAATGGAGACTGCTGTGGTCTCTGCTACATAAACTAAAGGTGCTGTCTCATTAACCCCTTCTCATTCGCTGTACTAGTACCAGCCGCCGGGTGTCTACTCTTTTATACAGTAGACACCCAGTGTTAATGCCCCCGGTCGGTGCCTGCACCGATCGGGGGCATTAATCCCTCTGGTGCCTCAGTCAAAGCTGACAGAGGCACCATTTTCCCGATGGCGTATGGGTGCTGCCATTTTACCGGGGCCGGGATCACATTCTCATGACAGCGGTGAAGGCTCCACGGCCTGTTACTCTATTGTTTCTATTGCAGGCTATGCTAGCTTCAAGACCCTAGGGGGGTCTAATAAATGCATTTTTTTACAAAAAGTAAATATATATATATATATATATATATATATATATATATATATATATATATATACATACATACATACACACACACACACATACTAAAATAAAAATCCAAATCATCCTCTTTCCTTAGAACACATAAAAGTACTTAACACACTTTTGGGCTGTGTCCTTAACTGGTTAAGGACCAGGCCTCTTTTCAAGACTGACGTGTCACTTTAAATGACAATAAGGGGGCGTTCACACTACCGTCAGTGTCCGACAGGTAGTGTCCACTCCTAGTGTCCGTTCAAAATCTCGCACGGACATTAGGAGCGGCACTAGCTGTGTCCGTGACACCTGTCATTTATTTAAATGGCGATCGGGTGCGTTCTTTGAACGGACACAACCTGTCGGACACTGACGGTAGTGTGAACGCCCCCTAACTTTGAGACTCTTTAACTTACACAAGTGATTTTGAGATTGTTTTTTCATAACACGTTATACTTCATGTTAGTGGTAAACACTAATCAATATTTTTGTATTTACTTAAAAAAAAAAAAAAAAAGTAGGACATTTGATGAAAATTTGGAAAAAAAAAAATGCAATTTTCAAAGTTTTCAGGCAGATAGTCATACCATCCAAATACATGAATACATATTATCTACCATATCTCTGCTTTATATTGGCATCATCTTTTGATTGTCTTTTAATTTATTTTTGACATTGCATGGTTGACGCTGGGTTCACACTAGCGCCCGGACTGCGTTTTCAGGTTTCCGTCTTCTGCATGCAGAAGACAGAAACCTGTCAGACCGGGCCCAGCCGTGAGCACCGGTGAGCGTTTTATGCTGTCCGCCACAAAACCTTTTTTTTTTTTTTTAAACCAGACACAGAGTACTGCATGTCTGAGAGCATAAAACACTCACTGGTGCTCACGGCCGGACATCTTTCAAACCCATTCAAATGTTTTGCACTCTGTTTTGTGCAGGAAACGGAAACCTGTATGAACGGAGCGCTGTTACGAGCGCTCCCATTGAAGTGAATGGGAAGTGTTCGGCAGTCTGCCGTAGCGCCGGCGTGTACGGCTGAAATACACGCCCGGCGTTACTCCGTGTGAATACCCCCTAACAGCGATTTTCCAGATTTACAAGAAAATTCCCCAAAATAATTTTTTAGGGACCACTTCAATTTTGAAAGGAATTATAAAGGTCTGTATAATAGAAACACCCCCAAATCACCCCATTTTCAAAACTAAACCCCTCAAATTATTCAAAACAGCATTTGGGATGTTTGTTAACCCTTTAAGCATTTCATAAGAATAAAAATATGGAGGTGAAATTTAGACATTTATTTTTTTTTCTCTAATACATTCATTTAGACCTAAAAGTAACACATTTACAAAGGGTTAAAGTAGAAGATGCATCTCACAGTTTATTGTGCAATTTCTTCCAAGCACAGAAATACCCCACATGTGGGTGTAAACTGATTTTTGGGCAGACGGCAGTGCACGGAAGGGAAGGAGCGACACAGGGTGTTTGAACAGCAGATTTTGCTGAAATAGTTTTAATGCGCCATGTCTCATTTGCAGAGTCCTTAGAGTGCCAAAACAAAGGAAACCCAATAAAAGTGACCCCATTTTAGAAACTACACACCTCACAGAATTCATCAAGGGGTGTATGGGGCAACACGGTGGCCCAGTGGTTAGCACTGCAGCCTTGCAGTGCTGGAGTCCTAGGTTCGAATCCCACCAGGAACAACATTTGCAAGGAGTTTGTATGTTCTCCCTATGTTCTCCCCCCAAAAAACAAAAAACAAACATCAAGGGGTATAGTGAGCATTTTTACTAACATTGGGATGTGTAAATGAAAAATTAAAGGAGTTTTAAAGGGTTAAAGGAGAAAAAGGCCCACCACAGTTTGTTAAACAATTTCTCCTGAACACGGCAATATGCCATATGTGGCCATAATCTACTGTGTGGGTACATGGTGGGGCTCAGAATGGAAGGAGTGCTATTTGCATTTTGGAGGGTGGATTTTGCTGGAATAGTTTTCAGGTGCATTGTCACATTTGCTGAGCCCCTAAAGTATTATTATAATGGAAACCCCTCAAAAGTGACCCCATTTTAGAAACTACACCCATCAAGGAATGAATCAAGGGGAATCATCATTTTAAGCCTAAAATGCTTCCCAAAAATAATGTACAAAGTGAAAATTGAAATTTTTAAAGAAATATGCCATTTCGGTGCCCAATAAGTTGCACCCACTTTGTGTTGTGAGAGACCTGCACTCCTAAAACTATTAAGTGGGCCATCCCGAGGGTCACAAAATTATATATGTGGGTGTAAACGTCTGCTTGGGCACACAGCAGGGCTCAGAATGGAAGGAGCACTGTGCTTTTTAGCTTTTGGGGTACAGATTTAGAGGGACTTTCTGGGCGCCATGTTTTTGCAGAGCCCTGTAGGTGCCAGTAAACTGGAATTCACCAAGAAGTGACCCCATTTTGTAGGGGCAATTTTAGGGTCTCTGCTAGGGTTGAGCCGATCTTGACTTTTCAGGATCGATTTTAAAATCCTATTTCCAATCATTTTTCATTCGAACCCATCTCGATCCCAATGCAAGTCAATGGGATTTTTTTTTTTAATCGGAGATCGGATTTTAAAAGCAATCCTACTCCCTGGTGTCCACTTACCTCCAGAGATGGCTGGTCCTGTGCCCCGTGCCTTCATTCTTCGCCTCGCTGCTGCTCCACGCTGCTCTTCTCTCTTCGCTGCCCCCTCCCTGCCAGGTTAGGAGAGTGTGCGCAGGTTATGAGAGTGTGGGCAGGTACTGGGAGGGGAGATGTCATGTCTCCCCGCCCACACTAAGCCACAAGCCCTGCCTACCTAGCGCTTTAAACACTAACCTGGGAGGCGGGGCAGCGAGGCAAGAAGGAGGGCACTAGAGCAGCCATCTCTAGAGGTAAGTAGCTGCTAGAGATTTAGTTTAGCCTTCCATTCGAATGAATGGAGGCAGCCGGCGCGCAGGGGGTTAAGGCTGTGTGTCGGCTGCTTCCATTCATTCCTATGGAACTGCAGCGGAGCCTTCACACTGAATATACATCGTATACTCAGTGTGAAGGCTAAGCAATGCATTGTGGGAAAAATCACCAATATCGATCCCACATAAAAAGATCGTGTTCGGAATTCCGATGGCGATCGTGAAATTTTCTCGATCGCTGATCGGAATCCGATCAAGTCGCTCAACCTTAGTCTCTGCAATTGTGACGAGGTCCAAAAACGAAGAATCTAAATCTGCACTCCAAAAAGCACATATCACTCCTTCACGTGTGCCCTACTGTGTACCCAAATAGCAGTGTATGCCCACATGTATGACACTGGTGTACCCCAGATAACGTACTTAATGCCATATATGAGTAGAAATGGCTGTTTGGACATAGCCGAGCACAAAAGGGAAGGAGCACTATTTTGGTTTTTGGATGTCATGCCACTTTTGTAAAGCCCCTGAATTGCCAATAAAGTGGAATCCACAGACATGTTACCCCATTTTGGACACTAGCCCACTGATGGGATTTATCAAGTGGCGTAGCGAGCATTTTTAACCCTTGAGTGTTGCATTTATTTAGTTTCCAGAAATGAAATCACAACTGATAATGAGAAGTTAAAAATGAAAATTTTCCAGAGATTCACCATTTCAGTGCACAACATGTTGTGCCCAGCTTATGTCAGCAAAGACACTCCAAAAACTGTTAAGCGGGTATCCCGGGCACAACAGCTTTTAGAGCGTTCATCTCATACAAGGCAGGCACAACATTTTACACACTGAAATGACGTATTCCTGGAAAAATGGTCATTTTCACCTCTCACAATCAGCTTAATATTCATTTATGGATAATAAGTTATAGCAACACTTGGGGGTTAAAAATGCTCTCTGTACCCGTGGATAAATCCTTCAGGGATGTACTTTCCAAAATAAGGTCACATATCAGGGGATTCCACTTCTACTGGCTGTGATGTACGGGGGATTCAGAAGCTCTGGTTTCTTTCCCAAAAGCAGTCTTTATTGCAGCAGAGAAGCTTAAAGGTACAGGTAGTGCTGCTCAGCATGTCAAAACAAACAAATGAAAATAAAGACCTATGCCTGTCCGGCAGCTTACTAAACGAGTTCTTCCCTTACTAACCAGGGGGTCAGCCTACTGCTGACCTCCTAACAAAATAGGGTTTACAAGTAAACAAGGGGTACACATACCTGGCACTTTAACAGCATCCTTCTTGGCAGAGCTTTTTCCAGACTGGTCAAGTGTGTTTCAGTCTCTCCTCTCTCTCTCTCTCTCTCTCTCTCACTAACCAGCCCACCTGTGCTACTTACAAAGCCCTGCTGGTCGGTTCCCAAGACTGGAATGGATTGCCCTGAACTTTTACTCCAGTCCGGGACCTACAAGCTAAAAGCCTGTGCATACTGCAACAGTCTTAGGGAAAAATAGCAGTTCTCCCAGACTATACCCCTCTCCACTTCACATGGCGTTTCAGCTCTGTAAAAGTGTCACGGCATCCAAAACCCAAACAGTTTGTGCTCTAAAAAAAACCCAATAACCTATCTTCCCTTCTGTGTCTGGCTGTGCCCTAATATCAGTTGTGGGGGAGGTAGGCTCAGCGGTAGCAGCAGCAGACCCAGACAGTCAGAGACAGACACCAAATTCAGGTTCAACAGGGTTTACCTGTGTGTTTGTTTTGCAACAAAAAGTTTAACGGTGTTGGCAAACAAAATGAACAGGCCTTTACTTCAGGCAAAATATAAAACACAAATACCTGCCCAGCTGGACGACTAACTACACAAAATCACTCTGTCTATACGTGTGGCTTGCTTCAACCACACAGACAAAAAAAAACAAACAACAAAATAGAAGCTGTGGAGCACCCACTGGTCTCACCAGATTTCTGTTGGGATGGCCAGGACCTGGCTCCACCACTCTCCCCCAGGAACTGCCCAGGACTGAAGTCTTGAGAGGCTTTATAGGCCTGTGATTAGGCCTAACTGTTCCCACCTGTGCACGAAAGCTCCTTCCTGCAGTAGGATGAGAAGAGGTTAAACTGCTATATGAAGCCCTCACTCACCACACATAAGAGAGGACTCTGGGGGAGATATAGCGTCCTTCCAGGACTTTTCCTGTCACTTTCTTACACAGTTTATACCCACATATAACATTATGTACATTATCCAGGGTACACCAGTGTCATACATGTGGGGTATAAACTACAGTTTGGGCACACAGCAGGGCACGGAAGGGAAGGAGCGCTATGCGGCTTTTGGAGTACAGATTCAGATGTTTGGTATCTGAACGCAATGTCATGTAGAGCCTCTAAGGTACCAGAAAAGTGGATTCCCCAAAGGAGTGACCCCATTGTGAATACTGCACCCCTCAAAGAATTTATCAGGGGATGTAGTGAGTATTAGTATCCCGGACGTGACTGCACAGCGGATGGTGAAGAGGGAATATATAAGCTGTGCGGAGGACATTGGGGACACCAAATTCCCTACTATGTCCCAGTAGCTCCTGTGATTGGAGGAGTCATTCTGGGGGTCACTTTGGGAGTCAGTTCTGGTGTCTGTTCCCTCATAAGCTGTAAATCTGGGGTGTCCACTGATATACGCTCGCACAGCTTATACATTCCCTTCCTGCCGCAGCCAGTTGTAGTCTAATAATTTGGCAATTTGTTTTTTTTTTTTTTTTTTTGTCTTCACATTGCTAAATGCTATATTTTCTTTATTTTTCTGTTGATGTGGCCATATAAAACCTTGTTGTTTCGGGATGAGATGCATTTTGTAATTACACCATTTTTGGGTGCCTACATGAATACATTTTATTAACTCTTTCTTGCTGGATTTAAATAAAAATAAATAAATAAATAAATAAATAAATCCTGGCATTGAGTTTTGCCTTTATAATTTTTCGTCATGCAGCGTACAGTATAAGTATCATGTGACTTTTATTCTGCGGGTCGGTACGGTTACGGCGATACCTCATTTATATTATTTTTTTATGCAATACTAATTCTGCAGAAAAAAAATACATTTGGGGACATAAATCAGTGATTTTTGCATCGTCATCTTCTGAGAGGCATAACATTTTTATTTTTCAGTTGACAGTGTTGGATTGGGGCTTATTTTTTTGCAGGACGACCTGTGCTTTTTATCAGTACTGTTGTTCGGTGCATATAAATTTTTGATCACTTTTTATAGCATATTTTGTAAGGTGAGTTGGCGAAAAATCATTAGTTCAGGTGAATTTTTTCCTTTTTTAAAAATTTCTGACGTTCACCGTGTACATTAAATGTTATTTCAGATTTATTGTACAGACGGACGCGGCAATACCAAATATGCATTGTTTTTATTATTTTTTTTATATAATTAATTTTCTATAGCGAAAAAGGGATTTTTGAGCTTTATAACTTTATTAATTTTTTTCATACACTTTGTGATATTTTTTCACTTTTTATTTTCACTTTTTCATGTGTCCATTTAGGACACTTGATTCAGCAATACTTTGATTGCTGATTTTATTATGCACTGTGAGAAACAGCACACATAATTGGCGTGATGTTTGACGGCGCGTTTAAAAGGGTTAAAACATCCAGTCGGAACTGAGTCTGACTGGACGTTATTGAGGGGAGGTTAGGTGTTAGTAACACATAACCCCTACCCCCCCTGCACCCCCCCTGCCAAGGGGGTACCTAAAGACCGGACATATTTCGGCGATTGTCCAGTCTTTAGGTACCAAGCCCGCCGGCCGTAATTTTACTGTGAAACATATACATATTAGGTATCCCTGTGTGCGAAAGCAAATCTATAAAAATATTTTTCCTGTACCGTAAAAGCCGTAACGGGAAAAAAAAGTCAAAAGTGCCAAATCACCGTTTTTTCACTGTATTGCCTCTAATAAAAATTTGAATAAAAAGTGATCAAAGCAAAAGCAATTCCCCAAAATGGTATAACTGAAAAGAAAGACACCCTATGCATCCCCGTACACAGAAGTATAAAAAAGTTATGGGTGTCAGAAAAAGGCGACTTTTAGAAAAAAAAAAGATTTTGGCACAGTTTGGGATTTTTATTTTTTAAAAAAACATATAAGGTCGGGGTCCCACGGGACGTAAACGCCGCGATTTGCCCGCAGCGGATATGCTGCGGGAAAAATCACGGCGTTGTACAGTGCAGGCAAAGTGGATGGGATTCATGCGAATCCCATCCCCACTTTGCAGAAGAAATCGCAGCGCGGACACGCTGCGATTTGCAAATCGCAACATGTGAATTATATCTACGGAAACGCCGGCGGCTTTCCCATACCTATAATATTAAGAGAAAGTCCGCAGAGGAAAACACGGTGAACTTTCTCTTAAAAGCGCTGCGGAAAGAACCGCAATGCATTCACGCAATGGTTCTTTCCGCAGCGCTTTATATTATATTATATTTAGATATCACTATCTAAATATACAATATATTAAATAAACATATATTAAAAAGTTGGAGGTGGGGACCATGGGAGAATTAGTTTAAAAATATTGAATTATACTGGACAACGCCGTTAAGACAACTCCTTTCTAATGATAAGGCAGCATAACAAACAGCTGATCATCATGTCAAGCAATTTCTTTTTCCTGTTTTTTTTTTTTGTTTTTTTTTTTAACCAGATAAAGATAAAACAGATGACATACTAATGACAGCTTTGTTTAATGCAGTTGGGAAATTTTCCTTGATAAATCACAGTATGTATTACTCATTCCTATCATTCTTATAAGTCTCAGTGCTGTTTCTCATTAGATAATCTAGGCTTTTTGTGAATATTACAATATTTTATACAGTTTTCTACAAAATCCCACAGCTGCTTTAAAACACCTGGAGTCCAAGACAACCAAATTCTGTATTCACATTTCTGTATTTGAAAGCAAGTGTTAGTTTTGGTCTGCAGAGGGAGCCAGAGGATTTCAATAAGACATGAAACAAACATCATAACAGAATTGGTAGACATACCGTTTTTATTGTACATTATACAAAAATAAGACCATGTTCCTATAACTTTACTGTTACTGGGAGCAGTAGAAAAAAAAGGCACAAATTATTAGAAAACCATTGTTTGCAAAATACCTTATACACTGGTGTAACAAAACTTTCAGAACACTTATTGTCAATATCAAATGATATTTATTTTTTATCTTTTAATATTACTTTTTACTAATATATATATTTTTTTATCTTAAAAGGGTATTCTAATTCTACGAAATAAACACTTTTTACATTTTGTCATTTTTATTTCTTTTTCCAAGATGGCGGCGCATGAGTGGCAGCCTCGATACAGAGCTCCAAGCTGAGAATGACCTTTATCTTTCCTTTTTCACTCTTTTTGTCTGTATCTTCAAGAATCTTCTACTCAAGCAACCTATCACTATGAATTAGCTAACTATATAGAATGGAAGAACTTGTGGACTATTTTCTTTGTGTCTATTGTTTAAGCTTAGAAGATACCTGCTCAGCTGGAATTTCCTGTATATATGTGCCTTGTTACCATTCCTCCACGAGCTAAGGAAAGCATGGACAACATAAGGCAGACAAAGCATGGAGGAGAAACCTGCATAAAATTGCAGACTTCTTCTTTCAAGCAAATGTTTCTGGCATCTATTGCTTATGCGTGGAAGATGCCTACAGTTGGCTGACTGGTATTTCTTTCTTTTACTGTGGACACGTGGGACTCTGTTACAGCCTAGGAACTTACCATCACTCCCCACCCCCCACAAGTTAAGGAAGCATAGCATGAGAGCAGAACCTGGATGGCTTCAGACTTCTTCGGGCAGATGGAACATGTGACAGCGGTAAGAAGATAAGATGAGGACTTGCAATGAAGGATGGGGTACTTTTTGGGACATCTTTATGGTTAAGGAGCAATAACGCTGATGAAAGATATCGAACTATCAGCTGTAAGCATGAGATCTCACTACCTACCAAAGGAACTACCAAATTATTGTGATAGCTGCATATGTCCTGCACCTCTGCAAAAAACTTTTTCTGTCTGTTATGTCTACATGCTGTGAACCCCCCCCCCCCCCCCCCCCCGGCTGTATTATCAACACCACTTCGCACAGACAATTAAATGATCCTGCAACTTGTCTTTTGTTTCTTTCTTTTTAGTTGCTATGACTCCTAGTATTGTAGGAGTCAGTAGCCCCTTCCAAACTCTTCTGTGAAATTGCCTTAATAGTGTTATTTTGCTGCCACCTACTGGTGTGAGGAATTATAGCCTGGGACTGTACTAATGTGAGAGACAATAATCTCCCTGGTTCTGCCTGCTTAATGGTGCAGTCCAAAGGAAGTGACATGGAGCAGGAAGCTCAGAGCAGCCAGTTTGGGCCCAGATTCTGTGCTGTGAGGACCTGTTAGAGGCTATTGCTGATTTAGGGCATAGTAGAAGGCCTGAAGCACTGCAGAGACTTACAGGAAAAAGCAGCAGTGTTGCTGAGATTGTTCTAGAGACTAAAGCCCGATTGAGAGACTTTCTTTGGACGGCTGAAACTCAACCAAAAGTTTGCATAGACCGTTTCCTGGAATTGCTTTACCATTATTCCGGATTGCTGTGCGTGTTACAGAGTGTGCCTTAGACTGCCATCACTGTGTTCAGACCTTCACCCAAGACAGAAGCAAGACAGAGTCTGCTGAGTTCCTGGACCCAGCCCTTCCCCCGAGGGAACAGCACAGAGAGCTAAGAGACTGTATAAATCCAGTACCATACAAGTATCTCAGGGACAGATAGGGCCAGTTTATATAGTGTGTTATTCTCATATTGCTATATATAACTTACATGTTTCCCTTGTTATTTCATTCCCATTTCCCACAAGTAAACTCTGTTATATACCAGCTAGTGTGCGTCTGTCTCCTAGTTGCAGATCCTTGTTACCTGCTGGCCCTGACTTACAGTATCTCTCTATCCGCCATGAGCTTCTATGTGTTTTTCTCTTGCTATATACTACTGTACTATCCAAGATGCTGTATCCCACTGAATTTCCCCATCGTGGAACTATTCAAGGATTATTTTATACTCTTATCTGGGTCACTTAATTTCGGTTTTCATGACCTTTGCTTGCTCTCATTGAAAAGAGATATTCATTGCTAAGGCTTGATTCAAATCTGTGTTCCAGCCATTCTGTTTCCCTATCTCCATGAAATATGTGGAGCAAAAAAACAATTTTTCATGTGGAAACCGAGCGGAAACTACATGGTCCCCATTATGGTCGTTGGAGTTCATGTGTTGCCTTAGGTAACCGCTTTATTATGTGGATAGGTTTCCGTTTGAGGGGTCCTCAAGCAGACATCCTGAGCAGAAACCCGAATGCAGAAGTGAACCGGGCCCTACTTCCAGTAAGTAAAAATCTGTCCAAGTTGCTGCATGGTACCCTTGTCAGAGCTTTGTCTTTTCACTAGACAAGCATTGGTGTGTACATGACCAACACAGATTTTACAACTGGGAGTATCGTTTTGAAACTAGCAGAGACCTTGAAAACTATGAAGAATTAATGCAGAGTGGAAAACTCACTTTTTAGTGGAAAACTTTTCATTTGTTTAATTGTGTATGCAGATGTAAGGTTTGTATGTATGTATTTAAGATGTAACAAAGATTTTCCCAAGCCTTTTGGGTCTTGGTTATGGTTGGTCAGTGTAAACTGTGCCATAAGATCACTGAGAACTTGACGTTCCATGATGCATATACATGTAATCCACGGGTAGCTTTTATTGATAGACACCATCCTAGCCTTACTGGCAGATTTTGGAGCAAACAAAGGTCTCAGCTGTTTAACCCATTAAATGCTGTCTGTCAATCCCAGCATTGCAATCTCAGGGGCTGAGTTTATTTTTACTGTGATAGAATGTGCAATAGGAAACTCATTGAAGCTTGTACATATTAGGAAACACTAGCCTATACATTTTACTGAGCAATGCAACCAATTTATACAGATAAACAATATTGTAGGTGTAAATATTTCATGTAAAGTGAAGACTGAATAAAAATTAATAGAAGGAAATATTTCCAGTTTGATAGTGAGTTGCATACTAGATAAGACAACTAGTTGTGTGTAATGCTTACCTCTATGTGCCTGGGCAATATCTCCAGGATTGGAACAGATGAGTAATGCTAGTAGCCATGATGTTTGGTGCACGACTGCTAATAGCAACAAGATAAGGACAAACCCCTATATTTCACTTACTGTAATGATTAATGATGAAAATAAACATGTGAGGGGGAACGTGTTACTTGGAGATAAGCTCCATGCTTTATCTAGCACAGGATAGTGTGACTCACTCTGACTTCAACTACATAGAAATGTCTGGGAAATTAGGAAGCTTAGAAATACAAAGCTCTTACATGCTAATAACCTGGACTGGAGCCTCTCACTACTGGCTGGAGTCTATAGAAATTGGAACATATAGCTAAGCAGAAATTCCAATGGCCCAATGCAAATAATAAATCAGGACTTTAATATGGAAAATATAGACTTTATGTTCCATTAAAGTGTGGCTTCTAAACTCACTGAATGAACTAATGAATGAATTAAATTAGCTGTGTTACTCTGCGACCAGACTATGGCCAGATAAAACAGATTCAGAGTGCAGTCCGGACTCTCTCAAGAATATCACCAATAATCCACCATGAGTTGTCTTACTTTGCCAAGTAGTTACAACTTATATTCATCAAACACATATGTTTCTAGAAGACTGAATGATGTTAAATCTGCATGAGTACTGTACATCTCAGTCCCTCTGCTGCTGTATGACCAAGCAGATTCGTGTTCAGGACTCCAAGACAGCTGTATGGAAACCCCTGTGAACAATGTAATGGTGAGCAATTGGCCAACACCAGATGACAACAGTAACTTAATATAACAATTTTTTTCAGTTTTCATTTTTAGTGTCTGGGTAGATTTTTAATTTTTTTTTTACAACTGTATAATCCAGTCTTTAAAATTTAAAGAATTGATTAATTTTTGTGTCTATTTTAAGTAGAATAAGATCAAGGGAACAGCTTATATCTGTAGGTCAGTTCTTGTCTGTCTGTCTGTTCTCTATGTGCGACCAAACGACTGGACCGATCTTCACCAAATTTGGTACAGAGATACTTCAGGTATCCAGGAAGGTTTAAGATGAGGCTCCAACTCACTCGGACGTACCATTGCTGAGATACAGCATTCCCAGCACAATGCCCCCCCCCCTTGCCAATACAAACCTGCAAGTCTTTCACTCATATTCCAACTGCAATACACACAGTCACTCCACATGCACAATCCAACACTGATATCAAAACTGAGATACACGCATTAGAGGATTAGATACACAGATCGGCACACAGTATCACAGGCCAGAGGATTATATACACGCGTCTGCACACAGTACCACACGACCGAGGATTAGATATGTGCATCTGCACACAGTTCCACACACTGAAGGATTAGATATGTGTGTCTGTACAAAGTACCATACGGGGGAGGATTAGATACGCACCTCTTCACACAATACCACACAGGGGAGGATTACATACGCACATCTGCACACAGTACCACACGCCAGAGGATTGGATACGCGCTTCTGCACACAGTTCCACACACTGAAGGATTAGATATGTGCGACTGCACACAGTTCCACACGTCAGAGGATTAGATACGCGCATCTGCACACAGTTGTACACGCCATAGGATTAGATACATGTGTCTGCACACAGTACTGCATGCCGTAGGATTAGATACATGCTTCTACAGTGTTGGCCAAAAGTATTGACACCCCTGCAATTCTGTCAGATAATACTGGAGTTTGCCAAAACTTACCTGAGAAAGCCAAAAAACAGATGAGACAAAAGTAGAGCTTTTTGGGAAAAGGCATCAACATAGAGTTGACAGGAAAAAAAAAAAAAAGAGGTCTTCAAAGAAAAGAACATGGTCCCTACAGTCAAACATGGCGGAGGTTCCCTGATGTTTTGGGGTTGCTTTGCTACCTCTGTCACTGGACTGCTTGACCGTGTGCATGGCATTATGAAGTCTGAAGACTACCAACAAATTTTGCAGCATAATGTAGGGCCTAGTGTGAGAAAGCTGGGTCTCCCTCAGAGGTCATGGGTCTTCCAGCAGGACAATGACCCAAAACACACTTCAAAAAGCACTAGAAAATGGTTTGAGAGAAAGCACTGGAGACTTCTAAAGTGGCCAGCAATGATTCCAGACCTGAATCCTATAGAACACCTGTGGAGAGATCTCAAAATGGCAGTTTGGAGAAGGCACCCTTCACATCTCAGGGACCTGGAGCAGTTTGCCAAAGAAGAATGGTCTAAAATTCCAGCAGAGCATTGTAAGAAACTCATTGATGGTTACTGGAAGCGATTGGTTGCAGTTATTTTGTCTAAAGGTTGTGCTACCAAGTATTAGGCTGAGGGTGCCAATACTTTTGCCTGGCCCATTTTTGGAGTTTTGTGTAAAATGATCAATGTTTTGACTTTTTTTTTCATTTTCTTTTGTGTTTTTTCATTGTAAGCAAAGTAAATGAAGATATTATTACCAAAGAGTTTGTGCTTGCAATCATTTTCTGGAAGAAAACGAGTATTATCTGACAGAATTGCAGGGGTGCCAATACTTTTGGCCAACATTGTAATTCAGAAAATATTATTTCACTGAAAGAGTGGCTGAGGTTTGGAACAACAACTTCTAATTTAAACATGCCTGTATACATATTTCTATCCTACAATAAAAACAATATAAGAGCAGACTAGAGGGACCATATGGGACCAGTCTCTACGTGTCTTAGCTGGTCATCTTGTGACACTTCTAGTATCAGGTATGACCAGCCAAGAGGAAAGGTAAGTGCACATCTGCAGATCTGCTCACCAGCAAAGTGATGTATGGCTATGACACCTTTTCATTTGAAGTTATATGCACTCCACTCACCATTCCACATTGGCTTGTGAGTTTTTGGGAGGCGCCTAACTATAGTCCATCTTAGACAGCAAAGAGGCTAGGTTCACCCGATTACACAGTACACTGAAAATGGAGACCTGTTAAAAAAAATAGTAAAGAAGCAATGGAACATCTTAAACAGGATAAAGTATACACCAACTGTGCAGAGTAATAGTTTAAGCTGAAAAGGCAAGTTAAATAAAATCTTTCACACGCCTGGCTTTTTTCCATTTTAAATATGCAGAAAATGTTGGATTTTAAAGTTGAAAAATCTGGTGATGTCAATAGCGAACAGTGATACTAATATGTACAATATATGAGCATATACATTGCCAGATAAAGTGAGTGATAGACCGAGTGAACATAAATACACCATCTCAAGGAATTAGGAGGAAAATCCTCTATCCCGGCATTTGCCAAATGGCCAGATTGTGGTATAAGTGGCTTAGAAATAGTTAAAACAGAACTGGAGAGGGGATGACCTTACAATTAAAATGTATAGAGCATATTTATGCCAACTGAACTGAATAGTGATGTTGAATTATTTCCATTTTAATAGTGCATGTATCCATTCTGAAATTTTAGAAATGATTGTGAAAAGTACATATGAACAGCTATATAAGGCGGAGGCATCCAAGGACATTTAACAAAAAGCGTTGGAATATTTTTTTTTTTCCTTCAAGCTTTCCCACCATTGCTACAATCAGAAATCACTTTGATTTTCAACAAGAGTAACCTGTTGACCTCCACTCACATAAGAAGTTATCATATATGGCACAAGCTTTCATATATGGCACAAGCTAAAGGTGATCTCACAAATACTCCTGGAACACTGGACATGTAGGCGTTTATTCCTCTACAAATAGACTACAGGTTGGCAATATTGCATTAAGGAATTGGTGAAAGCAGCTAGTGCACAGATTTAGTCTTTTGTGGTTCATTACATGCTATAATGGTCCACTCATGTTTTACATATGACAGATCTAATAAGAGGTTCCCATCATAATACAATAACTATTGCTTTATTGGCTTTCTTATAAGCACAGGTATTACTGTATTTCACATATTATTACACATTTAATTTAATAATGAATATTTTATTAATTTCTTACAGTTTCAACCATTCCTGAGCAATCAGTTTAGCTAATTTTGATGCTTGATATGCTACTTAGGCTCCGTTCTCAGGGAGTAACACGCTGCTCATTTAGACATGTATACACGTGTCAGAGCGCGGCACTTCAAAACAGATCCCATTGATTTCAATGGGTGCCGGCTTACGCGCGTAACACATTGAAATCAATTGGATCTGTTTTGAAGCGCCATGCTCTGACACTTGTATAAGTGTCTAAATAAGCGGTGCGTTACTCAGTGACAACGGAGCCTTAGGCTCTATACTGTCAGGTGGGCTTTTTAGGCAGGAGCAGGCAAGGGGGATTATTCAGAGCTTCAATTAGAGGCAGCCAGTGTCAAAGCTCAGCATTACACCTCCTTACCTGGCCATGACTGACACCGGCCTCCTGACAGTAGCATGTGAGACACCAAAACTAACAGCACTGTTTGCTCAAGAATAGTTGAGGGGCTAGAGAAACAAATATTGCCTATTAAATGCTGAAAAGAATTGAATTTAGCAGAGCTTGTGAAAGCTCCTTTTTAACCTTTAAAATGTACCTTTGATATTGTGATAATTGTTTTTAGGACTATGATTTAGTAAGTTACCATATTGCTTTAACACAACTATAGAAATGTAAATAACAATACTTTATAATTATGCATATTCCTGCACTATAGTCCTAATTCCAAATGTACTCTAGTCTGGTGTTCACAGTATATAATATGAGCATCAGTGACGCTACAATAAAAGCTGAAATTCATCTACAAATATGTGAACTTGGTTCTGCCTGATTCCCCTTTGCTATCAGTACCATCAACCACATTCTAAACACAAGTATGACGTTAAGTTATTTAGTAACATGCTTTAGGGTAGTGTGTCGGGTGACATTTCAAGGGGTCTCATGAGTGAGCTGACCCATTTTTATTTATCCACCAATGATTTGTCAAACCAATCTCATAGGCTGAGTGATATACATGTCGTGGAGAAAGTTTTTGGTTTTTTTGCAGTATTTCTGCAGTTTTTTGATCCAAAGCCAAGAATAACTTCAAAAAGAATCTGAAGTACACATAGGAAAACAATATTTTCCCTTCTATATGACCATTCTTGGCAACAAAATGTACAACAAAAAAAGAATAACTTTTCTGCAATGTATGGCCTCAACCTTAAGGAGTTGAATGAGATTAGAAAAAAGATTTGCATTTTTTTCCCCAAAAAACATTACATTCTTGGGCTTTGTCTTGTATTTCAGTTCTGAAATATCAGGCACACCCAACAAACAAGAGAGGGGCTGTATTTGAGGAAGAAAAAAAAAAAAAAAGGTGACACTACTTTATAAAAATCTTTTAAAGATATTCATAAATATATAAGATCAATGGTAATTGAAAGTATATTTTCATCTCCAACTTTACCTCCATTTTAAGCATTCATAAAAGTGCCATGTGGACTAATGCCAATGTTAGATGATTTGTGGCTAATATGGGTTTATGAGTATACTCTATATTTAATATGCTGTAATAATAATATTATTCGTATTTGCTCTTTAGAAATGGTAGACCATTTGTCCGTCTTCATTTTAAGAACATTTCATTCAGGACTTTTTGTTAGTAGTCAGTCATTCATCACATTCTTTTTCTTTTGTTTAGAAATTCATTTTTGGTTTTTGATTGCCAAGTATTGGGCCAAATTAGCTGTGATATAGCTTTGCCAAAACTTAATGCATGCACCTTAGTTCCAGAAAGCAATAAAGGACCTTAAAAGGTTTATTGCTCGATTTGTTGTCTTTGGGTGGCTTCCAAACTGAGGAAGTTTTTCTGTAAACTATTAGGGGTTCCTGGTGTCAGATTGTTTACTCTGGACCAAGTGAAAGAGTCCATCCAGTGCCAAACCTGAAGTATCATGCAGGTTTATTGTCAAACATCATTGAATGACCCAGCGAGTGTGGTCTTAATACTACATACATTTTACTCTACTTCTTATGTATAATTATTTTGTCTGGGATCCATTTCAAAACTGTAATTTATAAGATCAAAAACTGTAGAGACAGTATGAACATCTGTGATTTGAGTCTGGTCCTTGTAATGTCATGGACCTCATTTGGAAAAACACTCCTAAGTGTTATTGTATTTTCAAAGTAGTTTTACATAGAGCATGAATCCTTTCCCTAATCCTAATGAAACTAAGTATATCCACACATGGATAGTAATTGTTTTTGAAGTTTAGAGAAAACTTTGACCTGTTCTTTTATAAATAGGTAACACATTATATGTGTAGTTTGTTTTATATGTACACTACAAGTGCATTATTTTCTGTAGGTCACTTCATTTAACTGTTTCTGCACTATCATATAATTTTAATAAATTTCTACATTTGACAGTTAAAGGTTTATTATTTTGATATACAGTATGCTGGTCTGACTACTATATAGACAATGGAGCTGCTCCTGAAAACATCTGATCTGTCAGCGTATTAGGTGGCAGACCTTCCATGATCTGATATTGTTGACGTATCCTTAGGAAAACCCCTTCAACACAGATGTATCTTTTCCTTTAAAAAAAAAAAAATGTGTCTTCAACTCCCTCAGCATGTCAAGGTATAAGAAAAAAGACTTCATAGGTGTTAGGGAATAGCCAGATGATAATTCCCCAGAAGCTGCTGGCGAACTCTGGAGGAAGGGGCACAAGGGACAGTGAGCCCTAAGCTGAAGCCCCCAACTGACCCTTCCTATTGCGAGACCCTATCCTAGGTAATAGGTGGCAACCACAAAGACAGTCCCTCCCTGAATACATGAAACACAAAACGCAGACAAGACAAACAACAACAAAGGGAGGTCAGCTAGCCAGGGTTCGGTAACAGTCGAGCGATGCAGTGCCATATCAGAGTCCAAAAGAATAGTCAGTAGGGAAGCCAAAGGTCAAGGATTAGAATACAAATAAATAAACAGCAAGGGAAACCAGCAAGCTACAGGCAATAACTGGCACCAGTGTGTATGTGAGCCAAGACTAAATAGGGGAGGAAGAACACGCCCTGAACCTGACAGGAAGGCAGGCTGTCAATCACAGGCAAGACAAAATCAAACCACTGAATGGACAGAGGCAACAAGGGCAGAAGACGGGTGTGGTGCAAATACAATTACAGAACTAGAGCCGTGTCCACACAGTGCAACTAAAAACTTCAAGCAAATTATCAAACTGCACCCACCTCCTGCGCCGCAGCACGCGAGCAGAGGGTGGTGCAGAGACCCGAACAGGCAGAGATGTTACAATAGGCTATATCATATGGTTAGAATGCTCCTATTTTAAAGTGGTGGTCCCATCTCAAGTACCCCATCTATACTGTTAGTTTATGTATATTGAAACCTTTTCTTAAATATATTGCTTTAGAAATTCTGCTTTGCTTGCCTGGTATTAGAGATGAGCAAGTAATACTCGATCGAGTAGGTATTCGATCGAATATTATGGTATTTGAAATATTCATACTCTGTTGAATACCACGTGGTAAATACATTAAAAATTAGATTCCCCTCCCACCTTCCCTGGCTCTTTTTTTACACCTGTAAATATGCAGGGGAGGTGGGACAGGATCTAGGACAACGTAGGATATGAAAAAAAAACAAAACGTATACAGTCATTGGCTGGCTAAATCAGGTGACCTCAACTGTATAAGAATAGTGGGTGTCAGTTTCAGTTCAGATGCGACTGAAATAGAGAGGTATAGACGTTCTGCCCGGGTTAGCTAGGAATTAACATTATTTAGGCAGGAATATTACACCAACAGCTCTTATAAGAGCTAAACTTGGATCTACCACTGCTTAAAGATTGTATATACACCATCTGTATATACAATCTTTTTGCAAGTAATTTTCCCAAAACCCCCTTGTTAGGGCTCCAATTCCGTACCACCTTTTCCCCCAATATATCTTTCCCATCTCCTGTCCTATACCTGTTGTAAGCAAGTTGTATACGTACGCTTGTATACATCTAACATACATAGGTTTGTGCGCCCAATATACCTTTCCCATCTCCTGTCCTATACCAAGGTGTATACTTGCTATATAGTACACTTGTATACATATAACATACAGAAGTATTTGGGCCCTATATACTAGAAATGCATAAGACTAGCGCAAAAAGACGAGGATGAGGATGGGGGCGTGGAAATGCAGCTGGGGGCCAAGGCCGTGGACAAACTACTGCAGATCCAATGCCTACTGGTGAGGAGCAACCAACATTGCGCTCATCCACAATCCCTGGCTTAATGGCAATGTTAATCAGGGTGCAGGGTACAATGCCGATGAGGTCTGAGCACCAGGAGTAGGTGTTACAATGGATAGCGGATAATGCTTTCAGCTGCATTTCCACCAGCCAGTCAGCCACTACCTCCAGTCATGTTCCTACCCAAGAGTCTGCCCCTCCTTCTTCCCAACATGCCCAATCTTACCAGCAGAGTCATCCCACCCTTGCCCCTCCCAGGTGCTGTTTTCGGGTCCTTTTCCACTTTTGGGCTCTGTTCAACCACTTCCTGAATCCCAGGAGCTAACAGAAGAATTTCTGTCTTGATGCCCAAACACTGGAGCATCCGCCATCTCCTGGAAATTTTGTGGTTGTGGATCCACAACCAGCATTTCCCATCCTCAGTGATGATGACGAGACACAGTTGCTATCAGGGCAGGCTTTTGTTATGTGCGGTGTGCAGGAGGAGGAACAGAGTGATGAATTGGAAGAGGAGGTGGTGGACGACAAGGCGACCGACCAAACCTAGACAGGGGTGATGTCTAGTAGCGGGGAAAGCAGTGTAGATGTGGAGGCAAGCGCAGCACCAAAAAAGATGGCTAGAGACAGAGGCATGTCCAGAGGCAGAGGACAGTTGGTTCAGAGAAGCCAGGCCAGAGTCAGCAAGGCCCAAGATGTTCCCTGTCCTAGCCACTTGCGAAAAACTCCCCCATCGAGGCCACGTTCCTCGATGGTGTGAAGATTTTTCAGGGTATGCACGGAGGACAAACTGAGTGCAGTTTGCACACTGTGCAACTCAAAACTGAGTAAGGGCTCTGAGAAGAACAACCTGACTACATCAGGCATGTGCCGTCATTTGTAAGGCAAGCACTGGGCTCAGTGGGAGAGAGCAAACGCAGGACAATCGTCGTATGGCATTGCCGCCACTGCCTCTTCCACTGCTTCCAGTGCTGGTGCTGCAGTCCAGACCACCAGCCAGGACACCTCCAGATCTGAGAGAAAGAAAGATGTATTTTTGAACTGAGGCTTACCACTAATCTGTAGATTTTTCAGAGGTGTCAAACCGAAGCCTCCGGACCCATGGGGCGAATCATCCGATGTGTTGAAAAGTAGAAGAAGCAGCTTGCGACACTCTTTAGGTTATAAAATCCAGTCTTTTAATTCAATCCATTAAAACATAGTACAGACATAAGAAAAACGTGTCGAAAAAACTGAAAAAGGTGCAGACATAAAAGAAAACGCTAACACGTTTCGAGGCAGACTTGCCCCTTAGTCATAGCGTCACGCTAAGCGCGGGGCCCCGCGGCCCGGCCCTAACAAAATGGTCCCGGTCAGCTCAGCAGTCGGGCAAGTGCCGGGGCCCACAGAGCCTCTGGGGGCCCCCTGGCACTTGCCTGTCACAATTTTAGCTCATCGGCGTCCGTCCGCCGATGAGCTGAATACATACGCGATGCAGGAGCTGTGAGCTCAGCTCCTGCTTTAAAGCTCCAGCCCGGCTTGCGTGTGTAGGCGCGATGACGTCATCACATCATGCTTACACACGCAAGCCGGACCACAGCTAAGCAGGAGCTGAGGTCACAGCTCCTGCATCACGTATGTGACTGGAGTGAGAGAGAGGAGCGTCGGGGGAACGATGGAAGGTGAGTGATAGAAGGTGAGTGTAAGTGTTTGTTTTGTATTAAATATTAAGGTGGAACATAATGAAGGGGGCCCATGAAACTGGGGGGCAAATGAAGTGGAGGGGGGGAACGGCATGACACTGGGGAAGATGAAGGGGGTGGGGAGAGAACGGCATGAAACTGGGGACAGAGATGGAGGGGGCCCAAAGAAACTGGGGGGCAAATGAAGGGGAGGGGGGAACAGCATGACACTGGGGCAGATGAAGGGGGGAGAACGGCATGACACTGGGGCAGATGGAGGGGAGGAGAACAGCATGACACTGGGGCAGATGGAGGGGGGAGAACAGCATGACACTGGGGCAGATGAAGGGGGGGAGAACGGCATGACACTGGGGCAGATGGAGGGGGGGAGAACAGCATGACACTGTGGCAAATGAAGGGGGGGGAACGGCATGACACTGAGGCAGATGAAGGGGGGAGAATAGCATGACACTGGGGTGGATGGAGGGGGAGAACAGCATGACACTGGGGCAGATGAAGGGGCGAGAACAGCATGACACTGGGGCAAATGAAGGGGGAGAGAACGGCATGACACTGGGGCAAATGAAGGGGGGAGAACGGCATGACACTGGGGCAGATGAAGGGAGAATGGCATGATACTGGGGCAGATGAAGGGAGAATGGCATGATACTGGGGCAGATGAAGGGGGGGGATGGCATGACACTGGGGCAGATGAAGGGGGGGAGAATGGCATGACATTGGGGCAGATGAAGGGGGAGAACGGCATGACACTGGGGCAGAGACGGGGGGGACATGAAACTGTAGGCAGATAAAGGGGGAGAATGTCATGAAACTGGGGACAGAGATAGAGGGGGGGACATGAAACTAGGGGTAGATGAAGGGTGTATATGAAAATGGGGAGAGATGGAGGGGGGACATATAATTTACGGGTGACTGTAGGAGGATTATACTGTGTGGAATCACATGAAAAATGAATGAGAAGGGGCGGAGCCAACACAAAAGTGGGCGGGGCCTAATTTGCTGCGGCGCACTGCGCGTAGGGCCCCGCCAAAGTCAATTGCCCAGGGCCCTGCAAACCCTGGATCCGCCAATGTGCCTCCGATCGGTCCGGGGAACGATCGGAGGCATTAGAGCCGGTTGTCTACTGCTTAAAGCAGTAGACACCCGGCGGCTATGGCGGCCGCCCGGCTCCCGAGCGGTCGTCATAGTTACAGACCCGACATGCGCCGTACTATTACGGCGCATGTCGGGAAGGGGTTAAAGGACTGGAGTTTTAGGACCCCTTCACACGACGTAAGCGCTCGGCTCAAGAATACCTATTCGATTGAATACTATTCGCTCATCTCTAGTGGCAACCCATGAATATAGTGTCCTATTACACAATGTAAAACATAAAAGAAGGTTAAAGGGGTTTGAATATGAAAACACCTAATCATACAACAAACACGATAGTAGCTAGATTAAATCAAGTCTTGTGTGTGTTCACAGTCAGAGCCATTACTCTCGGGGGATCCATAGACTCAAACCTCAAAGCTTATCCTTCAAAAGTAAAAAGCTCATAAACACATACTAAAGTTCTGCTAAAAAGCATTATCAACATAGAAAGCTGGTCTGGGCTTTACAAATACGTGCAGGAAGAACAAACATTTTTTCTATGCAGAAGGTGTTTTATTGCACGCAGCAATAATAAAACTAGCCAGAACCATGAGGTTTTACTTATTAGCAGACATAACTTTGTGTTGGGCATTTATATTTTGTTAGTGCCTTTAACATTTGTAACAATCCACATGGCATGTAGTTCTGAAGTAAAGAAAACCTTATTTAAAGAAATGCTTCCCCTTTAATAAAATGAAGGCAGTAATAACAAGCCCAAATACCGACATGTGGGTTTCCTTCTACCATCATGAATTTGCAACACAGAAATCTAATAAATGCGCCAGTTCTTATTCCCTGGTTTAAAGGAATAGATCGATTTTTAGCAGAATCTGGACATTTGGCTTTAAAAGTAACATTTTGTTTGGACTTTAAAATCCAAGTATACTGGGCAAATCTTCAAAGTGTATAACACTGTTGAATTATTGCATTTTATAATTTCCATACTTCAATTATAAACTGTCGCTGTCATTTTCCATTTGTATTTTCTGTTTTCCATACCAAACAGTTTGCTTTCGCAGTCCTTGGCATCTGGAACCTGTGCCAGTCTTTCTATATGGCAGAGTTACTAAATCTGCAGGAGTGCTGCATTCAACTGCATTACCTCTCTCCTGTATGTAAAGAGATTATATGCGTTCTGTGAAATGTGGGTGCAAAATTTTTTCTGGTCCAAGAGCAGTATTGTCAGATTATATCACTAACTAATGATCTATTCACATGGAGGAAAATGGCACTGAAATTCAGCGCCATTTTTCTCCATGTGAATAGACCCCAAGCAGAAAAAGGAACCCATTGAAGTCAATGGGAGGCTTTTTTTCAGTGCTGAAATTCCACACCAAATTCCTCACCACTTTCCTCCATGTGAATGCACCCTTAGGCTGTAAAAACTTTTTTTTCCCTTTTTTTCTTTTCTGATGCACGCAGTAACTGTGCAGTTGGCCATACACCTTCCACAGTCGTTGCCCATATGTTCCTTGGCTAAGTGTACATGTGCTTCCAGTAAGGAGAGGAGAATTACCCACAGCTAGACTCCTCTGGTAGCTTTTCTCCTTTGCGCTACAGAAAACCAAAGCATTTGTTCTCAAATATCACAAAGTGACTTTAGACAAATTCTTCAAAAAAAACCAAGCCATGACACAATCAAAAATTGCTGTCCTCAGCAGCGAAGAGAAGGACATGGCCCTCTCCGGTGATCTCGTTGTCCCAGAACTTTTCTAAGCAAGTTCCATCAAATGCCCTGTCACCAGTCCTGAAGGAGCTGACTGATAGTAAGCAAGACATCAGACATTGGCTACTCGGTAGAGAGTCTGGAAACACCCCAGTGCCCCCTTATAGAATACAATGTTGTGACTTTTCAGAGCTGCTTTGTAGAGCTCGAGGACCAGGAAACTCTTGGCAGGTACAACAGCAGTCACAAAAGAGAAAGGGGGGGGGGGGTGTCTCGGATTTTGTAATGAATTAACTCATTCCAACAGCAGTTGGACAGGTTTGCCAATCCATACTGGTCCAAGACCAGGCATCAACCATAGAGCATTCTCACTGAACTTTATGACCAAAGCTAAACCCCACAGAACCCGCAAGGGATTTAATTTGCTATAAGGCGACTGGTGTTGGAGGCTGAAAAAGTCCTTAATAAGAGACCTACCTCATGCACGTAGGGTTAGTATCTCCTTGAAACAATACTTTGCCTCAAATGAGTCTGCAGAGGTTTCTGACCCTATCCATTGGGAAGCCCACAAAGCTGTCATAAGAGAAGAGCTCATATTCCTCAGTACATATGTCAAGAATAAAGAAAAACCTAGTATCCTAAATCCATGTATCTCTCAACTCTCTGAATCCACCCAGATAAGGGGACAAGTTAAAGATATATTTAACTCTACATCTGACAGGTTAGATTAGGCTTCCAGACATAATTTTTTATTTTTAAAAATGTAGATTGTGAGCCCCATATAGGGATCACAATGTACATTTTTTTTCTTACCTTATCATTTAAGTATGTCTTTGTAGAATGGGAGGAAATCCACGCAAACACAAGGAGAACATACAAATTCCTTGCAGATGTTGCTCCTGGGGGGATTCAAACCCAGGGCTCAGGCACTGCAAGGCTGCAGTGCTAACCACTGAGCCACCGTGTTGCTCCCACCAGAGGTAAATTTTATGCACATGCAGATAAGCGGAATAAACTAATGTCAGCCCTATTATGTAAACAAAGAAAAATCCTTCATAAAAGAAATCTCACTAGAGAATTGTGGAATAGCTACATCCTCTGAAGGAATTGCAGAAGCCTTCCACGATTTCTATCACAAACTATACCATTCTAATAGGCAAAAGCACAGGCCATCAGGGCTGTCAATACAATATTTTAAAACTTTTAAATCTATCCTTCTACCTCACTTTACCTCCCTATCTCTTATTGCCATAAAAGATGGGTCATTAGTAGAGATGAGCGAGTAGTATTCAATGGAGTAGGTATTGGATCGAATACTACGGTATTCGAAATATTTGTACTCTATCGAATACTACTAGCTATTCGCAGTAAATATTCGATTCAGAACCAGCTGGTTCTGCAGCAGGCCCGTCCTTGCTAGGAGCAGGCAGCTTGCTGTTACGAGGGAGCTGCCTTTTTCTCATAGGAATGAATTGACCAGCATTGATTGGCCAGTATACAGCATTTGGCCAATCAACGCTGGTTCTGCCGGAGGCTCATCTGTGAGGAGGCGGAGTCTAAGATTGGACCACAGCAGTCCCCATTGTGGTCCGATTTTAGACTCCGTCTCCTCACAGACGAGCCTCTGGCAGAACCAGCGTTGATTGGCCGAATGCTGTACACTGGCCAATCAACGCTGGTCAATGCATTCCTATGACAAAAAAAGTCAGCTGCCTCGTAACACCAAGCTGCCAGCTCTCCTGACTAGCAAGGACGATCCTACTGCAGAACCAGCATTGATTTCCCGCAGGCTCGTCTTTGCTAGTCGGAGAGCTGGCAGCTTGCGGTTACAAGGTAGCTTACTTTTTATCAGCACAACTGCAAGCGCTGTGCAGTTAAAGCACTCTCCTCCTGCTACTCGTGGACTTGGTGACTCTCCTTTAGTCGAATAGTGGTTTCCCCTGAAACAAGCATTTTTCCCCATAGACTATAATGGGATTCAATATTCGATCGAGTAGTCGAATATTGAGGCTCTAATCTCGACATTGCTGGTGAGCTGTACACTATTTCGCTTTGTGATTTTTCTCCGAAATGTCTTGATGCCTTGTCCATCATATTATGCATACTTCCCAACTTTTGAAGAGTAGAAAGAGGGACAAAATGTGCGGCGCGCACATGCAAATTTGGCTCCGCCCACTTTTATGTTGACCCTGCCCATTCTCATTAATTTTTCATGTGCTCCCACACAGCATAATCCTCCTACAGTCACCCGTAAATTATATGTCCCCCCTCCATCTCTCCCCCAGTTTCATATACACCCTTCATCTGCCCCTAGTTTCATATCCCCCCCTCCATCTCTGTCCCCAGTTTCATATCCCCTCAGTTTCACGCCCCCCGTCTCTGCCCAGTTTCATGCCATTCTCCCCCCTTCATCTGCCTACAGTTTCATGTCCCCCCGTCTCTGCCCCAGTGTCATGCCGTTCTCTCCCCCTTCCTCTGCCCCAGTGTCATGCCGTTCTTCCCCCCCTTCATCTGCCCCAGTGTCATGCCGTTGGCCCCCCCCTTCATTTGCCCCAGTGTCATGCTGTTCTCTCCCCCTTCCTCTGCCCCAGTGTCATGCCGTTCTTCCCCCCTTCATCTGCCCAAGTGTCATGGGCCCCCTACATTATGTTCCACCGTAATGTTTAACAGAAACAAACACTTACACTCACTTTCCTTCGCTCCCCAGCCGCTCTCTCTGCTCTCTCACTCATACACATAGTTGTAGGCGTGATGTGACATCATCACATCGCGGCTACAAATTCCAGAGCGCAGCGTTAAAGCAGGAGCTGAGCTGCTTTAAACGCCTATGTATTCAGCTTATCAGCGTCCGTAGGATGCCGATGAGTTGAAATCGCGACATACCTGAGACTGAGTCCTAAAACTCTACCCAACCCCTGTCCCTACCTACTTGCCACAACTATCCTAATGACAGAGACAATTGGGCAACAGGCTTTTCTCTGAATAAGTGTACAAAGAACAAGACAGGACAAACAACATTGAAGAGGAGTCAGTAAGCCAAGGGTCAAAGCCAGAGAGACAAAGCAGTACCAAATCGTAATCCAAAAGTGAAGTAACAAAAAAAAAAAGGTCAGAAGCCAGTAAATACAATAGCAAAGGACAGTTTAGCAAGGACAGAGTTACAATAGCAAGCTAGCATGTGTGGGCTGATGACCTGTTTGAGGAAGTCCATAACCTACCCCAGGCTTGATTGTCAAATAGGCTGACAATCACACAGGTATGGATAACATTAACTATTTGAGGATCAGGGGGAAACAAAGGTGTGAGAGATGGGTGTGGTGGAAAATCAATTTCGGATTTGAGGGAACAGGACAGTGTTTAGACTGAGAACAACAAGAACCTAAAGCAAAAAATGATAGCCAGACATGCCTCCTGTGCAGTATCCTGCATCCAGAGGATGACGCAGAGGCCCTAACGGGCAAAGACTTTACAGTGTGATTAAACTCTAAGTTTGTATTCAATGCTTACCATGCATTTTTCCATGGACATACATATCACATTGACTTTGACAGTTTCAGCCTTAAAGAGTTAGAAATTGGTGCAGTAGGGAATTGAATATAGATCTCTATAAGCCTACAAGGAAGGGGGAATGAAACCTTTTAGATACAATTACTGTAAGCATGAGCAAGGCTGGTGTCAGCACCCAGCTTACCGGCAAGTGCTGGGATCTCAAGCTCCTGAGGGGGCCCACTTGGTAGTTGTGTAGGGTACGGGGTCAGCACCCAGTTGGAAATGGCTGGGGCCCCGGACTACCATGATAGTGGTAGGGGAAAGCTTGGTTCCCCGAACACTATACATACTGATAATGGAGAGGGGCCTGCAATCACTGGGTCCCTTTCCAGTAGATGCTAGCCCAGGGGAAGGGATTAAAAATAAAAATACTTACCTCTCCTGGGCTCAGCATCCACTCCAGAACTCTTTTGGCCGGTTACTGAGGTCACGCGACCCAGCTGTCACTGCTGGGGTCTATGATTGGCCCTAGCAGTCACATGGGGCATTCCAGAATAATGACATCATTGCGCCCCACATGACCGCTGAGGCCCAATCACAAGCCCCAGCAGTGATGTCTGGGGTTTGTGACCTTAGTTGCAAGGCAGAATGTATATATAAGTATGTTCTGTATGTTCTGTTCTGCTTACTTATTTTGCTTTGTCTGCCTAGCAACAGTGAGGTAGTAATGGAGGAGAAGCTGTGCTTATGGGGAGGAGTTGTCAGACAGGGAGCCATGATGGAAGCATGGAATAAAGAATACTGATCTATAAAAGTAACTATCGCATAGTGGACTTATTCCGGAAGACCTGCATCCTCACTACAACACTACATGGGGGCCAGTGCAGAGCATATAATTCCATGTGGGGGCCACTTTGGGGCTCATAATGCTGTGCAAGGGCCACTGTGGACATATAATACTGTGTAGGGGCCACTGTGGAGTTACACTAATAACTTTATCACTGTTATCACTGTTCACATGGTGGAATCAGGCACTGATTTTGCAGTAGATTTCACACCTAAATCAGCAGCAGATTTCTCCCTCATTCTGCCTCAAATTCCTCGTTACTTTCCAATGTCCAAACTAGTTGTATCTAATTGTATGGAATGGGCTGTGTTACACTCCACTTCAGTAGGTCTCTCTCAGCAAAAAAACAACCAATCTTGATAGTTTTTTTTGCTACAGTGTACATGAGTTACTCCAAAAGGGCCCACTGGGGCTCTGTCTCTCAAGGGCCCACACAAACCTGGAGCCGGTCCTGATCATGAGTATTTCAGGTCCTGTCCTCACATGTTGCTGAAGCTGGGCATAGACAAAATGAGACAAGGGCAGTCTATAAAATTTACAGAAAGAACAAACAAGCATAGAGAAGCATGATCACCTCTCCATTGGTTTCTATCCAGTAAATGGCAGGTCTGAAACAGCAAACAGGGATCACTATATCCTGGAGATATTTTATCATTGTTCATGATGGAAATACTCCCGAGTTTCTGAATCTTAGCAGTGATGAGCATCCTCCTAACTTTATAGATCTAACAGTGGCTGCCAACTAAAGATAAGTGGTGAAAAGTACAGTCTACTGTCTACTCCATCTAACATTACATCTTCTGAGGTACATGAAATCATTCTTTCAGAGAACATCTATCTACATTTATTGTAGGAAACAAATGTCTTTATTTGCTTTTTATCTGTGTCCTTGCCAAACTGACAGAATTTCATATTCAGTGTATGGATGAAAATAAAATTCTCTGAAACACATGTCTGCTGGAGGATACTGGCAGAAAGACTGAACACTGCTGATCTCTACCCATACAACATATGTATTACTATTCAGAGTTATTTTTTTAATTTTAATGTCTTGTACAAAATGCACTGCCTGATTCTGTGAAAGAGCAATTTGCTAAATTGCTTCCTTATGAGTACAATACAAACACTTTGGAACTGCTGACAAGGCAAAAACGCCTAGCAACAGTTGAGATCAACATATCATTTGGGACTGAGGAAAGCACACACTATTTTTTTCTTTCTTTTTGTTCAGACTGGATCATTTTTATATTGTAACTGTTTAACCTATTAATAGAAGTTTCCATCATGTGTATTAAATCTAATAAACACAGTCAGGCTGTTGCTGGATATTATTAGTAAACAGCAATGGTTACTTAAAGGGGTTGTCCAGCCTATAAACTCCTTAAGAGTGTGTCCTATTTTGGCATTCAGCATGCTCTGTATTATTTTGCTTCCTTCATACTCATATTAAGAGAGCCATAACCAATTCATTTTTTTCATAGACATAGCAACATGCCGGTTTATTTTTATAGAGACAAGTTGTATTTTTGGGATACATATAAGCTATACTTGTTTGGGACGTAATACAAAAATAAATAGTAAATCTGCAGTTTTTGGGGTATTTAGTTTTTAGTTTCTGGGTGTGCCACAGATCTTTTTGCTTTTTGCTCCCCACCTTTCCAAATCTAGATTTTTTTTTTAATTTTGTCATTACTGGGGCACCACATAATATTTCATATGATTTACAAGGAAGCTGAAAAAAAATTAAAAATGGGGTGGAATTAGAAAAAAATAAATACATTTGCATCATTTTCGTATGGATGTTGTTTTTATGTCCTTCACTGTGTAGCCAAACATACATGTTACCTACATTCTGTGGGTCAGTATGCTTATGGTAATACCAAAGTTATTTGCTTATGTTTTAACACCTTAAAAAAAATCCAAAACTTTTTAAAATGTCATTTTTTTTCTTAATATTTTTAACCTTTATTTTAACCCCTAAGGTAATTTGAGCCCTAGGGGGTTTGATCTCCAGTATAATAGAGTCCAATACAACTGTATTGCAGTACGTTCTAAAGTTCATTCACTTACATTACAGATTGTGCATGGCTGTCATGGAAACAGATCGCTGCACCTGGATCTTGTCTCGGGGTACAAGGATCATCTTCAGCATGGTGACGCACATTTGAGGAAACAGATTGCAGGTATTACCGCTGGTTCTGGCTAATTCAGCTATAGGAGCTGAGCAGTGCCGTACGATTACAGTGAATGTCAATAAGGTTAAATAAAATGATCATTTTTTAGGTTGGGTCATTGTGGATGCAGCGATACCAATTATTTGTAATTTTATATTTCATTGTATAACAAAATAAAACTATTTGTGAGATGTAAAAGGTGATTTTTTTTCCATTTTCAAATATTATTAAAACATTTTAAATTAGTTCCATTAGGAGTCTTGAACATGTGATTGTTAATCGCTTGTATAATACTCTACAATACACTTTTCTACAAAGCAGACCCGTAGGCCACTGTCAGGCCTCTGTCTGCCAATGCAAATCCTTAGTACCCTGCAAGTGTATCACATGAGGCCAAGAGACTCTGTCCAACCACTAGCTTACACAATGTGCCCTCTATTTACCATAGTGTCTAAACAGTTAAACAGCTAAGGATCGGAGTTATCGATCTTTGCTAATTGCAACAGACACCGGACTACGTGAATCTGTCCAACTCCTGATGCTGATCAAGCTTGTACAGTGGCATTGCCTGTGCAATGTCGATGACATACAGTATATCCGTTAAGGAATGCTAACTCACCCTCACTTATAGCAGATATATACATCATGGAGCATTGAAAGGTTAATATTGATGATCTATTCTTCAGATAAAAGATCAATATCAGATTGTTGGGGGTGTGAAGATTGTCACTCCTACCATTTTGCTGGGAGCTGAGCTGCATTAATGGCAATTAACAGAAGTGCAGCTAATAGTTGTATAATAATGCATTGCCACAGAAAAGTATGGTAACATATCACAATAAAAAAGGCCACACCAGTGGCGTAACTAGGAATGGCAAAATTTTTACATGGTTTCCCCCCCCACCGGACCAACACTGAAGACCTCGACCAACTGACCCCTACCACTGCCGCGGCCCCTCCTCACGCATTTCTGCGCACACTATAATACCCTATATTGGCCCCTGCGCACAGTATTATGTCACCATAGTGGCCGCAGTAAACAGTATTATGTCCCCATAGTGGCCCCAGTACACAGTATTATGTCCCCATAGTGGCCCCAGTACACAGTAGTATGTCCCCATAGTGGGCCCAGTACACAGTATTATGTCCCCATACTGGCCCCAGTACACAGTATTATGTACCATTGTGGACATACATGAACAATTATTATACTCTAAGCCTGCCCTGCATGAGTAGGTGATGACCGTGATCCATGTTCACCATACCAGTATGGACAACATGGACACTGTCACCACCATACAGCAAGCGCAAAGCGCTGTCTTCACCAGCGCTGAGCGCTCCTGTCTTTACAAGTGCTGAGCGCTTCTGTCTTTATAAGCGCTCAGCACTCCTGTCCTGTCTGCCAGCGCTCACCTGTGCTCCGCACTTGTAAACATGGACTTCTCCGCTTCTTCTTGCAAAATAAGTCTTCTCCCTCCAGCGTCAGGATGCACGCTGAAAGAGGAGACATTGCGTAAGGTCCTGTTCAGGCCTGCGCAGGGTGGAAAGTGAACACCCCGCAAAGGCTAACAAAATAGGTCACTCACGGTACCACCGGTAAGACCGGACCACCCCCCCTCCACCCACCGGAGAGGAGGGGGGGTGAGCTTTCAGAAGTAAAAAAAATAAACAAATTCAAAAAAAATTTCAAATTGACACGTCAGGTGGGGGCGGTGAACCCCCTGACGTGTCGGGCCCTGTGGCAGCTGCCTCTGCTGCTATGGCAGTAGTTACGCCACTGGGCCACACACGCAATACCAGATGAAACATGGCTTCATAAATTCAAGTATATTATAAGTAACAGGTAGAAAGTGCCTTGTGTTCGGTTTGTATCCACAACTCAAAGCTATGGTAAATGTAAGACAGACATTCACATTTAAAAAAAAAAAAAAAATTGTGTATTATATTTCTCTCAATTCAAAGTATTGGCAAGTAAGAGTTAATGTAAGCGAGTTGTAAGTCATAATGCGGGATACTATATTTGCAGACTGATTGCTCTCACATTATCGAACTATACATACTGAAGATTAAACATGCCTCCTTTTAATTTCATTCTAAGGCTTTTGTTGGCCAGACATGCCGTTCACGATGATTGTAATACAGAAGATATTGCCAGAGGTGCTTATATTTCCCTCCCAAAGAGATGATCACTCTTCTATAAATTATAGAAGGTATTATTGTGGTTTAGAAATGTATAGGCAAAGCGGTGCCATGAAAACAAAGTTTACATAATGGATTGCAGTTTGCAGCCTGCAATGGAAGATTACAAAAGAACTTGGTGGGAGTAAGAATTTTTGTTGAACTGAAACCAGAGACTTGTGCTCCTTGTTTTTTTGTTCCAAACTGCATACATTCTGTTTCATCAGACAGTTGCCTTGTGGTTTTTCTGCAGTACATCACCACAAATTATGTCTGTTTCATGACATGCTATTATCATTGTTAGGATGCTAACTAATACAAGCAATGAGGACATATATGGAATAGAAACCGTATGCTAATCAGAGTCTTATATATCACGGTTTAGTATTTGAAGGGCAACATCTTACCTTGTTTGCTACATGGATTTAGACTACCCCCAAAAACATATATAAGCTCTGTGCTCTGAGATAAATAATTCTGAAACTTATAAATTCATCCATTCAAGGAAACATCACCTAAAAATAAGACAAATATTAATACATTTTAAGATCAAAAGAAATATAGTCTTAGATAAAGCTTACATGAATGTCTTTATAGTCCACTATTCTCATTCATCTTAGGATGAGAGCAATGGACTTAAACTGCTATAGAATGACTGCATTCACCCCATATGCATTCTCTCCAGTGAAAAAACAAAACAAAAAAACCCCCCCAAAACAACGTTACTAGATTTGTAGGTATATTTGAATAGCTAAAGTACTCTATCTTTCCATCCATCCATTTTTGGCAAGCAAGAAAGTGTGCAAAGTTAAAGAAGTTATCCAGGATAAAAACTTTTCTTTTATATTAGGCCAGGAAAGGGGGGAAAAAATCAAAATAACAAAAATAGTCTCATATGTCCCCGATGATCCAATATCTCCTAGTACAGTCTGGTTGTGCTGCTCCAGTGTTTTCTTGCAGCAGAAGTTCCCACCACACAGTGACAACTGTTTGACAACGACATACACCATTTGATCTCCTCATCTTTCTAAATAAATTTGGCATGCGGCAGAATTTTAAATCTACTCCATTTAGGAGATTTGTATACATAAAATGGTATAAAAGGCATGTGGTCTATTATGTACACACTATCATTATGATAATGCCTTCAGCAACACTGATAGACAGTGGTACCATAGCAGTGTTAGGCTAGGTTCACATCTGCGTTGGAGACTCTGCAACAGATTGCATCTAAATTCAGGGGAGTAAAAAAAATTCTGCCCTAAGGACTTTTCACTTCGTGAGTTTCAGTATAAAATGCTAGAAAACCCAACAGACACCCAGCTGAAACCATTATAGCCTATGGGTTAAAGTGGTTCTCCCTTCTCAGAGTATCAGCCGGGCTGTATGCAGTGTCTGCTTCTCACTTCCTGTATTTCTCTCCCTCTCCCTCCTGCTGAACAGGACACACAATTCTTCTTCAGGTCAGATAATATACAGATGCTTGTACAGAATGGACTCAGTGCTATCTGTGTGTTTACTTAAAGAGATAACAGACTCGGCTGTGTCAGCAAACTACAATTAGCTGAATGGATTGTCCTGCTGACACTGAGTAAGCGATGTCACTTGTTCCATCTCCCAGGTTCGTGGTTATAGCAACACAGTGTAAACAATGGGAGGAATAAGATCACATTGCAGGCAAAGAAAGCAGGATTTCTAAAGCAATATATTTAGGAAAAGTCTTCAATTTACATAAGGTACAAGTATAGATAGGATCCTTGAGATGTGAACCTAGCATTAGTTAGCCCAGTTTGATGTAGCAAAGCTGGCGTTATAATGTTGCTTCATAATGTAAGTAGCAAAGCTGGATAACAGTTTACATAGCATAGCTTGTAGTGTTTTCAAGTAAACCAGTGCTCTAAATGTGAAAGATGAGCCAGAGCTGTCATCATGCAGCAATAAAGCAGAGTTGTGGTCACTAAGTATAGCATACAGAATTGTCATCACTTATCTGATATGCAGCGAGGTTGAGGATGGCAATTTCTCATTAAGACAATTCAACGCCATGGTGCAGATAAACTAATAAAAAAGCATTAGAATTTTGACATAATTTACAAGAAAAAAAAATTGTGTGCATGTTTTACACTTCATTCTCTGTGTTCTAGACACGTTAACAGTTTCAGTGCTTCACCAACAGGTGGGCAGGCTTTGCTGAAAAGGGGCACAGATTAATAACCAAACTGTATCCAACACAAGATAACAAAGAAACTAACCAACTAATAAGTGGTGTAAAGACTAGACAGTCTAAAAGATTTTTAAACTGCATCAGACACTATGGAAAAAACTGGTGCAATTCAAGACTGTCTTGCCTATCTCTGCAATGCCTAAAAGTTATGCAGTATTAGTTTATCTCCTCTCAAAATTCAAACTTCACTCCCCATAAGTGGCTACACAGACACAAATAGGATACTTAGCATATCCTTTTTTGTTACTGTATCACAAAATCATGTTTCTTTCAGAAAAGTTGCTGAAAACACGTGAAGATATCTAGTCAAGAAGATTAGTAAGGAAGGACAGATGTAGCTGGGAACACTTGATATAGTATGGTTGGGACTAGAGATGAGCGAACACTAAAATGTTCGAGGTTCGAAATTCGATTCGAACAGCCGCTCACTGTTCGAGTGTTCGAATGGGTTTCGAACCCCATTATAGTCTATGGGGAACATAAACTCGTTAAGGGGGAAACCCAAATTCGTGTCTGGAGGGTCACCAAGTCCACTATGACACCCCAGGAAATGATACCAACACCCTGGAATGACACTGGGACAGCAGGGGAAGCATGTCTGGGGGCATAAAAGTCACTTTATTTCATGGAAATCCCTGTCAGTTTGCGATTTTCGCAAGCTAACTTTTCCCCATAGAAATGCATTGGCCAGTGCTGATTGGCCAGAGTACGGAACTCGACCAATCAGCGCTGGCTCTGCTGGAGGAGGCGGAGTCTAAGGTCGCTCCACACCAGTCTCCATTCAGGTCCGACCTTAGACTCCGCCTCCTCCGGCAAAGCCAGCGCTGATTGGCCGAAGGCTGGCCAATGCATTCCTATGCGAATGCAGACTTAGCAGTGCTGAGTCAGTTTTGCTCAACTACACATCTGATGCACACTCGGCACTGCTACATCAGATGTAGCAATCTGATGTAGCAGAGCCGAGGGTGCACTAGAACCCCTGTGCAAACTCAGTTCACGCTAATAGAATGCATTGGCCAGCGCTGATTGGCCAATGCATTCTATTAGCCCGATGAAGTAGAGCTGAATGTGTGTGCTAAGCACACACATTCAGCACTGCTTCATCAAGCCAATACAATGCATTAGCCAGTGCTGATTGGCCAGAGTACGGAATTCGGCCAATCAGCGCTGGCCAATGCATTCTATTAGCCCGATGAAGTAGAGCTGAATGTGTGTGCTAAGCACACACATTCAGCACTGCTTCATCAAGCCAATACAATGCATTAGCCAGTGCTGATTGGCCAGAGTACGGAATTCGGCCAATCAGCGCTGGCTCTGCTGGAGGAGGCGGAGTCTAAGGTCGCTCCACACCAGTCTCCATTCAGGTCCGACCTTAGACTCCGCCTCCTCCGGCAGAGCCAGCGCTGATTGGCCGAAGGCTGGCCAATGCATTCCTATGCGAATGCAGACTTAGCAGTGCTGAGTCAGTTTTGCTCAACTACACATCTGATGCACACTCGGCACTGCTACATCAGATGTAGCAATCTGATGTAGCAGAGCCGAGGGTGCACTAGAACCCCTGTGCAAACTCAGTTCACGCTAATAGAATGCATTGGCCAGCGCTGATTGGCCAATGCATTCTATTAGCCCGATGAAGTAGAGCTGAATGTGTGTGCTAAGCACACACATTCAGCACTGCTTCATCAAGCCAATACAATGCATTAGCCAGTGCTGATTGGCCAGAGTACGGAATTCGGCCAATCAGCGCTGGCCAATGCATTCTATTAGCCCGATGAAGTAGAGCTGAATGTGTGTGCTAAGCACACACATTCAGCACTGCTTCATCAAGCCAATACAATGCATTAGCCAGTGCTGATTGGCCAGAGTACGGAATTCGGCCAATCAGCGCTGGCCAATGCATTCTATTAGCCCGATGAAGTAGAGCTGAATGTGTGTGCTAAGCACACACATTCAGCTCTACTTCATCGGGCTAATAGAATGCATTGGCCAGCGCTGATTGGCCAGAGTACGGAACTCGACCAATCAGCGCTGGCTCTGCTGGAGGAGGCGGAGTCTAAGGTCGGACCTGAATGGAGACTGGTGTGGAGCGATCTTAGACTCCGCCTCCTCCAGCAGAGCCAGCGCTGATTGGCCGAATTCCGTACTCTGGCCAATCAGCACTGGCTAATGCATTGTATTGGCTTGATGAAGCAGTGCTGAATGTGTGTGCTTAGCACACACATTCAGCTCTACTTCATCGGGCTAATAGAATGCATTGGCCAATCAGCGCTGGCCAATGCATTCTATTAGCGTGAACTGAGTTTGCACAGGGGTTCTAGTGCACCCTCGGCTCTGCTACATCAGATTGCTACATCTGATGTAGCAGTGCCGAGTGTGCATCAGATGTGTAGTTGAGCAAAACTGACTCAGCACTGCTAAGTATGCATTCGCATAGGAATGCATTGGCCAGCCTTCGGCCAATCAGCGCTGGCTCTGCCGGAGGAGGCGGAGTCTAAGGTCGGACCTGAATGGAGACTGGTGTGGAGCGACCTTAGACTCCGCCTCCTCCAGCAGAGCCAGCGCTGATTGGCCGAATTCCGTACTCTGGCCAATCAGCACTGGCTAATGCATTGTATTGGCTTGATGAAGCAGTGCTGAATGTGTGTGCTTAGCACACACATTCAGCTCTACTTCATCGGGCTAATAGAATGCATTGGCCAATCAGCGCTGGCCAATGCATTCTATTAGCGTGAACTGAGTTTGCACAGGGGTTCTAGTGCACCCTCGGCTCTGCTACATCAGATTGCTACATCTGATGTAGCAGTGCCGAGTGTGCATCAGATGTGTAGTTGAGCAAAACTGACTCAGCACTGCTAAGTCTCTGCATTCGCATAGGAATGCATTGGCCAGCCTTCGGCCAATCAGCGCTGGCTCTGCCGGAGGAGGCGGAGTCTAAGGTCGGACCTGAATGGAGACTGGTGTGGAGCGATCTTAGACTCCGCCTCCTCCAGCAGAGCCAGCGCTGATTGGTCGAGTTCCGTACTCTGGCCAATCAGCGCTGGCCAATGCATTCTATTAGCCCGATGAAGTAGAGCTGAATGTGTGTGCTTAGCACACACATTCAGCTCTACTTCATCAGGCTAATAGAATACATTGGCCAATCAGCGCTGGCCAATGCATTCTATTAGCTTGATGAAGCAGAGTGTGCACAAGGGTTCAAGCGCACCCTCGGCTCTGATGTAGCAGAGCTGAGGGTGCACAAGGGTTCAAGTGCACCCTCGGCTCTCCTACATCAGAGCCGAGGGTGCGCTTGAACCCTTGTGCAGCCTCGGCTCTGCTACATCAGAGCCGAGGGTGTGCTTGAACCCTTGTGCACACTCTGCTTCATCAAGCTAATAGAATGCATTGGCCAGCACTGATTGGCCAGAGTACGGAATTCGGCCAATCAGCGCTGGCCAATGCATCCCTATGGGAAAAAGTTTATCTCACAAAAATCACAATTACACACCCGATAGAGCCCCAAAAAGTTATTTTTAATAACATTCCCCCCTAAATAAAGGTTATCCCTAGCTATCCCTGCCTGTACAGCTATCCCTGTCTCATAGTCACAAAGTTCACATTCTCATATGACCCGGATTTGAAATCCACTATTCGTCTAAAATGGAGGTCACCTGATTTCGGCAGCCAATGACTTTTTCCAATTTTTTTCAATGCCCCCAGTGTCGTAGTTCCTGTCCCACCTCCCCTGCGCTGTTATTGGTGCAAAAAAGGCGCCAGGGAAGGTGGGAGGGGAATCGAATTTTGGCGCACTTTACCACGTGGTGTTCGATTCGATTCGAACATGGCGAACACCCTGATATCCGATCGAACATGTGTTCGATAGAACACTGTTCGCTCATCTCTAGTTGGGACCACTTGTTTTAGTAGGGATGGAAGTGCTATGTGGCAGAGTTTGGGATGGGAACTATGTATTTAGGCAGCATCATGCTGCCTAATAGAGATGAGCGAACAGTGAAATATTCGAGATTCGATATTAGTTTCGAATAGCCCCTCAATATTCGACTATTCGAACGAATATCGAACCCCATTATAGTCTATGGGGAAAAATGCTTTGTTTCAGGGGAAGCCACACTTCGACTCAGGAGAGTCACCAAGTCCACTATGACACCCCAGGAAATGATGCCAAAACTCTGGAATGCAACTGGGACAGCAGGGGAAGCATGCCTGGGGGCATCTAACATGCCCAAGTACCTGTATTACGTCACTATCTCGTTGGGATCTCTGTCAACTTGCGATATGCAGGAGCTGACCTTTTCCCATAGAAATGCATTGACCAGCGTTGATTGGCCAAATGCCATATAGAGTACAGCATTCGGCCAATCAACACTGGTTCTGCCGGAGGAGGCGGAGTCTAAGATCGGTCCACAGCAGTCTCCATTCTGGTCCGATCTCAGATGTAGCAGTGTTGAGTGCACAGCTCTGCTATACCTGAGATGTAGCAGAGGTGGCTGTGCGCTGAACTCTGCTACACCAGAGATGTAGCATAGCTGAGTGTGTGCTGAGCTCTGCTATACCAGAGATGTAGCAGAGCTGAGTGCCGGAGGAGGCAGAGTCTAAGATCGGTCCACAGTGCAATCTCAGATGTAGCAGTGTTGAGCACACAGCTCTGCTACACCTGAGATGTAGCAGAGCTGGCCATGTGCTGAGCCCTGCTACACCCGAGATGTAGCAAAGCTGAGTCTGCGCTGAGCTCTGCTACACTAGAGATGTAGCAGAGCTGAGTGTGCTGAGCTCTGCTACACCATAGATGTAGCAGAGCTGGCCGCGTGCTGAGCTCTGCTACATCAGAGATGCATGATTAAGGAACTTCTGTTCTGAAACGTGTCAGCCAGTCTACGCCAAATTTTTTCATTGATACGGGGAATGCTCAAACTTTTGCCACTTTGCTATTTTTATACTGTAATATCAACTTCCCACTCCACTAAGGGCGGGTTCACACCTGCGCCTGGTCTGCGTTTTGCAGGTTTCCGTTTCCTGCTTGAGAAACTGGACAGGAGACAGAAACCAGCAGGCCATTTTCAAACCCATTCATTTGAATGGGTTTGTAAAGTGTCCGCTCGTGAGCATCTTCTGTTCTCCGCAGTGAAACCTTTTTTTTTTTTTTTTTTTTTAACCAGACACAAAGTCGGACATGCAGGACTTTGTGTCCAGTTAAAAAATAACGGTTTTGCCACAGAGAGCAGAAGACATTTGCGGATGGACACTGAATGCTGGGTTTCCTTCTTCTGTCAACAGAAAACGGAAACATCCAAAACGGAGATCGCGCACTGGCGTGAACTCACCCTAAGATGACACACAGAAACAGAGACGTAATCACCTCAAACTCACAAGCCCTCTTTCATAAAGATACATCTCTAGACTCCCCAATGAAAAGAAGTCTGGCAAGGCAAAAACAAAGACTGAACTCTCTTGAAGGAGACAACTATTCACGTAACATCTCAGCTAAAATTCAACTCACTCCTGCAGCTACAGTCGTTGTTCATTTACAGAAGCTGTACCTGTCAACCTAATAGAAGATGTAGCTCAGTAGAAGTAGTGGTGCTTACCAAACCAGTCAAAACAGGGAAACAAAATGTGCGGCAAACTGATTTAGAAAAAAAAACAAAAAAAAACAAAACAGGAAAATAAATAAACCTTGAATTCAGGCACAAAAGGAGCAAAACAAAATACAGCCTTACGCTAGGTTCACACCTGCGTTCAGCCTTCCGTTCTGTGCTTTCCGTCTTCTGCATGCCAGAAGACGCAAAGCACAGACCGGGTCCGGCCGTGAGCGGCGGTGAGCGTTTTATGCTCTCCGCCGCGAAACCGGATTTTTTAATCTGGACACAGAGTACTGCATGCGGAGAGTACTTCGCGGCGGAGAGCGCAAAACGCTCACTGCCGCTCACGGCCGGACAGCTTTCTCACCCATTCAAATGAATGGGTGAGAAAGACTCCTGCAGGTTTCCGTATCCTGCTCTATTTTATGCAGCAAACGGAAACATGCACAACGGAGAGGGCAACGCAGATGTGAACGAGCCCTTAACTTCAGACAAAACAAAAATAAATACCTGCTTGTCTGAGCCACTAGCTGAACGAAACTATACGTGTGGCTTATTTCTAGGCACACAAACAAAACCAGCGCAATATAGTCTCACCAGACTCAGTATTACAGGACAGAACCACACACCTCCTTTTAACTCATGAAACTGCACTGCAATGCAAGAGCTGTAGCCTTTTCTATCCCAGTAGTCAAATAATCAATTAACCAATCAGACCCCAGGCATAAATAGGTCATAGAGTAGGACACAGTGTATTTTTCTTTTCTCTCATAGGTAACATACATGGAGCCAGGATCTCCCAGGAAAATGGTGTATTCACTACCATGGAGGCAGACGGGATGGCTTTTCCGCACTGTATACAGGGTTGATCCCTGTCCCTCAGTGGTGAGGGTGTACCATGATGCCGGTGCTCAAACAACAATCTTGGTACACGAGCAGGAGCTCATATATATAGGGGTTCTTTATTCCCCCCCTTATGCCAGACGGACACATTCAGGCTAGTGGCTGACAGTAGTGTTACTTACACTCTTACATATTATGGTGCCAGTTTGTGTTTGCTTTGCACATAGTACTTGTGGTTCTCCAGGAAGTGATGTTTTCCCTTCAGCCAAGGCTGACTAAGGGCAGAAGTTACATCACCATGTGCACCAATGCTCCCACATCTCATAATGCTGATGACTTCCTTGGCTATGACACAGTTAGCCAACTACTCTGCCCTCTGCTTGCTACGTTAAGTATGGCACGTGCCTGCAGCCATCCCCATGTATCTGCCAGAAGAGTTTGGAGGTTTCGTCCCGTGTCTTTTAGCCTTTGTTTATCATGCCATATTTGCTATTTTGCCTCATGTTTATTTGCATGTGTATACCTAATGCTTTCTGCTTGCTGTGCAACCACTAAGCATGTGTTTTGTGCCTTAGATGTCATCTTCTCAAGAAAGCTCTAGGAAAAGGGAAAGACACAGAGTTGCGATAAGTGTGAACAGCCATCGTCTGATGACTTACTCTGACACGTGAGGCCTGCGTATCTCCTGCAGCTCCATTATCCATAGAGGATCCAGATGGTTTCTTAAAATGGTTAAAAAACAAATATCAGAGGCAGTGCAGGGGTTAAATTCGCATGAGGGACTAGAAGAGCCAGAGAGTCCTCCTCTCCTGATGACATTATACAGGAGTCAGCTGCACCCTCACACTCTGAAGGAGATTCCTCCTCTGTGGCCTCTAATTCAGTTCAGTCTGAAGAATATTATTTCATGTCTAAAGACAGCCTTAATAAATTACTTAAAAGTGTTAAAGTCAAGTTGGTGCCAGACAAAATGTGCAGTATAAGCCTAAAAGGCAAAGGTTATTTTATTTTCTGGCTTCTAAGTACAAATCATTCCCAAATCACCCAGTGGTGGGGGAATAGGATAAACCAGATAAGAAAGCTGACTCAGAGTCAAGATTCAAAACTATATATAAACTAGATGATTCTGTGACAAGAAGCTGGGACTCCGTCCCCAAGGTGGACTTACCAGTGGCCAGGTTATCCAAAAAGACTATATTCCCATCTGAAGACTTAGCACTCCTGTAAAAGCTAAGGAACCTCAAGGCTGATTCTTTTATTAGAAAATCATACACTTCTGCAGTGGGGGCCTGTAAAACAGCTTTAGCCTCTGTCCCAGTGGCCAGGTCTCTCAGAGGTTGGCTCCGCCACCTAACTAGGGAGCTAGAAGTAGATGCTCCTAGAAAAGAAATATTACATTATCTTCCCTTTACAACTGCTGCAGAGTTTTTCCTGTGACTCACAATTAGATGTCATAAAATCGTCTTCCAAGTCTCTGGCCCTCTCAAATGCAGCCAGTAGAACTTTGTGTCTCACATTGGGGTCAAGTGATGATCTGTCCAAGAACAACTTTTGCAACTTACCATTCCAGCCAGAGTCCCTATTGGGTCCTCAACTCTGTAAGATCCTGCAATCCTTGAGTGAAGGCAAAATCGAAAAATGTATAGAAACAAAAGGAGTTCCGTCAGTCCTTTCCATCTTGTGGGATCTCTTCATGGATTTCTCTGCTTTGATGCTGCCACCATTTGAGCCTCTACAAGATATCCCAATTAGATATCTCTCTCTAAAAGTGGTCTTCTTAGTGGCAATAACTTCTGAAAAGCAAGAGAGTGAGCTGCAAGCCCTGTCCTGTAGAGAACCTTACCTTAGGGTCTTAGGAGGTTGCTTGCTGTTAAGGACCATGCCCGGTTTTCTGCCTAAAATGCCATAATTCAGGAATATTAATCAGGAGACTTCTTTGCCTGTATTTTTTCCTCATCCACAAGAGGAGGAACAAGAGAAATGGCATACTCTAGATGTCAACAGAGCTGTACTTTATATTCAGCGAACATCATTATTCCAGGTGGCAGAGAATCTGTTTCTTAATTTTTTGGTCTCAACAAGGGCATGAAAACCAGCAGAGGCACATTAGCAAGATGGATTAGATCAACCATTCAAAGATGTCATCAACTATCAGGTCGACAATCCTCTTTTCAGATGAAGCTCACTCACCCCATGCCACATCTTCTTCTTGGTCTGAAGCAGGTCACATTCCTCTTGAGCAAATTTGTAGATCAGCCATGTGGTTTTCCATTTCAGCTTTCATCAAGCATTATATGATTGATGCATTGGCAGTAAAGGAGGTATCATTTGGAAAAAGACTGCTGGGGTTGGCACCTTCTAAATCTCGCAATTAAAAAATACTGCTTCACAGCTCCCATGTGTATTGTGCTGCCAAGGACGACCAAGAAAATATAAAATTAACTTACCAGAATTTTTATTTTGTATATTCTGAGGCAGCACAAGTATCCCTCCATTTAATACATTTTTGTATTATAGCTTGCATCAAAACACACTGTGTCCTACTGTCTGTATCCTATTTATGCCTGGGGTCTGATTGGTTAATTGTTTAATTATTTGACTGCTTAATTAACCTGTCTCTATGTGGTTATACCTAGGGACTGCAGGAAATAAAAATTTTGGCGAGTTAAATTTTCATTATATCTAAACACACAAAACATTTGGGGTTTTTTTGCGCTTTTTTTTCCCGTATAATTTTCACTTGAGCACTAGGAGGCACGAGTGCTACAATAGTGCATTGATATGCTTCTGAAAAGCATAAACTAAATCCTCAAGTGCTTGGATCAGCTTTTATATATAGCAAGGAGTGTGACGTGGGTTCCTTCATTGGGAGACAAAAACATTGAGACTAAGGGCTCACAGAGTGAAATTAAAAAATGCTGCTTAAAAAAAACAAAACTACATGGTGTAAATGCAGTCCTAGGACAATGTCAGATGTCTGATACAGCTGGATTCCCCTCCTGATGACACCGGCTCAGCTTCTCAGCTGGTGGCATCTACACGATGTACTACTATGTCCATACCTCCCAACTTTCAAAAGACAAAGTGATGGACTGTGTGCACTGCAGCAAAATTAGTTCTATCCACTTCTACTTTGACTCCCCCATTCTCATCAATTTCCTTTTGTGCCCCCACAGTCACCCTAACAGAATATGCCCCCACATTATAATGTTCCCCTCCTATTGCCCCACAGAATAAAGTCCCTCTCCTGGTTGACCTCCAGTTTAATATCCCCCTCCAGTGCCCCCCCCCCCCCAGTTCAATGTTTCTCTCCAACTCTCTCCCAAATTTAATGTTCCTCTCCAGTTGCCTCTATGGTTTAAAGTTCCCCTTTATCTGCCCCCAGTTTAAGGTCCCTCTCCGTCTGTCACCACAGGTTAAAGTTCTCATGCAGTTGCCCTCACATTATAATGTCCCTCTCCTGATATCAACCAAACATAAAAAAAACAAAAAACATTAATACTCGCCTCTCCTCACTCCCCTGATGCTCTATCTGAAGTGTCTGCTCTCTGCTCCATGGCCTACTACTCCTCGAGCACACAGGGGAGGAATGGTGAAGAAGAGGGCAGACAGCTTCTTGCTTCATCTGGAGCATGCAGGTGAGTTGAAGCCGGGACATACCTCCAGCCGACCAGGACAGTGGGAAAGGACCCACAATCTGGGACTATCCCACTGAAATCAGAACAGTTGTAAAGTATGCTATGTTTAGGAACAGGTTCCACTACTGATATTATAGTATTTCATTGTACTCATAATTCATAGCAGATGATAATCCGTCATTTAGAATTGCTTGCTGTACTTATTTTCATTCCCTGTTAAAAGAAGTTCATATAAGATATGAGCTAAAATCAGCTTTTTTAAAATTAATTGGTTAACAATTTCCTTAAATTAAGGGCCAGTGACCTTGGTTTTTTACCCTTTCCTGGTATCTGATGTATACGTATGCCGTAATGTTGGGTCAGGTGTCTAGGGTGGTTGCATAAAATGAGTCCTCTGCAAACAGAGCGGGTGCCAGCTATATTTTAATTACAATGACCTCCTGGCACTCACATGACCATTCGTGTAGTTACCTGGGTACAAAAGGCAGCAGGTGAATGTAAGTGAATCAAGCACAGCTCTAACAGTGGCACCAGCATAAACCCCTGGAGAAAACCCTCGTTCTCATCAGTATTTGGATTCCGTTCGGGGGAGTCCGCATGAGTGACTTCAAAAAGAATGAGAAATATATAGAAAGCACTAATACAAGCCCTTCTGCTCAACATACTCCTGACTCCTGGCTCAAAGAACCACAGCAAAATCTGCAACATGGAACCTGAGCTTAAGGCTTGGTTCTCACATCAGTATGCCATCCGTCCAATTGAATTCAGTTTGAGACTTTAAAATGGACTGATGCACATACTGATTGTATACTGACACCTTTATATGCTGATAGAGGACAGATAAGGGGATTAAAAGTAGAAAATTGCAAACAGAGTAGAGATAAGGACATTTATTATATGAGATAAGGACATTTATTATATGAGATATGGACATTTATTATATGTCCTTATCTCTACTCTGTTTACAATTGCTACTTTTAATCCCCTTATCTGTCCTCTAGGGGAGGAGAGCATTTACTATCAGCATAAAAAGGTGTCAGTATACAATCAGTATGTGCATCAGTCCGTTTTTAGTCTCAAACTGTATTCAAACGGACGGATGGCATACTGATGTGTGAACCAAGCATAAAAGTGTCAGGAAATATGCCAAAATAATCATTCTGCCTGCATTGTTTTGAGGAATCTGATAGATTAACCTTTTTTTCCCTCCAGAAGTCAATTGAAAACTGATAAATTCAGCCCATTTTGTCATATGTGATGCTAGGTTCGAACTAGCGTTCGGGTCTCCGTTCTGTGGTTTTGTCTTCTGCATGCAGAAGACGGAAACCTATCAGAGCAGGTCAAGCGGTGAGCGTTTTATGCTCTCTGCTGCGAAACCGTTTTTTTTAAACCGGATACAGAGTACTGCATGTCCGACTCTGTGTCCGATTTAAAAAAAACTGTTTCGCGGCGGGGAGCATAAAACACTCACGGCCAGACATCTTTCAAACCCATTCAAATGAATGCGTATGAAAGAGTCCTGCAGGTTTCTGTCCTCCTGCCTCTGTTTTGTGCAGGAAACAGAAACCTGCAGAACGGAGACCGGGCACAGATGTGAACCAACCCCTACAGTAGTAATAGTAAATAGCTCTTTGAGTATTCTAAAATTAGCCTCAAAGCATAGGGAAAGTTTAATTACTATTACTATTTTTATTTTTTTTATTTTTGCTGCAGCTTGCTAAATTGGGCCTTACCCTAAAATGTTTATTTATATTTTCAAAACTTGTAATTAGCTACACATTTAAATATGATTATAGTCACTGGAAAACCTCTTTAAGGGCTCGTTCACATCTGCGGCCCGGCACTCCGTACTTAGGTTTCCGTTTCCTGCCTAAAACACAGGCAGGATACGGAAACCTGCAGGAGTCTCTCTCACCCATTCATTTGAATGGGTAAGAGAGATGTCCGGCTGTGAGCGGCGGTGAGCGTTTTGCGGGTTTTATAATCCGGACACAGAGTTGGACATGCAGTACTCTGTGTCCGGATAAAAAAAATCTGGTTTCGCGGCGGAGAGCCTAAAACGCTCACCGCCGCTCACGGCCAGACCCGGTCTGTGGTTTCCCTCTTCTGGCATGCAGAAGACGGAAACCATAGAACGGAGACCCCAAACGCAGGTGTGAACCCAGCGTCAGGCTAAGACCCCACGGGTTGGAACCAGAACAACAACACCAGCATTTCCATAGCTATATTAATGATGCTCCAGTGTTTTTGTTGTTTTTTTTTTTTTTTTAAAAAAGCAAAATGTTTTTGAGAACATAGGTTATCCGTTGCAGATTGTTTTTGCAACGTGTGTATGGGATTAGCCAGAATCCTACCCACTTTGAAGGTTATGTATAATGCAGCATTTTTTTCTGCATTAAGGCTCCATGGTGTGGAAACACTGTGGTTTTTTGTTGCAGATTTTGTCAAGTTGTGTTTTTTTTTAAATTTTTTTTAACCAAAGTCAGGAGTGGATTTACGGGTGCATTCACACGAAGTTTTGGGGCGCTGTTTTTGCCTCAAAACTCGTGTAAAGAAGCAGCACTGTAAAACAGAATCCCATTGAGTTCAATGTGTAGCGCGTAAGACGGAACCTTTTGAACTCAATGGGATTCTGTTTTTACAGCGCTGATACTTCACACGAGTTTTGTGGCAAAAACAGCACCCCAAAACTCAGTGTGAATGCACCCTAACAGAAGGGGAAACATCTAAATGCTTCATTCATATTTTACTTACTTTTAAAGCTACTTGTGACTTTGGCTTAAAAAACCTGCAAGAAAAAAAGCTGCATTTCTGCAATGTTGGACATTAGGTTAACTCAGTTTCTATATTCTCTTTATGCTGACACTGGCCTTGACTATTTTTTACTTATAGAGTGATAAACTATAAAAAGATTTTTTAGAACGTTACCTCATCTGTCCTCGCAACCTAAACCGAGCCTTAGAGTCTCCCACTGAGTATCATAATATAACATTGGAGTTTCTCTTTGGCCTCTGGCATACTAAATAAATGACCGCCTCTAGCTTTGGCCAACAAAACAAAATAAGTTAAAAAGCCGCACGCCATCTTTGTTTTTGTGATGCGAGTTTTTAGCCTGCACAGTGTGGATGAGACCGTTTCTAGTTTGCCCTATTACTCTGTGTATTGCTATGGTACTGTGCATTGGGAAGCTGTCATACGGCTGGCCTGACAAATGCTTATTAACCACATGTGTTGATAATTCAGGACGAGCCAAAAGACTTTTTGCTGAAGCTGCTATTACTTATTCCTGTGATGGGCTGAAGCAAAGAGCCTGCAGACTTCTGTCTGAGATTTTCTGTGTGCTCATGCTGTGCATCTAACTCCCACCCAAATCTCTAATAATTGGATAAAGGAAAGAACATGTTTTCCTCTGCTCATAAGCCAAAATACTTGCTTAACCCTCTACTTTGAGTTTTAGGCTATGTTTTCAGCCTAGAAAGGTTGTAATGAGGTGAATTACTGATTAATTTACTGCCGTTTCTAGACTTACATATACATTGTAGCAATGAAATTTAGAAAGTAGGAAAATATAAAAGGAAATTAGTCTTGGGGTTTCAAATATGTAATGCTATAGATCAGTCTGGTTACTTTTCAGACCACACAATATATTTAAAAGTCCCATAAGGGATTACTTTTTCTGTTTATGATTTCACTATTTTTGTCTCACCGTTGTGTAATCAAAATTCCATTTTTATTCCCTTCAGTACTGGAATTAAGGAAACACTATAAAAAAATGTATGTATCCTTTAGTCCAAATCCTTCACTTCAAAGCATTTACTATGTTTCTGTTATACACATATATAATGAATGTCAATTCAAAATTTGTTCACCTTATATGCCTCTTCGATGAAGTCATTAACCCTTTCACTGCCAGGGGTCTCCGGAAATGTTGCACCTCCGGTAGCCAGAGCAATTTTCAGTTTTCAGATGAACAAATAAAACCTAAATTGTAACATTAAAAAAAAATAAAAAAAAATCATCCAACCCCCATACCTATATGTTTTCTTAAAGTAGACACCTACAGCATTGTCAGAATGCCACTTGCCACCAGAAAAGGTACCTTCATACAATTTTGATTTAAAGGGATTCTACCATTAAAAACCTTTTTTTTCTCGTTGACACGATGGAATAGTCTTAAGGCTAAGGCCCCACGGGCCGTAATTGCAGCGCTAAAGCGCTGCTGAAAGAAATGCTGCGTGAACACATTGCGGTTCTTTCCGCAGCACTTTTAAGAGAAAGTTCACAGAGTTTTCCTCTGCGGACTTTCTCTTAACATTATATTCATGTGAAAGCCGCCGGCGTTTCCATAGATATAGTTGACATGCTGCAATTTGCAAAGCCGCAACGATTTTGCAAATCGCAGCGTGTCTGCGCTGTGATTTCTTCCGCAAAGTGGACATGGGATTCGCATGAATCCCATCCCCTTTGCTTGCACTGTAAAACTATGATTTTTCCCGCTGCGTCTCCACTGCGGGCAAATCGCGGCGTTTATGTCCTGTGGGGCCCCCGGCCTAAGGGTTGGTTCACACTAGCGCTTGTATTCCGTCCGCAAGGAGCCGCATGGAGACCCCCCCTGACGGAATACCAACGCTAATGCAAGCGCTGTGCAGTTAAGCACACGGAGCCCACAGACTATAATAGGCTCCGTGTGCTTGCCGCGCACTGCCCGCACAATTCATTCGTGGGGGCAGTGCGCGGCAAGCACACTGAGCCCATTATAGTCTATGGGCTCCATGTGCTTTGCAAGCACATCGCTTGCAACTGTGATTGCATTCTGTCCAGGGGGGTCTCCATGCGGATTCCTTGCGGACGGAATACAAGCGCTAGTGTGAACCAACCCTAAGAAAGGCTATTCTTCTCCTACCTTATGTCTTCTCCTCCCCGCTGTACAGTTAAAATCCCATTTTTCACTGGTATGCAAATGAGTTCTCTCGCAGCACTGGGGGCGTCCCCAATGCTGTGAGAGAACTCTCCAGCGCCTCCTCCATCTTCTTCAGAAACGGAGTCTCCACGCATCTTATTCCGGGGGGGTTGGCTTCAAACTTCTAGGCCTTGGGCCTAAGGCAAAGCCAACTGCGCTTGCCCGCCGGCCACAAGAAAATGGCCACTTACAATACTCTGTAAGCGGCCATTTACTTGTGGCCGGTGGGCATGCGCAGTCGGCTTTGCCCTAGGCCTACAGTGGTAGCCAAACCCTGCATCAGCTAAACTACTCTAGCACAGAGAATTGACACTTCAGTTGTTAGGAAGAATATGCAAATCTGTCTTCCATGATGTAATTAGGAAGACAATACCTCAGTCATGCAGCCCAATAGAGGGCTCTCCCGTTAACATCATGCCCGACCTTCCCAGAGACCTTTGCTGTAGTGCAATGATGTGGGATTTTACCAAGTACAGTCTTTCAGCTGAGGACAGCTGTTTCGATCTGATTGGATCTCTTCAGCCCGGCGCAGAGAAGACTGCTCCTGCCTGACATCGCCCTGACGACAGTATGGAGCCCAAATAGCATATCACACCAAAACTCTCTTTGCCAACCTCATAATCGGCTAGAATACCTTTTTATAATGTCTGCAGAAGTAGTTGTAGGCATTGACCCCTTTCTGTCACAGGAATTTTTCAATTTTCATTTTTGACTCCTCTCCTTCCACAGCCCATAACTTTTTTATTTTTTCTGTTCCCAGAGCCATATGAGGGCATAAAGAGGATCTTTCATGTCCTCAGAGATGTGTGGTATTGCATACCGCTAGAAAGCCGACATTGTGCTGAATTCAACACCCTGTCAGCTTTCCCGGTATGTGTCCTGATATCTCCTCCTGGAGAAGAGTGAGGTAAGCACATTCCCTCCATTTACTAAGAAACCATCATCCACTTTTCCACTTTTCACACGCCACATTTAGAGATTTTTGTTGATAACTTTGACAAGTTTGATAACTTAACTAAAGGTCAGTGACATGCACTATATGAACTCAAAGATAGGTGCCATAGGAGAGCTGTCGTGTTTAAGCCTGCAGACAAAGGTCTGAACTTAGTGGTGTGGCCTACAGTACATCCTTACATGAACAGGAGGGTTCTTGGCAGTTACAGAATAGACAATGTTATTGCAAATAATGTCAGACAAAAAAATATAGGGCAATTCTAGGTAGTATTACAAGAACTATCCACATTGGCCTACAGGCCCACTACCACATAAAAGACAACATAATTTCTAAAAAAATATAAATTTATTGAAAATTACATAAATAAATAATAATATATTCAGAAGTAATGGTGCAACCAGCAATAGATGCAATGAAAGTACATACTAATAGGTTTTCATAAGATAGTATATTTTATAAACAGTCAATGCAATATTCCATGACATAACATTTCAAGAAAGTGAATATCATTAGCTATATATGAATATACAAGAGCTTGGAATCACCAAAAAATACTAACTAGAAGGCCAATGTATTGACACTTAGTATTGTAAGCAAAATATTGCAGACATGAGAAAGAGCATATGAACTGCTAGGGCATTACCTGTATGTATATCATGCACCGATACGCGCCCCTTGGGGCATCGGTGCATGATATACATACAGGTAATGCCCTAGCAGTTCATATGCTCTTTCTCATGTCTGCAATATTTTGCTTACAATACTAAGTGTCAATACATTGGCCTTCTAGTTAGTATTTTTTGGTGATTCCAAGCTCTTGTATATTCATATATAGCTAATGATATTCACTTTCTTGAAATGTTATGTCATGGAATATTGCATTGACTGTTTATAAAATATACTATCTTATGAAAACCTATTAGTATGTACTTTCATTGCATCTATTGCTGGTTGCACCATTACTTCTGAATATATTATTATTTATTTATGTAATTTTCAATAAATTTATATTTTTTTTAGAAATTATGTTGTCTTTTATGTGGTAGTGGGCCTGTAGGCCAATGTGGATAATGTTATTGCAAAGTGAACACCAACCCAACAAGCATATTTATGAGAGATCTTAGGAGCATCTTACAGGAAGCTTTGGATTGCAATGTCATCTCCAAATAGTTATTTGAGGGCTTAATAGTGGATCACCCTGTAATCTCCACTATATAATTTCTGCCAAAAGTGCACAAAAACCAACTGAACAACCCTGGAAGGGAGGGGTGTTATACGTGAACCAGTAACAAAATTTCTAAATTATTATCTTAAGCCTCCGATACATCAGGTATTCAACGGAGGCATTACAACTCATTGATGGCATGACACTTGAACAAGATATGTATCTTGTCAGTACTGATGTATATTCCCTGTACATTTATATAGAACACCAGTTTGGTTCTTTCTACAAAGTAGTGACCTGGATTTGGAATTTATTTACTTTCAATCCTGTTTGAGTACATATTAACATACAACTTTCTCCTGTTTAAAAAGGTTGGCCACTTTCAGACCAATATTCACAAACAAATGCACAATAAAAAGATATACAATTTTCCAATATACTTTCTGTATCAATTCCTAACAGTTTTCTAGATCTCTGCTTGCTGTCATTCATTCTGTTACTTCTAGAGGATAAAACTAACCATGGTCATGTGATTTATGGTCCATGGTTATGTGATGACCATTATGCAATCCTATTATGTTGGTTGCTCTCACCTGATTGGGTTGTGAAAGATCACAACCACCATATGAGTTTTGGAACCGTTTGCTGGGGGTTCCTCCCTGAGGGTAGTGTAAGCTGCAATGTCCAATCACCAGTAGTGTAGAGACATAATACCAAGGACCATCAGAAAGGACTGCGCTATACCCATAGAGATTTTGAATAGCTGCATACAAATTAATTGAGGTTCACACACAATGCGTTTTGGGTCACGTGACCCTTTATCAAGTGTATAAGAACTGTCCTAGTTGCTCCGGTGTCCTCCGGTGCCTCTCGAGGACACCAGAGCAACTGGAACAGTTCTTATACACTTGAACTTAAACGCATTGTGTGTGAACCTCAATAAATTTGTATGCAGCTATTCAAAATCTCTATGGGTAAATCGCAGTCCTTTGTGATGGTCCTTGGTATTATGCCTCTTCAAACCTTGTCACCAAACGGTTTCATGGGATTCTATCATTGGGAAAACCAATTTTTAACTAAGCATATATTTGCATAGCCTTTAGAAAAGCTCAGTGAAGACCAAGACCCAGCAATCATGGCATTTGATGCACTTACCATCTACGCACCTACACTACCATCTAACACAGCCTTAACGTGACATTCAGTGCCCTTGCCAACCCCCTTCACACATCTAGCACCAGCCATCTGGTGCACCTGGCACAGCTTAGACTTGGCATCAGCCACCAGACATACTAAGTATCTGGTACAGCTATTGACCTGACACCTGGAGCACCTGGAACCTGGCCTACCTGACACATCTAGCATCTGTCATCTAGTGCACGAGGTACAGATTGGACTTGTCATCTAGCGCATCTTTTTTAAAAAAACTTTTAATAGTGATAGGCACATACTGTAATAATTTTGTGATCTCTGATGGTCTGGTTGATTTAACGCACAGACCATGAGAACAGGGGACCATCTGTCCCTTATGGAAGCCAAGTGATCATAAAGTTAATCTCTATATAATTTTTTTTACACTAATTTCAAATGGGTCAATCACAGAAGATTCCATGACCACAATTGATTTTAATAGCAGTCATAAGCTCTTCTGTCATTGACCTTTTTACAGTTAGCAGATAATTTGGTTACCTTTCACTTTGCTTCAGTTTGGCTAGTGGCAGAAGAGCCCATAACTGGTAATGAAGTATAAAGCACTCGTGAGCTCTTCTGCCTTTAACCCACCTTATCTTCTAATTTCACATGGGTCGATTGCAGAAGACCCCACAACTGCTATTGAAATTAATATTAGTCATTGGCTCTTCTGTGATTGGCACATTTAAATAAACAATCTAAAAATTAAAAAAAGAAAAAGTTTTAAAATATAAAAAAATAAGATTATCCCCTTAATGACCAGCCCGTAGTAAAATTACGTCGGCACTGACAGGCCCTTCCTGACTGCCCTATAGTAAAATTATGTCAGGCAGTCAGGGAAGGATTCCCTGTCAGTGCCGATGTAATGGCAGCAGATCTTACCTGTATCTGACAGCTAAGACCTGCTCCATAACCCCCCCATAGAAGGGGTCTCTGATGGGGGGGTTAACCCCTTCAGTTCCGTGATCAATCATGATCACGTAACTGAAGCAGTTCCGTGATGTTGCCGGCATTATCGACAACCCCTGTGGTGAGATCGGGGGGTGCCGATATGCAAAACATGCAGTCTGGGGTTTTGCCAGTGACCCCAGGCTGCCTGAGCCCTCCGTTACTTGCTTGATCCTGCCGGGTACTAAAGGAAGCCAAGCGATGCCTCTGCATCGCTTGGCTTCCTGTTACAGACTGGAGACACGTGCAGCCTGTGTCTCCAGCCTGTAACATTGATTCAGAAATGAAATCAGTGCTGAATCAAGTGTCCTAAAAGGGACACATAAAAAAGTGAAATGAAAAGTGAAAAAAAGTGAAAAATAAATAAAAGTGTTTGGGAAAAAGTGAATAAAGTTATAAAGCCCCCCAAATTCCTTTTTTTTTGTAAAAAAAAAAAACTAAAAATGAATAAAAACAATGCATATTTGGTATCACTGCATCTGTAACAATCTGTACAATAAAGCTGAAATAACTTTTAATGTATACAGTGAACGTCGGAAAAAAAAAACGGAAAAAGCCAGCCGGAAGTAGTGATTTTTTGCCATCTCACCTTAGAAAATATGCTATAAAAAGTGATCAAAAAGTCAAATACACCCCACAACAGTAGCAATAAAAAGTGCAGGTTGTCCCGCAAAAAATAAACCCCCAACCAACACTGTCAACCGAAAAATAAAAATGTTACGCCTCTCAGAAGATGGCAAGGCGCAAAATTTAAAAGGTAAAATGCAATGCCAGAATTGATTTTATTATTTTAAATCCAGCAAAAAAAAGAGTTAATAAAACGTATTCAATAAATTATAGGCACCCAAAAAAATGGTGTCATTACAAAATACATCGCATCCCGCAAACAAGCCCTTATATGGCCACGTCACCAGAAAAATAAAGAAAATAGAGCATCTATCAATGTGAAGTAAAAAAAAACAAGTCGCCAAATTATTAGAACACAACTGGGTGCGGCAGGAAGGGAATGTATAAGCTGTGCGAGCGAATATCAGGGGACACCCCATATTTAGAGCTTATGAGGGAACAGACAAAAGAAATGACCCCCAAAGTGACCATCAGAGTGACTTCCCCAATCATAGGAGCTACTGGGACATAGAACGGAATTTGATGTTTGCAATGTCCTCCACACCGCTTACATATTCCCTCTTCACAATCCGCTGTGCAGTCATGTCTGGGATACTAATACTCACTACACCCCCTGATAAATTTTTTGAGGGGTGCAGTTTTCAAAATGGGGTCACTCCTTTGAAGAATCCACTTTTCTGGTACCTTAAGGCTCTACAAACATGACATGGCGTCCAGATACTAAACATCTGAATCTGTACTCCAAAAGCCGCATAGTGCTCCTTCCCTTTTGCGCCCTGCTGAGGCCCAAACTGCAGTTTATTACACATGTACAGTGCTAGCCAAAAGTATTGGCACCCCTGCAATTCTGTCAGATAATACTCATTTTCTTCCAGAAAATGATTGCAATCACAAATTCTTTGGTATTATTATCTTCAATTAATTTGTCTTCAATGGAAAACCACAAAAAGAATTGTCAAAAAGCCAAATTGGATATAATTCCACACCAAACATAAAAAAGGGGGTGGACAAATGTATTGGCACTGTTTGAAAAATCATGTGATGCATCTCTAATTTGTTTAATTAACAGCACCTGTTACTTACCTGAGGCACCTAACAGGTGGTGGCAATAACTAAATCACACTTGCAGCCAGTTGAAATGGATTAAAGTTGCCTCAACCTCTGTCCTGTCCATTCCAAGCCCTGCCATGTACCCATACAGCATACTATGACCACATATGGCATATTGCCGTGTTCAGGAGAAATTGTTTCACAAACTGGGGGGGGGGGGCTTTTTCTCTTTTAACCTCTTGTGTAGATGAAAACTTTGGGGATAAAGGGACATTTTAGTAATTTTTAACCTACACATCCCAAGGTTAGTAAAATATGTGAAACGCTATAAGGTCAAAATACTCACTACACCCCTCAATGAATTCCTTAAGGGGTCTAGTTTATAAAATGGGGTCATTTATGGGGGTTTTCAATTGTTTTGGTAACTGAAATCTTGTTTGAATGTACAATGGGCGTAAAATATCTGCAAGCAAAATTTGTGTCTTGAAATCAAGTTGGTGCTCCCATCTTTTTGGGCCCTACCATGCGTCCATACATAGGATTAAGGCCACAAAGCGTACTTTTTTGAACACTGGAGAAATGGGGTTATCTATTTTGACACGGCCCTTGGGCTTATCTGCTCAAATATCAAGTGACGTAGCTGCCTGCTCTCAGGGGGAGGAGGGGCTAAGTGCACGGGAGCGAGCCTGTGTTTCTAGCTATTCCTGTGTCTGTACCACGTGACCTAGCTCCCTGCTCTCAGATAGAGGAGGGGAGCTGCTTTCATTTCTGAACTGTCTTCTGTTCTCCCAGTTATCAGGCTAGCTAATTCAATTGTGTTCATTATGGAAGAGACAGGCAGTCTCTGTATGTAACACAGACCTAAAACTGATTTTATTACAAGTTTAGTCTTGGTCCTGTAGCATGTAAATTGGTTTCTCTCCGCTACCCTGTGTAGTCTAATATCCATTTACTGTGTATACTGTTTCATCTGCATTAATAACCGATTTCTAATAATGATAATAATCATCTATGCAAAAGACAATGTCTATACTCATTTACTTCATAGTCCAATATTGTGGATATAGTGTTGTTTGAGGACCAGGGGTGAACCTACCTTTTTCGCCGCCCGAGGCGGACGACAGAAAGCCACCCCCCCTCCCCCTGGGAGGAGGGGGGCGGGGTGGGGTGGGGCAGAACGGAGGGGGCGGGGTGGAGCAAAGGGGCGGACGGAGTGAAGGGGGCGGGGCGGAGCGGCGTTAGCAGGCAGAGAGCAGGCAGGGAGAGGACCTGCTCTCTGCCTGAGTGTGAGGGGAGGCCGCTGGGGCAGCGCTGCCTCCCCAATCCACCGCTCGGTGATGGTGACGCTAAGCCAGCCCAGGACAGCTTGTCCTGGACTGGCTTAGGTAAGCAAAAATGCCGACCTCCCTGGGGCCCTGGCATAGCGCCACCTGAAGCGGTCGCTTCAGGTCGCCTCATGGGAGGTGCGGCACTGTTGAGGACCTTTGATGACATCACAGGCCCTTCAGCCGCCCCATAGGATCACGCTATGTGGTGAGCAGAGCTACACACTAATTTGGGGGCGGAGCTAAACTGCAGGTTGCATATGAAACCCCGCCCACTAAATGACGCAAGAAACCAGGAAGAAAGAAGATTTTACAGCGACGAAGACTGGTGAGTATGCGACGTGGGAATACCCCTTTAAGGGGTCCAGTTTATAAAATGGTGTCATTTATGGGGGTTTTCAATTGCTTTGGTAACTGAAATCTTGTTCAAATGTGCAATGGGCCTAAAATATCTTCAAGCAAAATTTGTGATTTGAAATCCATTTGGCCTTCCCTACCTCTTGGGCCCTACTGTATGTGCGTACATAGGACTACGGCCACAAAGTGTACATTTTTTAACACGGGAGAAGTGGGGTGATATATTTTGGGGTGTGTTTCTACTTTTTAATGTGTTGTGTGCAAAAAAAACCCTAGCTTTAAAATTACACATATTTGAAGAAAATGAAAATGTATTTTTTTTTATCATTTATAATAATTCTTGCAAAACAATATTTGTTTGATTAAAATGCTCACTATACCCCTCAAGGAATACCTGAAGGGGTCTAGTTTTCCAAACTGGGTCATTTAATGGGAGGTTGTATCATTATGCCACCTATTCCTGTCTAGAAACAGCTTGGTACAGGAAAAGAATCACATACACAAAATTTCCAAAATTTGCTTATAAACTTGATAAACTTGTAAATTGTCTAAGTTACTCAAATATGCTAAAATTATTTCAAATATGCTTGAAACACAAAAGGAACATTTGGAAATATATAACTACTAACTTTATTGCCCTGTATTATTGTGCATATGTGAGATATCGCAGCTGAAAATGGAAAACATTGAAAAATTTTCAAAATTTTCAGCATTTGCGAGTTTTTAAATAAATTTACAGTCTAATTTTACCTTCTCAGTAAAGTACAACATGTCACAAAAAGCAATATCAGAATTGCATGAATGCCTAATACTGTTACAGAATTATTCACTGAAAGTCACACGGGGCAAATTTCCAAAATTTGGCTTGGTCATTAACCCCTTCCCGACATGCGCCGTAATAGTACGGCGCATTTCGGGTCTGTAACTATGGCGACCGCCATAGCCGCCGGGTGTCTACTGCTTTAAGCAGTAGACAACCGGCTCTAATGCTTCCGATCGGTCCACGGACCGATCGGAGGCATTAACCCCTCCGGCGCCGCGGTCAAAGGCGCCGGAGGCGCCATTTTCCCGACGGTGCATCGGCGCTGCCATTTTGGCAGGGATCGCCGGCTCCTGGAGCATGCTCCAGGGCTGACGTCCCGTTGCCATGACAGCCGGGAGCCTTGTACAGGCTCCCAGGCTTGTCTGCAAAGCCTCTCTTTTGCAGGCTGGTCTATGCAGCCTGCAAAAGAAAGGATGCTTTTTTGCAATGCATTAGCATTGTAATGCATTGCATTAGTGATCAGACCCTCTGGGGTTCAACACCCCTAGGGGGTCTAATAAATGCAAAAAAAAAAATAAAAAAAAGTTAAAAAAAATATAAAAAAATATAAAAAGAATTAAAAGTTCAAATCACCCCCCTTTCCCTAGAACACATATAAAAGTAGTTAAAAACTGTGAAACATATACATGTTAGGTATCCCTGCGTCCGAAATCGCCCGCTCTACAAATCTATAAAAATATTTTTCCTGTTCGGTAAACGCCGTAGCGGGAAAAATAGTCGAAAGTGCCAAACCGCCGTTTTTTCACTGTTTTGATTCTGATAAAAATTTGAATAAAAAGTGATCAAAGCAATAAGATTTCCCGAAAATGGTAGAACTAATAAGTACACCCAACCCCGCAAAAAAAGCCGCCCTATGCATCCCCGTACACTTACGTATAAAAAAGTTACGGCCGTCGGAATATGGCGACTTTTAGAAAAAAAATTTTTTAACACAGTTTTGGAATTTTTTTAGGGGTCAAAATGTAAATAAAACCATATAAATTTGGTATCCCTGGAACCGTAACAAAACATAGAATATAGGGGACGTCATTTTGGCTGCACAGTGAACGCCATAAAACCAAAGCCCGTAAGAAAGTCGCAGAAATGCATTTTTTCTTCAAATCCACCCCATTCTGAATTTTTTTCCTGCTTCCCAGTACATTATATAGAATAATTAATGGTAGCATCATGAAGAAAAATTTGTCCCGCAAAAATTAAGACCTCATATGGCTCTGGGAGCGGAGAAATAAAAAAGTTATGGGGTTTAGAAGGAGGGGAGTCAAAAACGAAAAACGAAAATCAAAAAATGCCATCGGCGGGAAGGGGTTAAGGTCCAAAACAGGCTGGTCACTAAGGGGTAAATATATATGTATTTATTTATACACACACAAATACAAAAACGCAGTAGCATTCAGACAGCACTAGGACATATAAAGAATATAGAGGGCAACTGCATTTACACTATATATAGATAAATTAACATGGTCTATAGACTAAATATATAAATTTGTGGTTATTCTTCATACATATTTGATCAAACAGTAGGAAGTAGAGTATGACTCGGGATCCTACTTGCCTTTTGTTCACATTATTAGCCTAGTCAGACAAACCTCCTGCCCCCCCCCCCCCGCCCCCAAGTATAATGATTGGAGGACCCGGGAAGGTGAGGAAGCATTACAACCACTGCTACTTACGTCTCCTGGGCTCTGATGTGACTCCCTGTCTTTGGGCCTCTTCAGTGACATCACAGATGTCATGTGGGTCAAGCTAGTGTCATGATGCATATTAAAGCATAATCCACATCTGTAACGTCATTGAAGAGGGCCAGGGCCTTGGAGAGGTGAGTAACACTGATTTTTATGTTTGAAAAGTATAATGACCGGAGGGAGATGGGAGGAGATCAAACTCCCAAGTCTAATAATAGTTCTTGGGTGTTGAACACACAAAATTTGCAAGGAACACCATAGGGGGACATAATACTTTGTGCAGGGGTCATTATTAGAGATGAGCGAGTACTGTTCGGATCAGCCGATCCGAACAGCACGCTCGCATAGAAATGAAAGGACGTAGCTGGCACGCGGGGGGTTAAGCGGCCGGCCGCCGTCAAAGTGGAAGTACCAGGTGCATCCATTCATTTCTATGGAGCGTGCTGTTCAGATCGGCTGATCCAAACAGTACTCGCTCATCTCTAGTCACTATGAGACATTATACTGTGTGCAGAGGTCGGGCCACTATGGGATATTAAACTGCGCTCAGGGGCCTCTGTGGGTCATTATACCATGTAATGGCCAGGAAAGGGGAGGCATATATATTTATATATATAAATGTAGTTATTTATAAAAAGCAGCTTTTCTCCAACATGGGGCCTTAGCCTAAGGGTTAGTTCACACGTGACAAGAGGGGGTGGATTTTGACGAGGAATCAGCCTCAAAATCTGCCCCCTCACAATAAAGGTCTATGTAGACCGCTAGCGTTCTTTTTTCCGCTAGCGGTTTGTTCGCAGAAAAAAGAAGCGAGCTGCCCTTTCTTCAGGTGGATTCCACGTCCACATCGCGACACCACCCTTCGGACTATTACCATTCATTTGGGCCTAATCCAGAGCAGAATACCACTGCACTGCACCAGCATCCCATTGCGGCGGCCGCGACGGAATGTGTACATGCGGAACTCCATGTGAACTTGCCCTGAGTCTGTTTGCAGTCGTGTTTTTCATTACTTTAATCTATACATATTTTTTTTTTTGTTTGTTGGCTAAAACAGTGAAGCCATGTGAAGTTAGAATCTATAGGAATTAATCCAAATTATAGCGGATCCCAATTAGACTAGTCCTTGACAAATCTACAGTATATAAAGAAGAGAATGCAGACTTACATAAAATACCCACTGGAGAGCCCATCACATTCCATGTATAGATCCTAACATGTATTTGACTGAAGACAACGCAACAACTGTAAAGACTACAAATCACTGGGCAGCACATAAACAATTTTCTCACACAAATGTTTATTTGATTAGACTTTTTTTCTGAATACAAGTCCTCTGTGAAGTGTAAAGATTTCCTTCTCATTGAAACCTGCAGCTAATTGAGCTGGACGGCCTCCAGCCTTCGCTTGCTTTTATCTTTAAATTCCATTTAATTGCTTTGGCAATGCACGGTGTTGTGGATGCAAACGCTGCACGCCTTCCCAGACCTAAAGAAGATGTAATTCTCTGATTAAAGGAAAAAAGGTCTAGGCAAGGTTATTAAGTATTTACTACATAAAAGGTACTAAAGAAGTGATCTCTGATTGCAAGTTGGAATAGGAGCCCTTCATTTAAAACAAGTCTTCGTCTCACTTGCATACTGTATACATAGCACAGCAATACGCCGCAGCCTGCTGTATTATACATCCATCCATGCTGTATAAATGCATGTCATGCTTACATGATTAGTCTATTTTTCACAGTGTTTCATGTTCATTTTACAGATAGATCAAAGAAAAGGTAAATCACGTAATCCTTTTCTCAATGATGACCTTGCTACCTACCAGCTCTCATTGTCTCCTTTACAATGACAATCTTTTTTTTTTTCTTTCGTAACAGTTATTCACAAAATCATGCAAAGGGTCCTTTCACACCTGCACTCGTTGTCCAGTTCGTGCATTTCCATCTTCTGCCCTGCGAAACTGGACAGGAGACGGAAACTCGGCGTTCAGTTTTAAAACCCATTCACTTGAATGGGTTTGCAAAGGTGACCGCCCGTGTGCGTCTTCTGCCTGTCCGCGGGGAAACCAGTTTTTTTTAGCTGGACACAAAGTCAGACAAGCAGGAGTGAACCCCCAAAAAAGATGTAAACTTATTCACACAAGTAATTTTACTAATTGTAATTCGGAGTCTCACAAAGATCAAGACCACTCTTCTGGGTGCAGTGATGCTACTAGGCAAAGCCTCCAAGCTCTTACCACAGTAAGGGCCCGTTCCTACAGAGTAACGCTGAGCTCATTCTGACACGTAAACACGTTTCAGAGTGAACGCTTCAAAACAGAATCCCATTGACTTCAATGGGTTCTGTCTTACCCGCGATACACATTGAAATCAATGGGAAGCTTTTTAACCCATTGATTTCAATGTGTTACGTGCATTAAACGGAACCCATTGAAGTCAATGGGATTCTGTTTAGAAGCGTTCACTCTGACACGTGTTTACATGTCAGAATGAGTGCAGCGTTACTCCATGGAAACGGGCCCTAATGAAGGACACTGCGCAGCACCACACCATGGAAACAGCTCAAAAAGTTCACCTAAGGGTGCATTCAGACTACGTAACGCCGGGCGTGTATGAGAGCCGTACACGCCGGCATTACGGCAGACTGCCGAACACTTCCCATTCACTTCAATGGGAGCGCTCGTAAACGCCGCTGTTACGAGCGCTCCCATTGAAGTGAATGGGAAGTGTTCGGCAGTCTGCCGTAATGCCGGCGTGTACGGCTCTCATACACGCCCGGCGTTACGTAGTCTGAATGCACCCTTACCATGTGGTCTCATTCAGAAGACTGAACTAGTAGAAGGGCTTCCTATGCTGCCTTCTGCTAACTAACAATACCTCGGCCAATTGGGAGAGTTGGAACTAAGGAAAAAAAAATAGAATAGAACAAACTGCAACCTTTCAAACGGAAAAAAAAATAAAGACTTCGACAGCAACACAAACACATTCACTATCATTAGGAATAAAGTGGTAGAGTAAAATTGCAATTTTATGTTCTAAGAGTACCTACTGTATATAGTCCTAAGCTAAAGGTGTTTTCTGATTTAGGGAAGTCATATTTAATACAGTGTAAGCTAGCATTCAGAACCCTCAAGTTTTTTTATGCAATTCTAATTTTGCAGAAATTATAATCCATTTGGGGACAAATCTATTATTTTTCCATCACCATCTTCTGAGAGCCATAACATTTTTGCTTTTCTATTGGTGGAGCTGCTTGAAGGCTTATTTTTTGCACCAATTGGTACAATTTTGGGCTGTATATGACTTTTTGATCACTTTTTATTCCATTTTATCTGAGGAGAGATGGCAAAAATTGTTACTTCTAGTGTTTTTATCCACATTTTTTCTCCTTACATTTACTGTGTGGGTTAACTAATAGTTTAATTGTATTGTACAGTTTGTTAACGGACATAGAGATACCAAACATGTAGTGTTTTAAACTGTACTGTATAAGGGAAAAAGTGGCATTTATTGGGTTTTTGTTATTTTTTTCTACTTGTAAATATGTCTAATTTATTTTTACATATTTTAATAAGGGACATGAAGAACACTGGTTCAGTGTTATACACCCCAATAGAGAAGTATGTAAGTGTATAATGGCCGTTCGCCTATGCATAAAACAGGGCTCAGCTGTCTTGCCCAGAAAGAGTCTTTAACTCCTTAACACAAAATAACGTACCCACCAGGAACAACATCTGCAAGGAGTTTGTATGTTCTCCCCGTGTTTGTGTGGATTTTCTCCCATTCTACAAAGACATACTTAAATGAAAAAAAAGGGTACATTGTGATCCCTATATGGGGCTGACAATCTACATTAAAAAACAAACAAACAGGGGCGGAGCCTGACCGTTGAACGAGATGGCTGCTTGATCTGTAGCTCTGCCACTCGTATGCTCAAAAACACCTCTCTACCTTAGCTTTTGTGAGCAAATATGGTCCGAACAGGAGGGAATCGTTCTGGAACATCCTCTGGCACACCCAGAACCCATCCAGCCCAGTCGGGGATGCAGCAGTACCTGAGAAAGAAAGACCCCCGTTCTCCCTCGCTTACCTCCAAGATGGCGCCTGAAGATGAAGATAGCAGCGCGGGGGAGACAGCGCACGACTCTGATGCCGATAGTAGGAGACTCGACTCTGGTCAAGCTACTGTTATCACTCAAAACTTTCTCCGGAAAGCTTTGTCACAGGCCATTGCTCCGGTTCTGGCCGAAATAGCCGAGATGCGAGCCGATATGAGAGCTATGGACAAGAGAGTGGAAAAGCTAGAATCGGCTCATAGAGATGTCTCAAGATCTACGTCTGCTATGTCTTCTCAATTGGAAACACAGGCTGAATTTATTAATAAGAGTTTTCTTCAACTTGAAGATCTTGAAAACCGGAATCGTAGACGAAATGTGCGTATTCGAGGTATTCCTGAGTCTTATGCAGCAGACACCTTACCAGATACGGCTTGTAAGATCTTTGACATGTTACTGGGCCCCAATAAACTTACCTCCTCGGCGGTGGAACGGATACACCGCGCCATTCGTCCTAAGCCGGGTCCCGAAGATCCCCCTAGGGATGTCATATGCGCATTGCTGTCCTCTGCCGACACGACCGCGATCCTCCATGCAGCTAGAGACTGTTCCTCTTTGGTCCTGGAAGGCGCAAAAATTCAGATATACCAAGATCTCTCCCCCTCTACTTTACAGAAACGGAGAGCTCTTAAACCCCTTCTGGAAGCTCTTAAGTCCCGCAAGATTCCTTATTCATGGCTGTTTCCGTTTGGCCTGTCTATACTGTATAATGGCCGAAGATTTAATGTTTACTCACCTTCTGATCTCCCTGCAGCATGGGCCACCATTGGTGCCCCTCCAGTGGATATCCCGTCGTGGCTACCAATTCCAATAGATGAATTGGACCTTCCAGGCCCCTCTTCCAGCTTTACCTCGCCAAAGATGTCGGGCAGATTTCGGTCCCCTAGAGCCACTAGAGGGACTCCACGCAGAAGAGAATTGGTCCTGAGAAACAAATGAGCGTTCTTATCTGGTGTTTGTTGGTGATTGCAAATTACTGCATTTTTCCTTTTGTTGATACCTGTGGAGTACATTCTTTCAAAGCCTTTCTGACCCCTAGTTTGGATATGGCTCCGGGAACTTGGTGCCATCCGAGGGCACACTGTGTTCTAGTTCTTTATAGTTAACCTCCTGGTTTATTTTGATAATTAGATTGGGTTATCTTATAATGTGATTTCATTTGTGCTTATGTTTGTCTTTGTTTTGGCCGTTACGAACCCTCTCTCTCCCTGGGTTTGGGCTGGGGGATGTTCTGTTCGTTTATTTGCCTTACTGAAATGGTTGTTCCCATCCATCCATCACTATTCCTCATTCCTTCCCTTCCCCCCATCTATTCCTACCCAGTCCCTCCTTCCCCTCCCCTCTCATCCCGCCTCCGCCTTTGCCACTCCCCACTCCAACTCCTTTAGTCTGCTCCCTATTACCCCGCCTTCTTCTTCCCATAATCCCCCCCTTTTTGCAGGTAACAGTCGCTCCTACGTCACTACGATACGACGTCAGGAGCTCGGATATACGTCTTCTTTTCCCCTGACATGGTTTCTCCTGTTCATGCCGCGCCTACGCTGCTCTATAATGATTCTGTTTGCCTACGCGATGGTAAATGGTACCTTTTATTACTGTTATAACATCTTTATGAATGCTTTTGAAGGCTAGGTTTAATGATTATTGGCAATGTTACGATATAGGTTTCTCCTACTATACTGTTCATAGAAGCGTTTTGCCTTTTACTATATGTCTTCTGTACAACCCTACTTCTTCTTGTTTATCCAGCCCTTCTGTTCCCTCTTACTCTTTATCTCTCTCATCATATTTCCTCCCCCCGCTCCCTCCCCCTCTCCCCCCCTTTTTCTTCCCTTTCATAGTTGTGTCATTCTCTCTAATTCTCATTCCTTCTTTATGGCATATCAGCGTTACTGAGGTCTTTTGGGACCATATCATTGGTTTATAATGGTGTGAGGGGTGTAAGGGGCCCCTAATTGATCAGGCCGTTCTTTTTATTCCACCCCCTGATCTCTGTTGCTGAATTTGAGTCCCTTTATCTTAGGACTCATTCAGCCACTTGAGGTGATCAGTGGACGCACAGATTTTATCCACTGATCCCGATTTACTTTGGGTAGTACAGCACTATCTACCCCTATCCCTCCCCTTCCTTTTCCTTCCCCATTTCCCCTCCCTGCTTCTTTCTATACCTCTTTACTACAACTAGCTTTTCTCTATTTCTTTTCTCCTCATACACGCTCTTCTCTCTCCTACTTTGACTATAGGCTATTGCTCGAATACGTTACCATACTATGGCTGTATCCACGTGCTTATCCCTAAATGTTAAAGGTCTTAATACTCCACAGAAGCGAAGTGGTTTGTTTCAATTGCTGAAACGTCGAAAAGCTGGTATAATCTTCCTGCAAGAAACACATTTTAAGGGCAATAAGATCCCGCATATCCCGAAAAAACAATTCTCACAACATTTCCACAGCACTCATCCCTCCTCCGCTACTAAAGGGGTTTCCTTGTTATTTCATCATTCTGTTCCTTTTGTATTTAATAGCCAATATGCGGATGCTGAAGGTCGTTTTTTGTTTGTGAAAGGGACGATCGCTTCTGTTACTTACACTTATGTATGTGTTTATGCTCCAAATCAGGGACAGATCGCATGGCTCATAGAAATGCTTCGAGTGCTGAAATTGTTTGCTGAAGGCCATATTGTATTAGGAGGCGACTTCAACCTTGCTCTTAATCATACCATAGATTCGACAGCGACTAGACCGATACATGGTCAAAAATCGATAGGTAGGCTAGTGGCGTCTTTGCAAGACTTACAGTTAATTGATATTTGGAGAGTTCTCCATCCTTCAGAAAGGGACTTTACTTTCTATTCTTGCACAGCCAAGTCTTATCATCGCATAGATTATTTTTTCCTGTCCAAATCGCTCTTATCTACTGTCTCTGGAGCGACAATCGGGAATATTGATTTCTCTGATCATGCCCCGATCTCCCTGAAAATCCAACTGCAAAATGTGCCGAGACCTCAGTGGTCATGGAAATTAAACGAGTCACTTCTTGACTCGGAAGATAATGCTCAATGGATTAGGAACAAACTAACAGACTTTTTTGAGATTCACGCCCAATCTGATTGTGACCCTACAATTGTCTGGGAATCACATAAGTCTTATATTAGGGGTTTCTTCATATCCTTAGCCACGAAAGTTAAGAGAGACAGTAGTAAGCAGTTAGATGATATCCTTTTACGTATAGCCCAAATCGAGAGATTACATAAACGATCTTTACTAGACGCCTCTCACACGGAACTTTTGAATCTACGAGAACAATTGAGGGATTATCTCAATCGTCAGAACGCTAAGCAGCACTTGCATTACAGGAAAATGATTTATGCCCATGGTGACAAGGGTAGTAGAATAATGACAAACCTTTTAAGGAAAGACAGGAAAAAATTGTTTATCCCCTCTATTCGCTCTGCTAAGGGTCCTGTTGTCACATCTACAGACGATATTGCGAGGGAATTTCTCTCTTTCTACACAGAACTTTATAATCTCCCGGAAGGTACACCCGAGATGTCGCCAACTGAGTTATGCGAAAAAACTGATCGTTTCCTTGCATCCCTTGACTTGCCATCTCTCCCCAATGACGCTGGCGAAAGTCTGCTGGCGCCTGTTACTTCGGAGGAGTTGGCGGAGGTCGTAGATAGTTTTCAAATTGGAAAAAGCCCTGGCCCAGACGGCCTTTCGTTACGTTATTATAAAACCTACCGAGATACATTAACCCCTTATTTAATGAAATAGTGTAATGCATTACTTGATGGCTCAAAATTGCCTCCGCAGGCACAAGAGGCACACGTTACGCTAATTCATAAGGAAGGCAAAAGTCCTAATGAATGTGGGAGCTACCGGCCCATATCCTTACTGAATCTGGATATAAAAATATGGGCAAAGATTCTCTCTCGTCGGTTACAGCCTTTTATCCCCAACCTGGTTTGTGAGGAACAGGCCGGTTTTGTATTGGGAAGGGAGGGCCGGCATAACATGATGAAATTGCTACCGGCTGTTCATGTTGCTCGTTCCTCTAGACAGCCCTTGATCCTTCTCAGTGTAGACGCTGAGAAGGCATTTGATAGGGTGAAGTGGTCCTATTTGAGATCAACCCTTGCCAAGTTCGGGTTCCCCGAAAGATTTATTACTGCCATATTCTCACTCTACGATCATCCGTCAGCTCGCCTTCGAGTAAATGGTATACTTTCAGACAGATTCCAAATAGCAAATGGTACACGTCAGGGATGCCCCCTGTCCCCCACCCTGTTTATTTTGTTTATTGAGACTCTCCTTCAGGCGATACGCCAAGATTCTAGAATTAGAGGTGTGACTACTGGACATGGGGAACTACAAGCTACTGCATTCGCAGATGATCTACTGTTCTTGATTTCCAATCCGGAGGACGGCTTACCCGCTCTGGTAGATAGATTGCCTGACTTCGGTAAGATCTCCGGCTACAAATCCAACCTCACAAAGTCAGAGGTTTTGAATATCACTCTTTCCAAATCTATGGTCAATAAACTCAGAATCCGTACCCCTTTCTCTTGGGCGGATTCGGAGATTAAATACTTGGGAATTAGGTTAACATCTGATCCATCATCTCTATATGCTCGTAACTTCCCCCCCTTGCTAGATGATTTAAAGCGTCTATTATTGTCTTATACTACACTCCCGGTCTCTTGGTTTGGGCGCAAAAGTATTATACAGACATATATACTTCCAAAGATCTTATATAAATTAGCAATGCTACCGGTACTAGTCCCTAAAGCTTTTTTTAATTCTCTGAAATCGATCTTCTCCAAATTCATTTGGCGCAATAAAACCCCTAGATTAGCCTGGTCACTACTGTCCCGTCGGAAGTCGGAGGGAGGGGTGGGTCTGCCAAATGTATATAACTATTATAAATCCTCATTACTGAGCTGGTGGTCCGAATTGACAGCACCAGTACACTCCTTAGTGCCCTCACAACTTTTTGCTACGATGTACGGCTCCTCATATTTGCGTACATTGTGGTTGCCTGGAAAGGCTCCTTTAGGACGGTCTTTATCTGACCAACTACTTGATGGGGCCCCATCCATATGGTCACTCTTACAAGATCGACTGGCTCCAACTCCGTCTCCTTTGCTACCTCTGGGCTTAGTCCCGGATTTGATGGGAATTGCTGCTGATGCATACAGACCCATATGGGACGCGCTTAATTGTCTCATAATAAGGGATGTTTCTAGAGAGGGAACTTTAATTGCCTTAGATGACATTCTTCAGAAATTTCCCGACCTGTCCCTTTCCTTTCTACACAAATGACATATGCTTTTTGTCTTCAAAAAATTCACTGAAAAGTTTCACATACGCTCTGACCTTACGCCATTTGAAAAACTCTTGTCATCTCCCACAAAGATGCTCAGAAAGATATCTCATATGCTGCATTCACATGTTTCTCCACCAACTCATTATAAACCCGCTTACTTATCCTCATGGGAATTGGAATTGGGTATAAAATTATCGACGGAAGATGTTGACTTTATTTTAACTAATTCTCATGGCATATCGCAGTGTGTACGCATTCAGGAGAACCAGTATAAATTGATTACAAGGTGGTATCGCACCCCGGAATGGCTCTTTAATAGACGATTGACAACTTCAGCTAACTGTTGGAGATGTTCCACGGAACAGGGCAGCTATATGCACATTTGGTGGAATTGTCCCCTAATCAGACCATTCTGGGAACATGTTCAATCTACGATTAGGATTATCTACAGCGCATCTTTTACTATTGTTCCTCAAATGATCTTCCTGAACATGCCTTCACCGGGATACAAGCCCAAGAAAGATAAATTAGTCAATCTTCTTCTTTCTGCCGCAAGGATGGTTATACCGCTTTTTTGGCTACAAAAAGTTACTCCCCCTCCTACAGTTTGGGAAGAGAAAGTCTCCCAGATTGCACGCTTCGAGGAGCTTCTTGCTTGTTCCCATAGGTCTACAGATGCCTACCGCCGCGTGTGGTCACCATGGCTACTTCGTGATTTTCTTAGGAATTCTTAGTTTGCTTAGTGGAATGGCTCCGTTGGTAACGTGTGACTTTAATACTTTTCTTTTTCCTCTTAGACTTTCACACTGCTTCTTCTTTCTCTTAGCGTCTTTCTCATTCTCTGGTCCTTTTTCTTCCTTTCTTCTCTCATACCTGTGCTTCACCCCCCTTTCCCCTACCTTAACTTCTTTGTCCCCCCCCCCTTTTTTTTTTTTTTCTGCCTGTATGTTTCTCCCTTTCTCCCTCCCTTGATTTCACCTTTCCTACCCCTACACCCCAATACATAAAGATAGTGTTATACATGCCTATTTTCTTATGATCTTCACATTGTTTGATCAGTCATGTTAAGTTGTTTTACTTTATGACAGATGGGTTAATTAATTTTGACCTTTTGCTGTAATGTCAATTCAGCTGTCTTTGTTTTTGGATGTTTTGCTCAATAAACTTATGAATTAAAAAAAAAAAAACAAACAAACAAAAACGTACTGATACTGTTTATGGGAAGGTGTACCTTCCCACAAATCTAGAGTGGTTGTCAGCTGTAAGTAACAGCTGAGCTCTGATCTTAGGTGTTAACCCCTTAGCCCTAGCAACCAATTACTTTTATGACCTCCACCCTGCTCTGTTTCCATGATGCTTGTTGCCTCTTCAGTGGCCCTGAGTCTGAGGTCTGCACATCAGGTCTTTGGTTCCTGTGTGCAGTATCCACTATGTAGGCCTGTCAGGGCTACCATTTTGTTCCTGGTGTCCTTCGACAGCTCTATGGTCTTGGACAGGTGGACAGGTGTCTTTTATACTGATAAGTTCAAACAGGGGTCATTACTACAGATAATGAGTGGAGGAAGGAGGAGTTTCTTAAAGAAGAAGGTACAGGTCTGTGAGACAGAAATCTTGCTTATTTGCAAATAAATTCTTTCCAGATCAGACAATGTGATTTTCTGGATTTGTTTTCTCATTTTGTCTCTCATAGTTGAGGTCTACCTATGATGTCAATTACAGGCTGACCTCATCTTTTTAAGTAGAAAAACTTACACAATTGATAGCTGACTAAATACTTTTTCCCCACTGTAAAACGCTAATTCCTCACCAAACTGATGGCCAAAGTCACCCAGGTAAAACAGTGCTGTATTATCATGGTTTGTGATTGTATTACCATTTTCTGGTTGTCTATGGATTTTACCTCTCCTAAAACAACTCACAAACAGACCCCATTGGCATCTTCCCTGCATAGGTTTAGTCTCTTTGATACTTGGCATATATCCCACCTTTGTGAGCCAGATTTTACTTTCTTGTCACACCCACATAAAACATATACAAGAATCGATCTATTCTTTATTTAACAACTTATGTCAAGCTCTATTGTTTAGATAACATGGTCCTACATGCCTCGATAACTTAAAATATATAGGAACAGTTTAGAAAACCTCTTGACTTTTTGAAGACTGAATGACTTCATTTACCCCAGCCCCAGTATAGCCAACACTACACAAACATTTGATGAATATTTCTTGCTTAAAGACAATGGCCAAGTGAATGATACAACTCTCTGGTGTGCCCATAAAGCTACAATGCGAGGGTACTTGATCAGTCACCTCATGAACATAAGACTAGGACTCAGTTGGAACTTACTTTTCAAACTCAACTGTGACAAAACCAACGTGCCTATTCCCCACACAAGGTGACTGAAATCACTAACTTATCCTGTCAGCTCCATAAGCTTCAAGTGTATAAACATGACATGACTATGTGTAAGCTTAAGCTTTCTTACTATTGGTTTGGAAATAAGCCCAGTGTTCTGTTGGCTAAACTTCTTAAGACACAAACCATCAAAATTAGAATCCCCTTATTGTATGATAAACATAATTATAGGATTTGAGATTAAGGGCACGGATGATATCATGGTGGAATATTACTTCTTGTTATATAATAATCAAATGACAAGTTTACTGCACAACCAAAACTTACATGTGAAGAATATGCAAATCTGAGGCACTGGCTTCCTAATTACATCATGGAAGTCAGATTTGCATATTCTTCCCATATTCCTTTGCACAGTGGAGCGCTCATGGCTTAATAAGATTACACACACCTAAATGGTGGTTCTCTCCCTATGGAGTGACGATATCCCCTCAACCAAAACTTAGTGATACCCAGGCATTTTTAGACAATTTAGATTTTCTCTCTCTCTGACTCAACTCTCTCAACCATTCAATCTAAAAGAAGTGCCACATGTTATTTCCATTCTAAAAAAAAAAGCAAAAAAACAAAAAACAAAAAATACCCAGGCTTTGATGGGCTGAATAATGCCTATTATAACTCTGGCCAACATACTCTGAGCACTTTTTTGCTCAGAACCTTTAACCATGTTCTCCAGGTTGGTACTTTCCCTTCTGAGATGCAAGTACTCCCACACTTAGTATGGAAGGACCAAGTAGATTTTGTGAAGGACTGACAGACCTAACAAGGGACCCGTAGATATATTGACACTTTCTTAAGTGTCAGACCGGCAAACACTTTGTGCTTCTCATTCTGAATGTGACCATGTCCATTGGAGGTGCTTTGTAAATTTTGTATATGCTCAAGTTTTTTGACTGCAATTATAGCATTGCATACTACCCCATCGGCACAGGTCTATATGTCTGGTACTATCTCTCAAAAATTCCATATTACTAACATTACTACAGTGTCCCCTTTCCCCTTTTGTACTGTTTATGGACCATTCACAAAAGCAATTTGTTCTTCTGAGAGTATCATAGGTATCACGATTGGTAAGACTGAACACCAAATTGGTCTATTTGCGATTATGTTGTCTTGTGTATATCACCCCCTACATTTCCTTAGCGTCTTTTACTGAACTAATTAGCCAATTTGGAACCATTAGATATTAGAAGTAAATTCTTATAAATCCCTAATATTGTATCTAGGCATTTCCCTAGATCTTAAAGATAAATTACAGACCCAGTTTCCCTATAACCAGACAAGAGTTACTCTTTGAAGAATATTTACCATGCAAACTTTTTTGAAACTACTATGCTCTATTTCTAAAGAACACCAAAATGTCTCCAACTTTCCCATATCTCAAATGATGTTTATCAGTAAAGTGTAGATTTTTCCTAAGATTTTGTATCATTTTCATAATGTTCCCATCTGTCTCCCTAGATCAGTAGCGTAACTAGGAATGGCGGGGCCTCGTTGCAAACTTTTGACATTGCTCCCCCCCGACGCCAAAGACCTCGACTAACCCCCTCCTCCGCATTCCTGCGCATTCTGTTATTTCCCTTAGTGGCCCCTGCACACAGTATTATGTCCGTCAGTGGCCCCTGCACACAGTATTGTGTCCCTCAGTGGCCCCTGCACACAGTATTATGTCCTTCAGCAGCCCTTGCACACAGTATTATGTCCCTTAGTGGCCCCTGCACACAGTATTGTACACCATAGTGGTCCCTGCACACAGTATTATGCCCCACTGTGGACACCCATAAATAATTATTATACTCTGGGGTCTTTTCAGACCCCAGAGTATAATAATCGGAGACCCGGGGGAATAAAAACATAAAAAACTACTGTTTGTTACCTGTGCTCCGGCTCCTACGCTGTCGGCATCCAGACATCGGACGCCACATGACCCGGGACGCGGGCCGGGGTCATGGGATGTCAGAGACGTCAGACAACTAGGCCTGAGCTAAGGTCTGCCCGGATCATGCAGAGGTAAGTAACAGTGTTTTTTTATGTTTCTTACTTCTCCAGGGCCTCCGATCATTATACTTGGGGGTCTGCAAAGACCCCCGAGTATAATGATAGTGTTTGTGGGGCCCGCGGTGTCACTTACCAATCCCGGCCCAGCCAGGATGGGTAAGTAAATAGGGCCTGTTACTGGCTGGAGTAACTCCAGCGGTAACGGCCTATTAGAAAAAGAAAAGAAAAAAACCACAGCGGTAGCGGCTGTCACCGGGCCCCCTAATGTCCCGGGCCCTGTGGCAGTCGCTTCCACTGCCACCACGGTAGTTACACCCCTGCCCTAGATCTTACATTCTGCAACTTCAAAAATTGCTCAATGACTTTATATGGACATACCAGAAAGCCAGGGTCTTGAATACAATTCTCTACAAAGAATGCAACAATTGTGGTTTGGGATGCCCTTATATTCCCAACTATTATGCAGTTATACTGGAATAATTAAACATTTGGTGGAGAGAGGAGTCCTCCAAATTTTAATTATGACTAGAATTGGTTGGTTGTTCCCCTGCAACCACCAACCCAGTTCTACAAGCAGGTCTATATGCATGGTATTGGGTAGCTAACGCTCCACATCTCCTTCCTGCTAGATGGAAGACATACATCTTAAGTGTGACCCATATCTTTATTTCAGATTCTGATTTTACTACTTGTATACATCAAGGTATACCTCAGTTAGGAGATCTATATAATGCCAACATTATGCACACTTTTACACACCTAGCCCAGAGATATTTTAGTCCCATATAGAGACTTTTATAAGTATTCGTAGTTGCATCACTTTTTGTCCACCTTGGTGTAATCCTCAGAAATCCCCACCTCAAAAAATGAAACTTGCTTTTATGGCCCTAAATTAATGGTGGAAGATATATCCAAGGTATATGAAGCACTTTCCACATGTTCAGAACAAAGCCCCTTACCATTGCAATATAAATGGGAATTAGAACTTGGTAAGATGTTTACTGATGCCCAATGGGAAGCTTCCTTCCAATTTTATCTCAAACAGACTATATAAAATTCATTTAGAAATCTCATGTAAGCTTTTGTACTTAATGCTATGCTGCATCCCCAGAATATACTTCAATTTGTCTCTTTTATGCTGGAGGTGCCATTCTGAAGCACATATAGTGGTCGTGTGGGGTACTTAATCCTTTGTGGGTTAATGTTTTTGATTTTTTGAGAGAAGTACATGTTTTTGCTCCGCCATGGGGTGTAGAGATGGCCCTGCTATCGAAAGGGTTGGAAGAACTTTTACTTGAGGATGGAGCAATTGTAGCCCACGTATTAACAGCCACAAGAACCTTGAACCTATATAGCTAAGCAGTGGCAGGAACCTACTTAACTATGCTTATATTTATGTTGTCAAATATCTCTGAACATTAACATAGTTCTATGCACAACAGCAAAGTCTCTTTATGGATATAAACTTCTAAGCACGTGTAAGGGACCCTGGTTTATTTTAGAAGGTACATTATAGTATATCATTTTCTAGATAACTCATGAAATTCCCTCTTTTCTATTGGTAAGTAGTTTTCACTGAATTATTTCTTATGACAGGTTTTGTAAACAAAGTTTAATTAAAAAAGGTTTTCCCATCTTAGCCCTTAATGGCTGACATGAGAATACCCATACTTATGCTGTGGCTAGAATTACAGAAACAGCTGAGCTGGCTGTTCTACACTTTTTCTATAACTCCCATAGAAGTGAAAGGGAACTACAGGAAATATTCTACAGTGAGAAGCTAATTTACATAAACATAAAATGGAAATATCTTTAAAATAACTGACTATTGGGTAACAATAAAGGTACAGTCATAAGGAAAAGACAGTACACCCCCTTTAAATGCATGGTTTTATAAGCATAATAAAAAGTCCTTGGAAGGACTTAAAATTAGGTAAATACGACCTCAGATGAACAGCAACCTCAGGTTTCATCACTTCATTATTTGTGTAACAAAAACCTGCTCAGGCTTGTGTCAACGCAATTCCAAGGGAAAAAATACATCAGCAATGATCTTAGAGGAGCAATTGTTGCATACGTCAAATGTTCAATTAGAAATCTAAACTGTGAAACTTGGTGAAGAATTAGAAAGCAGGAGGATCACATAAACAAGTAAGGCTAATCCCCTGCATCAGCCGATCATGAGGAGCTGTGGGTGGAGAAGTGATTGGCAATGTCAGTGTCACTAAATAAGAGAATATCCATAGAGGAGCTATTATGTGGAGAAGGAAGGTAGAAAGCTTGGACTAATCTCAGCCACCAGGGACAGTGCAAAAAATTAAGACAAATTGGAAACTATTAATGAAAACACAGATGGGAGATAGTGAAAAGTAAGGATAGGTTAGATAAATTTAATTTATTTAGACACAGAGCAAGAGACCAACCATAGGTGACTTTTACCGTACTCAGTACAAATATACATGATCTAGCCTCAACCAACAAGTGTTTCAGCAGAGAATTGTTATACCTAAAAGGGACATTGCTACGATGTCCAGAAAGGTTTAAGTAATATATATGGAGCAATAAACCATTCTCATCCCCACACCTCCAATAAATTAAGAGCATAAGACTTCTTAATTCTGTAACTTCAGAAGTACTTGGCACTGTGAGGGGCAAGTATAATCATGTATTTCTATATATTTCTCTCTGAACTACTACTGTTTCCACCATCTAATAGATCTGTCCCTGATATATCCATTGTAGTCTCAGGCCTTACTATAACTCCTAGGCAGCATGCCCGCTGACTCGCGGTCATGTTTCATTCTGACCTTTTCTTCACCCCCCATATTGAATCACTGAAACGCTCATGTCACTTCCACCTCAAAAACATCTCCAAAATGCGCCCTTTCCTTACCAGAGATACATTAAAGACACTTATTGTCTCTCTGATTCATTCTTGCCTTGACTACTGTAACTCCTTACTAATCGGTCTTCCCCTTACTAAACTCTCCCCTTTACCTGAATTTAGCATCCAGGTTCATCTATCAGTCTAGACACTACAGAGATTCCTCCGGTCTGTGCCGGTCACTACATTAGCTGCCTATTCATTATAGAATAAAATATAAAGTTATCACTCTCATCCACAAGGCTCTCCATAATTCTGCACCTCCATACATTTCCTCCCTCATCTCTGTCTACCGCCCAACCCGTGCTCTCCATTCACTCAATGACATAACACTTACATTCTCTATTATCAGAACTTCCCACACTCATACACAAGACTTCTCCCGAGCTGCACCACTTCTCTGGAATGCTCTACCCCGGACAATCAGATTAACTCCCAATTTCTACAGCTTCAAGCACAAACTAAAGGCGCATCTTTTCAGACAGGCCTATCACAATTCCTAATGTAAACCATTCCGTACCGTCATTAGAATCCCCAAAATTTAACCCTTCTCTGTTCCAGCTCCCACATTACCCCACGATACAATGCCATTTCAGGCTAATTATATATGTCCAAGCACCATCCACATGTTAAAAGACACGACTGGTGACAGCTCAAAGTTTTATGTTTGTGTAATGACAGTAACCTCTATTACAAAATTGTCTGACCACTGTTTTAGCAATGCCACCCATGCTACCCCTTGTGTCACCCCCTCTACCTCATAGATTATAAGCTCTTGTGAGCAAGGCCCTCAGTCCCATTGTGTGAAATGACTTTTTTTATAATGTATCTGTCACGGGATGGTTAGAGTCTATACTATAGGCAATGTGTAATATATATTTCATGTGGAATGTATTCTCTAACCTGTTATATACATCAGTGTGTAGTTGGCTGATTAGGGTCTAGTGTGTTAGCACATTGTATGCAAATCCCTCTAACTAGTGAGGACCAGTGAGGACAATGGGTGGAGATAATCTGATCCGTGTCTCCAAGAAGATGTTGGATGGTGCATTGTCCATAGTAGACAGGGAGTCTGCTCTCCTTGGTATAGGTGAGGGGGGAAGGATCTGTGACTCAGCCCTTCCCACCCACAGATATAGGTGTAACAGTCTTTGTATATAGTTGTAGCTGGAGTTAGTATGAGTTAGCCGGCCTGTGCACAGCTCTGCAGAGAGCCAGGATATAGTTACAGGACCAAGGAACCAAAGTTATCATTGGATTGTGACTTCTGTGGACTTATTGTTATTATGGTTGATGTGACCGCCGCCGGCTACTAACTTTGTGGATTACAATAAATTGCTGTTGTCTCCCGACCTCTTGCGTCCGTGTTGATTCAAAAGACCTTCCGGAGGAAGACGTATACCTTTGCTCCGTGACAGTATCTTTCTGTCTGTATTTGAACCCTACAAATTGTACAGTGCTGCGGAACATGTTGGCGCTATATAAATGAAATTTATTATTATGGGACAGTACTAGGGGCTGTATCCAACTCTTGCAGCAAAAAAAAAAAAAGAAAAAAAAAGGGGGACAGTGGGATTTCACTTCTAACATATGAAATCAAACAATTTTCATCATTATAAATTAGATCCTGTAGTGGTGAAGAGATAATCAAGACTAGCATATAAGACATTGGGCTTGATAAATTCACCCGAATAAATTCATTGCATTGCCTCTAGCTTTGGTTGAGCCCACCTAGTGTGCAAGAGTGAAATATAGGACTATATATAGGACGTTGGCAATATCTTGGCAACCCCTAAGGAATTTGATTGCTTATTCAATATACTGGAATTACTCATGCAGCATACTACAATATACCTTTGGCAGGGTATAAATAGAAGCCATAAAATAAATAAATAAATACAAAACCTAAGAATCTTTGACAAACTCTTGGATAACTTTCAGACAAATGCAACTTCCCCTATGATATTTCAGGATGGTAGCGACAATGAGCTGTAACTGCTTAGATGCTAAGGCCGCAATGTACTGCAGTATCTAGTTGGTTAACAGCCATGATTAGTGCTGGCACTGGTAAGGTGACTGCTGAATAATTGGAGGATAAGTGATAATTAGGGTTGAGCGATCGGGATTGGAAAAGATCGGATTCCGATCAGCGATCGAGTAAATTTCACAATCGCGATCGAAATTCCAACCCGATCTTTTCCAGTGGGATCAAGATCGGAGGTTATCTCAAGATCGGCTCAACCCCAAAAGTGACTTTTCCCATAGAAAAGCATTGACTAGGGTTGAGGATCGGGATTGGAAAAGATCGGATTCCGATCGGTGATCGAGCAAATTTCGGGATCGAGATCGGCTGGAAAATGATCGGAAATCGGATTTTAAAATCAATCTTGAAATCTCAAGATCGGCTCAACCCTAGTGATAATTCCTTGGATCAGATTATCCTTATAAATTATTGCCATCTTGAGTTATCAGGAGTTGATGCTCCAGGCTTCCTGTGATGATTAGTCTATGATGTCCATAGTGCAGGTTGAATTATAACACAAATGTGATTTGAATGGCAGAAATTACAGCTGGCTGCTTATTTTCATGCAATTACCCCTATACACAGTGGCGTAACTAGGAATGGTGGGGCCCCGTGGCGAACTTTTGACATGGCCCCCCCCAACCGACACCAAAGACCTCGACCAACCCCCTCCTCCGCACTCTATTATGTCCCTTAGTACACCCTGCACACAGTATTATGTCTATTAGTGGCCCCTGCATGCAGTATCATCCCCAGTAGTGGCCCCTGCACACAGTATTATGTCCCTCAGTGGCCCGTGCACACAGTATCATCCCCAATAGTGGCCCCTGCACACAGTATTATGTCCCTTAGTGGCCCCTGCACACAGTATGATGTCCCTCAGTGGCCCCTGCACACAGTATTATCCCCCATAGTGTCCTGTGAACACAGTATTATCCCCCATAGTGGACACCCATAAACAATTATTATACTTTGGGGTCTTTTCAGACCCCAGAGTATAATAATTGGAGAACCGGGGGAATAAAAACATAAAAAAATACTGTTTACCTGTCTCCCGTCTCTTACGCTGTCTTCTCTGCTGCAGTCCGTCTTCTATGATGTCGAACGTCAGACAAGTAGGAAGGAGGCCTGGCAGGATCGTGGAGAGGTAAGTAACAGTGTCTTTTTACGTTCCCTTACCTCTCCCGGTCCGCTGATCATTATACTCGGGGGTCTGCAAAGACCCCTGAGTATAATGATAGTGTTTGTGGGGCCCGCGGTATCACTTACCGATCCCGGCCCAGCCAGGATCGGCAAGTAAATAGGGCCCGTAATGGCCTATTTAAAAAAAAAACAAAAAAACGCAGCGGTAGCGGCTGTCACCGGGCCCTCTAATGGCCCGGGCCCTGTGGCAGCTGCCTCCACGGTAGTTACGCCCCTGCCTATACGGGAAACTCAGTATCATATGCAGTCATTAGTGTTATATATGGACAGACAGGGTCTGCTAAAGCAAGAGCCACTTGCTTCCTGCTCTAGCTCACAGAGGAGATCCTAAGTGGAACACCCTTCTTTGATGTCCATATGACCTTAATAAAGTATATAAAAAGTGACTGTCAAGATGAGACGACCTCTTTTTAACCTGGCAGCATCTGGCAATCTAAGGTCAGCTACATATTCACATGCTATTTGCATATTGTGTATGCGTTAATGCTTTATTCAGTGTATGGAACATTAGGATGCACATTTACCTCCATGATTTTCTTAGGGTAATTTACATTTTTGGATGGAGTTGTCTTTTAATAAGTAACAGTACTGGTACATGGTAGTAAACACTTTCCACATTCCCGAAAAACACTGAGGCTGAAGACTATACTGATTTCATTAATACCATAACATGAGCGATTTATTGCCAGACAATTTAATTGAAGTCAGTCTTTGCAATACAACATTGTTCTTTTTAAATAAGAACAGTGCCAGTAAAAACACAACTCATAACAGATGCAATTTTATACTGAAAGCCGTGGGAGGAACAAATGTATAAAAATAGCTATAGACTTAATGCATATTCCAAATATAAATGTGTAGCCGGAGGGACATTTTATTTGTGGAACTTTCCATATGAGGAAAAAGACAATTTCAACTTTCACTAAATGAGAAAAGTTTACTGTATTAATGAATTGGATCCTAGATAATAATAAAACTCTTAGTAGGAGAAGCTCTACAGTATATTAACACCATCTTGCTGCAAACATTGTTTGTTTTTGTTATTTTCCTCCCTGCCTAACAAAAGCTATAACTTTTTTATCTAATTCTTCTGTTCACATAACGTTTGAGGACTTGTGTTTTTTTGTGAGACCAATTTTACGTCCTAATGTCTTCATTTAATAACTCATATAATGTACTATAAAGCTGGAAAAACTGAATTGTAGGGGATTGAAAAAAACGGAACTGAAAATTTTTCACGGGTTTTGTATTTAATTTTAATTTTTACATTTAATTTTTAATTCTGCAGGTCTGCTGATCATAACAATGCTAAATATATTTGTTTTATTATCTATAAAAATAACAAACTAAATTTTCTTTGCAAAACTGTATTCTGACCCCCATAACTTTTTTTTTTTACATTTCTATCTACAGAGCTGCTCTTTTGTGGGATGATCCATTGTCTTTATTCATACCATTACGGGATACACAACATTTTCATAGCTTTTTATTCAATTTTTTTTGAGATTGGAAGTGACCATCAAATACATTTTGATGGGAGTTTTTTTGCATTGGGTTTTTTAACCTTTTTATTTGTGAAATGAAGAAGACGAGTGACTTGAATTTATATAATTTACACATTTTTCCAAAAATATGATTCTTTTCATAATATTTATTTGTAAACCCCTAGGGAATTTGATTGCTTATACAATATACTGGAATTGCTCATGCAAAATATTACAAAATACCTCTGGGAGGGTGTAAGGCCAGGGCCCCACGGACCGGAAATGCTGCGATTTGCCTACGGCGGAAAATATCGTGGCATTATACAGTACCGGCAAAGTGGATGGTATTCATGCGAATCCCATGCCCACTTTGTAGTTAAAACCGGAGCGCGAACACAATGTGATTTCCAAAATCAGTGCAGTTTTGGAAATCACAGCATGTCAATTATATCTACGGAAACGCCGGCAGCTTTTCCATAGATATAATGGTAACAGAGTGTCGGCAGAGGAAAACTCTACAAACTTTCTAAGTAAAAAACTATTTGATATGTTACTATGAAGTAGAATAAATCATCAGCGTTGTGAGCCTATACAGCCTATACATTGAAAGCCTTTACAGAATGTGTGTAAATTACATATCTTAGGAACAAAGTAGTCTTTCAAAGGTAAACTAGTTTATGCACCAGTCTTACAATTAGTAGAATATTATAAGTGCATTTAAAAAGTAACTTTTATTGATTTATTTAAAAGTACACAAACCAAAATTGATAATAAATAGTAAAAAGTTGATTGGGCTAAGTAGGACTGTGTGTGAACACTGGTATATGGCTCAATTAACACATTAGCCCGTGAGTGAGACCTGAGCTAGAGAGGTACACCCCCCCACCCCCAACTGGTTACTGTTAGCAATTTTATCTATTCTAGACAGCCTTGCTGTTAGGGGCTAACAAACTAGTGGAGGTATCTCATTTAGAACAGGATATTTCTCATTAAAGCCCACAGGGAAGAGCCACCCAAAGCCGGACCTAATACTGTCTAGTCCAGCACTATTGCATTATCAGGACCATTCAGAGCCTGATAGGCAACCATACACACACACACACACTAGCAGCGTTAATAAGAGGTCAAATAATGGCCTAAAGCTATGCCTGACGCGTTTCACCGGGTCCTGCCGGTTCTTCAGAGGCTAGTTGTAAGGGAATTGCTAAACCCTGGGAGGGGCACAAGAGACAGTGAGCCCTAAGCTGAAGCCCCCCGCTTTCCCTTCCTATTGCCAGGCCCTATCCTAGGTAATAGGCGACAACCACGAGGACAATCCCTCCCTGAATATGTGACACACAAAACGCAGACAAGACGAACAACAACAAAGGGAGGTCAGCTAGCCAGGTTTCGGTAACAAGAGAGCGATGCAGTGCCAAATCGGAGTCAAGAGAATAGTCAATGAGAAAAGCCAAAGGTCAAGTATAATAGTATAAGCAAAACAGGGACAGTAAGAGCAGGTATGCACACGGCAATAACAAGCACTGGTGTGAATGGGAACCAAGGCTAAATAGGGAGGAAGAACCCGCCCATGGAGTTCACAGAAAGGCAGCTGTCAATCACAGGGCAAGGCCAGATTAACCATTTAATGGACAGAGGCAACCTTGGCAGAAGACGGGTGTGGTGCAAATCCAATTAAGGACTAGAGCCGTGTTCACACAGTGCAACTAAAAACTTTAAGCAGATTCTCAAACTGCACACGCCTCCTGCGCCGCAGCACATGAGCAGAGGGTGGCGCAGGGGCCCGAACAGGCAGAGATGTTACACTAGTTTTAACTAAAGACCTAAACAAAATCAGCCCGCTAAAGGGCTAAAGCTGTTGTTGCAGGTACGCTCCTGATACTGTGAGCGTCCGGCCGGCTGAGATGAATAGCCGCCTAGAATAGATAAAATTGCTTACAGTAACCAGTTGGGGGTGGGGGGGTGTACCTCTCTAGCTCAGGTCTCACTCACAGGCTAATGTGTTAATTGAGCCATATACCAGTGTTCACACACAGTCCTACTTAGCCCAATCAACTTTTTACTATTTATTATCAATTTTGGTTTGTGTACTTTTAAATAAATCAATAAAAGTTACTTTTTAAATGCACTTATAATATTCTACTAAATTACATATCTTAATTAGAGATGAGCGAACACTAAAATGTCCGAGGTTCGAAATCCGATTCGAATAGCCGCACACTGTTCGACTGTTCAAACGGATTTCGAACCCCATTATAGTCTATGGGGGGAAATGCTCGTTTCAGGGGTAGGCAACATTTGATAAAATTATACTTACCAAGTCCACGAGTGACGGTCGGGCTGGATCCTCCGTGCAGTCTTCTCCTGGCGCAGCGTCCCCGCGTCTTCTTCCGGCTGGAATTCACTCTGCCTAGGCATCGGGGCCTAGGCAGAGCCGATTGCGCATGCGCGGTCGGCTCTGCCCGGCCCGACGCCTGAGCAGAGCCAACTGCGCATGCGAGGGCATGCCCGCGCATGCGCAGTCGGCTCTGCCTAGGCCGGATGCCTAGGCAGAGTGAATTCCAGCCGGAAGACGCCGCGGGCATGCTGCACAGAGAAGACTTCTAAAGGTAAGAGAAGAACCAGCGTTGATTGGAAGAATGTATAGTATTCTGCCAATCAACGCTGGTTCTGCATCGAACCTTAAACTTCGAACAGCTAGTAGTGTTCGATTGAGTACGAGTATCTCGAATACCGTAGTATTCGATCGAACATCTACTCGATCGAACACTACTCGCTCATCTCTAATCTTAATTCTATAATAATACAAGACAATCACACATCCAAAATGTTTAACCATTTCTGCCTGACGAGCCGAAACAAATTATTAAAATGTTTTTAGAAAGATGCTTTAATGGAGTCATGACATGTAAAATATAGGACATATATTTGTATTCCATTGGGTTCAAAATTGTATACTTTTATTGTTATTTAAACACTTCAGTACCGGGCCAATTTGTGGTCCAGGACCAGACACATTTTCGTTTTTTTTTTGTATGTGTGGTTTTGAGGGCTGTAACATTTTTCTCGTAAGTCTCATTCAACTAATTTTTGTGTCTTTTTTCGGGGACACATAGGGCTTTATTTTTATGTTGTTTTCATTTTCGAATGTGTTTTAAATTTTTTTATATCTGGGAAAATATAAACATAGTAGGAGGGAAATTGTGTCTGGTTTTCAATTTATTTATTTTTTATTTATTTAATAACACAAAGCGCTACTAAAAAAACTTTATAAAATAGTTTTTCCTCCCCGTTACGGTAATCTTTATTTTGCATGGTGTTGTTGGGAGTGGGGCTATAACATTTAATAACGGCGTTTTATTAGCGTATTATTTTATTTATTTTTTAAACTTTTTTTTTTTTTTTTTTTATTTATTTTTTTTTTCAGATAGTTTCCCCATAACGTCATAATAGACCTTTGGGGATATCTGATCACTTTTTTTTGTTAGGGAGGCTGATTTCCTCTATAACTGAGGCTGCTACATTTAGCCTAAGTTGCAGGAGGAATCCAGCCTCCTGTACACTGTTCTTTATACTTACAGAGCTGATCTGGGTCCTGTAGGACCCAGCAGCTCTTGTAAGACGCTGCTCCAGGTGGATCACGTGACCGCCGGGTCAGAGGGTGGCCGCATCATGGCGGCGCCCATAGCCGTGTATATAGCGCTCATTGAGCTCTGTATACACAGCAATCGAGAAGGCAGGGAAGGGAATAAACCTTCCCTGTCTTCTCTCTGGGAGCTCCAGCTGAAGTTACAGCCGGCTCCCAGCTTCAGCAGCTGCACAATCTCTGTGCAGCTGCTGTGTTCTGACTGGACGTACCGGTACATCCTGTCAGAACTAGGGAACCACTATCCGGACGTATATACTCTATGGGCGGTCCGGAAGAGGTTAATTTACGACTATTTATAAGGTTATTAATAGAAGATATGAATAATTTGTTATAATTATCCTAAAACAAAGGCACCACTGTGCTATCATGTACTGTCACTTTTAGTTTAAAGAAAAATAACTATATAATTATTTTTTTTCTTAAAAAAAATTTCATACTTTATGTGTACAATTTATGCATAGAATAAACCATCGGCGCCTTCACACATACAAGTCATGTCATCAATCCCTAACACTGTACACTATGTATTTTATTAATCTGCATGTATGCATTAGGTTGAATGAAATGAATCACTTCAGGACATTATGGAAAATCTATGTTTAGGCCTTCTTAATGTACACGGTTTTCAATGTGGCATTTATAAATCCTTAGGGACCAACATACACTGAATACCAAGAATAACATATGGCCTTCTGAGATGAAAACAATGTAACATTATAAAGCCTGAGAATACATTAATACAATATAGCCCAAGTGACTTTACCAGCGAAGGTATGTGAAACATCTAATGGTACTCCATCAGCCAGAATAGTTTAATATCACACGGCTTGTGAAATCTGAAACATCTTAGCACTATTAAAACGTGTTACAAACTTTAACCTGAAAATTATAGTATATTAAAATATATAAAAACACATAGCACAATATACAATAAGAAACCTGATACATGAAACAGACTTTATTTTTCATGAATAGTTCTAAAAAAAAGTGGCAACCTGTTGGCGAATCCACCACATGTAGTTATATAGAGAAATGTATTTGATAATACTATAGCATAGGGCAGATTTTTCAAGCTATGACTTTCTTCTTTCTACATTTAACCACTTCCTGAAATCTACAGTACTAGTACGGTGGGTGAGTGTTTAAATGGGTCGGCTGCTGAGGAGCCGAGCAGTAACTATAACCACCGGGTCTCTGCTGTTTTATACAGCAGATACCTGGCGCTAAAGCCACGCACTGATCATGAGCATTAACCCCTCTGCCACCTCAGACAAAGCGGACTGAGGCATCATTTTACCAGCGGCAACACCATTTTGCCGGGGACCACCGACACCAAGAGCCTTCAATAGAAGAGCGTTTTTTAGGTTTTTTTTATGCATTGTAATGAATTGCATTAGTGATCAGACCCCCTGGAGTTAAAGAATCCTTGTGGTCTAGGAAATGGAAAAAAAAAAGTAAGTAAAAATCTAAAAAAATAAAAAAATTAAAAGTTCAAATCCCCCCCTTTCCCTAGAACACACATAAAAGTACTTAAATACTGTGAAACACATAGACATTAGGTATCCCTGTGTCCGAAAACACCCGCAAAATGGTATAACTAAAAAGTACACCTGGTCCCGCAAAAAAAGACGCCCTATACATTCCCGTACACAGAAGTGTAAAAAAGTCACGGGTGTCAGAATACGGTGACTTGAAGAAAAAAAAAATTGGGGTATAGATTTGGATTTTTGCTAAGGGATTAAAATGTAAATAAAACCATATAAATTTGGTATCCTCAAAATTGTACCAAGACATAGAATTCAGATGCCGTGTCATTTTGGCTACACAGTGAACACTGTAAAAATGAAGCCTGTAACAAGTCAAATACACCCCATTCTGAATTTTTTTCCAGCTTCACGGTACATTATACAGAATAAGCAATGGTAGCATCATGAAGAAAAATTTGTCCCACAAACATTAACACCACATATGGCTCAGAGTGGAAAAATTAAAAAAAAAAAGTTATGGGCTTTGGAAGGTGGTGGTGGTGGTGGTGGTGGTGGTGGGGGGGAGTCAAAAATGAAAAACAAAAAATGCTGTTGGCAGGAAGGGGTTAATTGTATATACACACACAAATAAGGATGCATGAATAAAATATTATACATAGTAAATATACATATATGAACAATGTGATTCAGTAATGATACATACACATATGGGCTCCTTTCATCCCACCATCACTGTGAAGAATTCCCACGTGACAGTGGTAAAACCTTTCTACTAGAAGATGTCCTCTTGTCACAGTTACAGGCTTTTCCAATTGCATAACTCCACATTTATATACATTAAAACTCATCTACCATTTCCCTGCCAAACTTTTAGGCAGGGAAATGTATTGGGGGCAGAATTACTGATGACAAGACACAAGAATTCTGGCACAAATTGCAGTGAAACATTTTGTACATGCTTTGCACCTCATGTATTATTCGTTTTAGAAACGAAGATGCAAAAATTTGTGTAAACTAAGTCAACAGATACATGATGTAAAGATAGATTAGACAGTCTCAAGATACTCAATAAATTTGGGGCAATTTCTCAAGACTGTCTAATCTAACTTTGCACTGCCTAGCTAGTAAATAGTATTAGAAAATCTTTCCCAAAGTTTTTAAAAACAAACTATTGCACAGATAAATATAAACTGTATGAAAAACATCTAGAGAAATATTACAAGTAAAAGAAACCTTCTGCATGGAAAGAATTCTGTGGTTAACAACCTAAGCCGTTTGCTCTAAGCAGAGCAGTAACATGCTGACCAATAGTTCTGGTACCTTGATCTAATTTCAGCTTAATATGTGTAAGAACCAGAAGAATTCCATTTTAACCATGTGTCTCCTCAGACTGTTGTAACTACAGAATTCACACTTATTGAGGCTCATGTGTCTCATAGTATGGGTAGAAATGGCCGGTGTACAGCTCATGGCAGATTGTGTTTGACGTAGTGACTAACCTGAAAAAAACTGACCTGGATGGAGCAAAATAAATGAAATATAAAAATGACATGGAACAAACACTAAACAAAGGGATACAAAACCAATAACTCCTTAGGAAGTATGTTTCAAGGATAAACTTCATTGCTCTGCCCTGCAGATGCTGATACCTTGACACCTAGTTCAGTTTGACTACAATTACCTCACTGGATAAACATGTCTAAAATACAAATGCAGACAATCACAGACATATTACATAGAGATTAACTAGGTGTGAGTCAGAGCCTAACAAACAGTAGTGGTAAAGGCCACATTCCTCCACTCGACATGATAGAAGTCTACAATGGAGCAAACATCTGGAAAAGATAATGCTCAATGTAATTAGGCAAAAAAAAATGTACAGGATCTTTTCTATATTTATATCTTGTAGTATTCAAGTTGTAAGGTTATGTTAATAGACTTAAGTCAGTAATAGACATTTGCAAACAACAGGATCATTGTCATTACTTCATCATATTCTAGGGACAAGATATTCAGGAAAAATGTATATTCTCTGTAAACTGTTCTCACTGAACATAATACTTGTATCAGAATACAGAAACACTTAGGCCGAGGCCCCATGTTCTGGAAAAGCAGCTATTTTTGTTGTTTATAAGAAGCTTCCTAGATATTTATCATTTGTTTTGAAGCCATTCCTGGGTTTGGCTTCAAAAAACAAAGCAAAATCAGCTACAATAATGCTGTGTTTCCTCAATGTGGGGCCTCAGACCAAAAATAAAATTGGTGGTGCCTGAGAGAAACACCAAGGGTCTTGATATATCAAGCCAAGTACCCAAGAAACAGTAGCAGGTCTATCTCTAGATAGTGTATATGCTCCATGTATTGTTCCAAATGCCACATCCATAAATACAATAAAAAAAAACTGCAAACAATGCCAACATGCTAAGAAGGAGAGGGTGTGTATTGTCTCAGATCAAGTAGAATATCTACAGTGACGTGTAATGTACAGTAAAAGTACAAAAAGGAAGGTGCATCACATGGTCTCTGTGAGCAAGGATCGGCTTCTGGCATCACCTGACAGCCTCTCAGCCAATCATAAGTGGTAGATGGAGAGGTTACAATGTTGATGTTACATCAGGATGATCCTGAGGAAAACAGCCATTTTGTAATACTCAAGCTACTCACTGCATGAGCCAAAGCAAATGCTGCTAATCCATTGCTAGTGAAAAAAGCACCAACATTGTAATAGGACTACAGAATTATAGAAGAACGACTAGTGGAGCACAGCTTAGTTAGATTTAAGGGGATTCTACCATTAAAACTCTTTTTATTCTCGTTCACACATTGGAATCGCCTTAAGAAAGGCTATTCTTCTCCTACCTTTAGAAGTCATCTCTGCCCCGCTTTTCGGTTAAAATCCTGGATTTGTTGGTATGCAAATGAGTTATCTCGCAGCACTGAGGGCGGGCCTCAGCGCTCAAACAGCACTGAGGGCGTTCCCAATGCTGCGAGAGAACTCTCTTCAGCGACGCCTCTCTCTTCTTCAGCAACCACCTCTTCACTCGTCTTCTTCCAGCTGGGGTCACACTTCGGGTCGCTGGCAGACCCGAGTGTACAGGCCGGCAGCCATTTTTTTGTGGCCGCTTACGCGAGCATGCGCAGTACGCTCCTGTAGTTCTATGGCCATTTCGCATTGTTTTTCGGCTGTGGTTTGCTATATTGAGTCTTAACCTTATAATGTTTTTTTATGCGTTACTAATTTTGCAGTATAAAAACCCATTTGGAGACCTAAATCAATTGTTTTTGCTTTGTCATCTTCTGAAATGCATAACACTTTTCATTTTTGCTTGGCATAGTTGATTGAAGGCTTATTTTTTGCGCTATGAGCTGTGCTTTTTATTGATACCGTTTGGAGAACATTTGAGTTTTTGTTCACTTTTTATAGCATATTTTGTGAGGCAAGATGACAAAACATCACTACTTTTGGCATTCTCTTTCTGCTTTTTTTCACGACGTTCACCGTTTAGGTTAAATAATGTTTAATTTTATAAGTTGTTACGGATGCAGCAATACCAAATATGTATTGCTTTTAGTATTTTTTTTTTTCTTTTTTCTTTTATTTTTAGAATTCATTGTAGGTAGGAAAGGGAAGGATCAACCAGGTATGTGGGCTCTTGGCAGCCTGGAGTCATTGTTCAGACACCTGGCTGCCAAAAATACACATCAGCACCCCTGAATTTGGAGAGGGGGCTTTAAATTAGCGGACGCCCAGCCACAAGTTTAGACTATAAGAGTTTTCCATCATAATAGTATGGCAGTTGTTCTTTATACCCAGGCAGATGCACTGTATTATTACAGTACATTTCGCCTAGGGGTTAACCCCTTCCTGCCGCATGCATTTTTTGATTTTCGTTTAGAATTTCTGTAATTGGTTAAACTGCTGCCTCATGATATCTTATTGTACAGTATATTGTATTGTGAACAATTCAGAGGCATAGCTATAGGGATTGAAGAGGTAGCAGTCCTGGCTGGGCCCTGCAATCTGAGGATGCCCAAAGGAACCCATAACACAAAATTTGTTGTTAATATCATAGCTAATACAAAGTATTTAGGTGCCCCATTACAGACTTTACATTGATGTATGTTGCATCATCATGGCATACTTACAAAAGCTGGAAGGCTGCAGCATGATCTGGTACTTTACATTGAAAGTAATGCCAAACTGGCACCCTTCCTCTTGGTTTTCTAATTGTGCCTGGGGCACCTGCCCTGCTTGTTGCCACCACCCTAGCTACACTCCTGTACAATCTGACAAAATAGGGAGGTTTTTGCTCTAGGAGTATTCCTTGCTGGTCTTCGACAGATTTCAGTCTTAATACTGCAATAATTAGCATGCTGTTAAACCAGTACTATATACCACAGATATATATTAGGGAACTTTCTGTCATCCAACCCCCATCATATATCTGTCAGAGATGTGCAGGTTTACATCTGCGCCCAGTCTCCAGTTTAGCCAATCCAGTCGGTTAATGTCTTCTGCCCCGCAAAACTGGACAGGAGATGGAAACCCAGTGGTCAGCTTTCAAACCCATTTATTTGAATGGGTTTGCAAAGGTGACCGCCCATGTGCGTCTTCCGTCTGTCCAGGGAAACCGTTATTATTTATTTTTTTTTAACCGGACATAAAGTTCTGCATGTCTGACTTTGTGACTTCATAATATTACAGAAACAATTTGATAAGCTGGAGCATGGGCAAAAACATGGCAAATGAATTTATGTTAGTAAGGCATCTAGGCTGTAGTAATAATATTACTGTATACAGGTATATATGAAATGGAAAAGTAGGGTTACAGAATAAGAGAAGGACTTGGGTATCCTAGTTAAAACTACTGTAAGATAAGTGGCAATACACAATGTGAAACAGCAGCTGCAAAAGCAAATAAAATTTTAAGATGTTAAAAAGAGAAATAAAAATAAGGAATCCCAAGATAATATTGCCTCTCCTTAAATCCCCTGTAAGAGCACATCTGGAAAGTCTTTCTTACAATGAGTGGCTAGAAAAATTGGGCTTGCGCCTTAGCTGTAATTTTATTAATACAGAATGTGTGTGGTCGATACAAAGAACTGGCATTATTATTTATTAATTCTAAAATCTATGCACAGTAAAAAGGGACATTTATTGCCTGTGGAGGAAAGGTTAGACATCAATATAGGAAAGGAGTCTATACAGTTACACTATGGAGTAGCCCTTACCTCATATGGTAGTAAATCCATGAGTAGAGGTAGTAATATGACATACTAGATTAGTAGTATATAATTTAGCATTGAATGATGCTACAATTCTATTTTTATCTGAGCTGAACTATAATATAGCAAGTAGCAAATATTTGGCATGTTACACCTGTTTTTTTTTTTGTTTTGTTTTTTTTTAACATGCCGAACATTCATTTGGTGTACTTTACTATTTGATTTGCATTGGCATTGCTTTCCAATGACTAGCACAGAATCCGAATAACATCTGTATATAAGTATGTCTAGCTGGTTCCTACCCATGCTATACTATAAAAAGTAATAGACAGCACTAGCATCAAGCAGTGGGTGCCAGCCTAAGGAAGGATTTGGGTCACTTTGATGATATGTATTGAGCACTACATACAATTGACTGATGGATGATATCTTTAGTATAGCTTTAAATACTCTGTAGCTTCACATTCACATTGCTTGACAAAGGCTTGTGTATACAACTGAAATGTTGCTGTTATTAAGCAGTAAAGTATCTTCTTCCCTTTTTCACCATATTTCTGGAGTGCCGTCTGATTTTGCATTGATATGCTATACTATATATTATGTAGACTCAGAAAACAAGAAAAAAGAAATACCAAAAATGTCCTGTGGGTATATGGATGTTAAAGGGATCCTATCTTTTAAACACAATTTTTTCTCCCTAACATATCGGAATAGCCTTAAGAAAGGCTATTTGTCTCCTACCTTTCCTTCTCTTCTCTGCGCTGCCGTTCGCCTGCAATCCTGTTTTTCTCAGTATGCAAATGAGCTCTCTCGCAGCACTGGGGGTGGCCCCCAGCGCTCAAACAACACTGGGGGCATCCCCAATGCTGCCAGAGAGCTCTCCAGCGCCGCCTCCACGAGAAAATGGCCACTTACAACACTGTGGAAGCAGCCATTTTTCTTGTGGCTGTGGGCATGAGTAGTCGGCTTGCCCTAGGCCCGAGGCCTAGAAGTAAGAAGTTGCCATTGGAAGAAGATGCGGTGAAGACCTCGTCGCAGAAGAAGATGGAGGCAGTGCTGGAGAGCTCTCTGGCAGCATTGGAGACGCCCCAGTGCTGTTTGAGTGCTGGGGACCGCCCCCAGTGCTGTGAGAAAGCTCATTTGCATACCGAGAAGAACCAGGATTGCAGGCGAACGCAGCGCGGAGGAGAAAAGGAAAGGTAGGAGATGACTAGCCTTTCTTAAGGCTATTCCGACATGCTAGGAGAAAAAAAAATTGTGTTAGATAGGATCCCTTTAAAGGGGTTGTCCAGGCAAAACTGGACATTACATTTAATCTTTAAATAGGCAAGGGGCAATGAAAAAAAAATAAATAAAAATTATACTCACCTTTTCCCAATGCTCCGGTGCCTCCCAGCATGGTCCGGTCTTCTTGGTCCAGCATTGATGTATAGCGGAAGTCCCAGACATGTGACTGCTGAGGCCAATCAGTGGACTCAACCATGAGCATGAGATGTCGCTACCTTTGACATCACAGGTCTCTTCCTGAGACCACTGTTTGGCCTTAGCGGTCACATGAATGCTGACGCCAATCAGTGGCTTCAGCAGAAGGGATCTATGTCGTCACAGACAGCGAGCAGTTTCACTGGAACAGCAGGACTGGACTGCACTTGGAGGACACCTGAGCACTGGGGATAGGAGAGTATGATTTTTTTTTTTTTTTTTCACATCCCTCCCAGCCTGCATAAAATTATCAATTTGCCTGGACATCTTTAACCCTTAAATTTTCTTTAACCCTTAATACTATCATGGTGTCTATCATACACGCTACTACACACATCATTATGATAAATACCATGATAGTACTTAAGGGTTAAGTGTAGAGATCCATCTGATAGAGGATTCCTTTTCTAATTGTCCTACACAATTTAATCAAAACCTTGAGTTTATAGTACAGAATAGACTGTCAGTGTCAGATAGTGATGTCTGACAGTGAAGGCTAATAATATTTTGAAATGTGGTGTATAATAGAGATTATAAGATATATTAGAAAACAGCAGAGAGAAAAAGTTCTGTATGGAAGATACCCAGAGAACCCCAATATAGACCTGAACACCGGAGAGCCGGGCGTAGATGTCAACCTAGACTCAGACAGTTTAATTGAATGTTTCCGGTACATTTCTAAGTCTACATTTGTGAACAGACTCCACCTGTCACTTCCATAAGTAAACCAGGTCACTAATGCACTTCAGTTACTATAGTTTTATGCATTACTAAGGATGGAATTGAAATCCAGATGTACAGCTCAATAAAGAAAATGAATGAATACAGAATGCAACAAAGACACTGATACTAATGGGAAAAACAAATATGTAGTTTACAATCATCACTTTTATAATAATCCTAGACAAACACAATAATCCTTTCAAGACAACAATAGTTTGAGGATTTTACTTTCTGTAAAGGATATAAATATTAGTATTGTGTTTCAATACACCTATGTTATAAAATCATCAGTATTTGTAGCAGACTATACAGTGAAATATGTCTGTTTGGGCCTTGTAGTGAATGTGTACAGAGAGAAGCTGCAATGTGTACTCATAAATCATAGTAAGTCTCTGTGTGGAGTGCTGGGCCCCTGACTGTTAATGTCTCCTGTGCTTTACAATGTTGCTCTGACTTGCTTTCTTGGCATATAGCCTCAGCGGTAGAGAATAATTAGTGTTCTGCCACTGCTTTTATACTTTGTGACTATACACCATGGACAGGAAATCTCCCAGTCGGTTTACATTCATCACAGCTACATATTTCTAGTGTATTAACAAAGCATAGAAAGCCAATTAAATTCAAGACAACATATCTCAATCACTTCTACAATGTATACATTAGCTTTAACCCCTTAGCGACCCTTGACGTAACTGTACGTCATGGGTCGCATGGGGATGTATGGAGCGAGCTCACACGCTGAGCTCGCTCCATACACGGCAGATGCCGGCTGTATAATACAGCCAGGACCTGCCACTAACAGCAGCGGTCGGTGCCCGAGCCGATCGCTGCTGTTAAGCCTTTACACACTGCGGTCAAACGTGACCGCAGTGTGTAAACGGCGCTGGCGGCATGGGCGCCGCCATGTTTCGCCGATCGCCGCCCTCCTGAACGTCACAAGAGGGCGGTGATCGGTTGCTATGACAGCCGGAAGCCTATTGAAGGCTTCCAGGCTTGTCTCTGCACTAGATCTATTAGACGATGCCAGAGGCATCGTCTAATAGAAGTGCTGCGATTTTCCTATTCACTGCAATACTGTAGTATTGCAGTGAATAGTATGAGCGATCAGACTCCCTAGGTTTCAAGGTACCTAAGGGGTCTGATCATAAATGTAACAGAAGAAAAAAAAAAAGTTTTTAAAAGTATTAAAAAAATAAAAAAAATATAAAAGTTCAAATCACCCCCCTTTCCCTAGATCAGCTATAAAAGTAATTAAAGAACATTAAACATAAACATATTAGGTATCCCTGCGCTCCAAAATGCCTGAACTATTAGAATATTAAAACATTTATCCCATACTGCGAACGGCGTAGCGGCAAAAAAAATAAAAACAGCCAAAAAGCGTTTTTTTCAACACTTTGCCTCCTATAAAAAATTGAATAAAAAGTGATCAAACCATCGGATCTTTCCCCAAATGGTATCAATAGAAACGTCATCTTGTCCCGCATAAAAAGACACCACAACCAGCTCCATACATGGAAATATGAAAAAGTTACAGGTGTTAGAACATGATGACACAAATTTTTTTTTCTATTTTGCAAAGTTTATCATTTTTTTAAAAGTATCAAAAAATTTCAAATACTATATAAATTTGGTATCACCGCATTTGTACTGACACGTAGAACACAGGTAACATGTCATTTGTACCAAACAGTGAATGCTGTAAAAATTAAACCCATAAGAAAATGGCGCAAATGCATTTTTTCTCCAATTGCGCCTCATTCTGAATTTTTTTCCAGCTTCCCAGTACATTGCACAGCATATTGAATGGTGCCATTACAAAGTACAATTTGTCCCGCAAACAATAAGCTATCATGTGACTCTGTGAACTGAAAAATGAAAAAGTTATGGCTCTTGAAATGTGAGGAGGGAAAAACGAAAATGCGAAACCAAAAAATGGCCTGGTCCTTAAGGGGTTAAATGGAAAGTTTCCTGTTCATACATTTTATTGTTGCTTTAGAGTGTATCGCCCTTTACTACTATATATGAAAATAGGAATCCCTCAGTACATAGATATTCTTACAATGGTTTTCTAACTTTTATTACGTTCCACAGTATATTTTATTTATGTATAATTTGCAAAATCATACAAAAACCTTATATGGTATTATCTTACATAATAATATAATATTTTTTATCAAGCTCAATCATTCCACAGTCTGCACAGATACTGTCATCACACACCACTATCCAGGGTCAAAATGACCATCTGGTAAATGCCAGGGGGCCTGGGCTCCTTAGTGAGCTTCTCTCTTCTTTTGCAGCCTGCATTTCCCCAAGAAGAGCACAACCAAATTTCTTCACTATGCATTACAATTATTAACTGAGCTGTACAGTGTGGCAGTCATAGGTTCCGCTTCCAGAAGGTCATCCTCGCATGGAAATCGATTTCTGAAGCAGTGATCATGGCAGCACTATTACCAGAGCAGCTGAGAAGATTAGTTGTGCTGCTTGACCCTCTTCTAATATTAATGCAGCCATGGTCAGTGCCTCCGAAATTGTCAGTCAAAAACTCAGCCTGAACAGAAACCGAGGTGTTAAGCCCAACCTCCAACTCTAACTCTAGCTCCTCCCTTCAGCAGCAGGAAACCCACTTAAGCAATTTTATACGTATATGTGACTGTACATAATATTATAAGTGACAGACATGGTTTTACTAAGGAAAGAAGTTGTTAGACTGACCTGATTTGGTGTGTAGAAGCCTGAACAGAGGGAGGCTTTGGAGATCATGTTCCTAGAATTTGCAATAGCGTTATACATTGTCTGTCAGGCATTTAATGGGTAAAATCAAGTCTAATCAAGTTGGATGGAAAATTATTGTTTGTAACTGGATTGAAAACTGGCTAAGGGTAAGTTCAAACGGGTTTTTTTTGGTCAGGATCTTCAAAATCCTGACCAAAAAGAAGGCTCCCATTGAAATCAATGGGAGTCGGTCAGTAATTGTAAAAACAGTTTATAAAAAGCTGACAATTTCACCTTATTTTTTGTAAGGGGGTCCAGCTCACACGGTTGGGGTGAGGCAATGACATAGTTCACACAGGCAGTAGGTTTAAAATCCGGAGTGTTTTATTTAGGTCTTCAGCATAAAACACAGTGCCAGCAAAACAAAATAAACAAAACCTAAGCCTGTCCAGCTCTAACTGAACATCAGCATACCTCTCTAGGCTAGAGCAGGTCAAACACATTATCAAATGCAGTGGCCAGACTGTACATACTGTCCCAGGAGTGTTTTCTCTCACTCTGCAAAACACTATCAGCCCTCCTTTTACCAGGCTTCCTTCCTCAGTAATGGCCATGAGGAAGCCTCACCTGTGAGCACCTGGGACTAAGGGAGCCTTCACAAGGAGTTTCATATGCGCATATCACAATAAAAGCAATAGATAAAAAAGCCTCCCATTGATTGCAATGGGGAGCGCACGTATGCCGGCACCCATAGAAATCAATGGGATCTGTTTTTTACGCCTCTCACTCTGAATGAGTTTTATGTTCAGAATGAGTGAGCGTAAACTCCGTGTGAAGGCTCCCTAAGAGAAAAACCTGTAGTGAACTAGGGGTTTGGACTGGAAGGACCCACTACCAACCTGCCCTCCAGTCCAGAAAAACTAGCCCATGGTATGGAAAACAAAAGAGCCCTAGCAGACTATGTTCTGCTAGAGCAGAAATGATCTCTCTGGGTTTCCTTTATCTCACCTGGCTGCGGAAACCAGGCGAGATATACACCTCGTCCACAGGGCCGGTTTTAGACAAAGTGTGGCCCTGGGCAAGTTTACAATTGGGGCCCTAAATTCCAAGGCGTAATCTAAAACACATAATCACCATAAAGTACTTTTCTCTCCACATGATTTGTGTGCAAACCACACGGAAAACACACAGGTCCCGTTATAGTCTATGGGGTCCATCTGGTTTCCTTAGATAACCGCGTTTTATTGCGTATAGGAGACCCCCTGAATGGAATACCGAATGCAGATGTGAACCAGGCCTTAGGAATTAAAAGTCGAAAATGCCCGGTTTCTGCTAAAATGAGTCCACTGAAGGACTATGGAACCTGCACATTTCATGCAGTAAAGCCAAGGTTGGTACATCCTACTTCACTGCATGTGCTTTACACTTTGGGCACATGTGGACCTGAGCTTCACTACACGCAGAGATCGTGTGCCAGAGGAGGACTCATCTCAGAGGACACCGGGTATCTTTAAGTTTTGATACATTTTACAACTAAACTATCTGATAATAAAAACGCAGTGTCATAAGGAAAAATAGTCTTAGTTGCCCATAGCAACCAATCCCAGCACGGCTTCCATTTTTCATAGGCACTATAAAATGGAAGCTGTGCTGTAATTGGTTTCAACTAAAACCTTTTTTCTTTACGACAGTTTTCATAAATTAGTCATAGTGAGTCTGTGCAAACTGGCTGATGACTGGCCAAAAGAAACTCATCATGCCAAGTACTGATATTTTTAGCCAATTGCTGGCTAAAAATTCCCAACAGAGCCAATTGTTATTTAGGCAAAATCTGCCGTTGCTCATCATGACTCACGAACGAACATTAATAATATTTTAATGGTTGATTGCTGAAATTAGCCATTTCGTCTGATCATCATCTAATGGGAATAGACAGCTTTAGGCTGAGGCCCTATGCTGCAGAAATGCATCGTTTTTTTGTTACAGATTTTGCTGCGTTTTTTTTTTTTTAACCAAAATTAGGAGTGGCATGAAAAGGCTTGGAAAATATAAAGGAAGCTCTTAGACGTTTCCCTTCTGTTTAATCCACTCCTAACTTAGGCTCAAAAAAATGCAGCAAAATCTGCAACAAAAAAATGCTGTGTTTCTGCAATGTGGCTCCTTAGCCTTACCCTTCGTTCACATCTGCGTTCGGTATTCCGTTCAGGGAGTCCGCATGGGGACATGCAAGCGGTGTGCAGTAAAAGCACATGGACCCCATAGACTATAATGGGGTCCATATGCTTTCCGCGCACTGCCTGCATGAATCATGCATACAGGAAAGTAGATTTTGAACTAGATCGGGAGGGATTGTGAATGAGGCCTTAAGAACATGGTAAAGTGGTTCTCCAGTCCGATCAGCTGTTTCAGCTGCCTAAAGCTGTATATGTAGGTATATGGTTGGAGGCAGCTTGGCTCTCATTCAAGTGAATGGATTTCCAAGCCTGAAAAAAGGACATGTCGTTTCTTCTTTCCGTGAGCGGGAACAAACCGCTCGCGGAAAATGAAAATGACCAGCTCCCACTGATTTCAATGGGAAGCGTTTTTTTGGTCAGGATTTTGACATGGATTCCGCATCAAAAGCCTGACCAAAAAACCCTGTGTGAACTCAGACTTAGTAGGAGCCTAGTTGCTACTAGATGTATACCTTGTATCTAGCTTCCAGCAACAGAAGCAGCCGATCAGTGTGGGGTCCCGGTATCAGACACTCACTGATAAGATCTTGTGGATAGGTCATCAGTATCCATTACCTTCAGCACCCTTTCAAACACTTTAAGTGCAGGGGACATCACATTGCAATTATTATTTAAAAGGGTATTCGTCATTTCCTATACATAGAATAGGGGATAACTTGCAGGTCAGTGGGGATCTGACCCCCACTAATCAGGAGAATTCTGAATGAAGTGATGGTTAGCAGCATGGGCACCGCTCCATTCATTTCAATGGGAGTGCTGGAAATAGCTGAGGTATAGTGCTATTTTTGGTACTCCCATTGAAATGAATGAAGCTGAATGTGCTGCCCAGAATCATTGTCCATAGTTATGCATACTATGTATAAGGGCTAACTTGCTTTAGGGGGAAAACCCCTCTACCTATTACTGAATATACCTGGCTTCAGTAGACTGACCTTTATTCGCTGGCTGTAAAGCTAATAGATGCCATTTCATGTTGTTCACTG